>NC_083822.1:346421-725736 GCF_015708825.2 Lethenteron reissneri
CTGTTGGTCTCTTGTGGGTCTGTGTGCGAGTGCGAATCTGGGTTGCTGTGTGCGTGAGTGGGTATCTGTGTGAGTGAGTCTGGGTATCTGTGTCAGTGAGTCTTTGGGTATCTGTGAGTCTAGGTATCTGTGTGAGTCAGTCTCTAGATATCTGTGTGAGTGAGTCTAGGTGTCTGTGTGAGGAGGTATCTGCGTGAGTGAGTCTGGGTATCTGTTTTTTCGTGTTTGTTGTCCTCGCCCCGCACCTCCCAGATTAGCACGGTTGGCTACGCACGGTGCAAAGAAGTTCAACGTACATAGACTCACACAGAGACCCATAGGCTACTTACAGGGATACCTATAGACTAGATTTTAAAGTTTTAGTGACTGCAAGGATCCATACTCTTTGGTTCTTTCGGTAAAGTCACGTAGGTGAAAAAATAAAAATAATAAGAATAAAAAATTGAAATAACTAAATTAAATCACGACGTTTCGGAAGCAACACAAGCTTCCGTCATCAGGTGGGACAACCACAGCAAGAAAGAACAATTACTTTAGTGGACAAAGACAGCTGTTTGTGACAAGCTATTATAAGAGGTACAGTACTAGCGGGAAGTACCCGGCGTTGCCTGGGGGGAAATATACTGTACTTCAAAACTTATCTTAAAAACCTTAATTATACATACACAGATACTAAGGTATTGTGAAAGCTCGGTGGGCCGTTTGTCCATTTCTCCACCAACAAAATTATAAGAGGCTTGCACAAGTCCAAAAGTTATAGAAAGTGTGGGGTAAATAGTTGATGTAAAAGGTTTCCGAAAATTGTGGACCCCCCTCCCTGAAAAAATATATTTACCCCCGCGTAGGTATTTATACCTACACACCCTACATACAACAGAGAAAGAAGTATCTATTGTCTCTGTAGTTGTATCTACTGACTGTTCAGTAGCATCTGCTGAGCCAGTAGTAGCTACTGACTGTAGTAGTATTTAGTGACTAGTAACTACTGGGCCTACAGCAGTATCTATCGACTCTATAGTAGTAACTACTAACTCTATAGCAGTATCTACTCACTCTATAGTAGTATCTACTGACCTAGTAGCTACTCACCGTAGTATATGTACTGACTGTATAGTAGTAATAATACTGACTGTAGCAGTATTGACTGACTGTAGTGATATATACTGACTTTTAGTATCTACTAACTATATAGCAGTATCTACCACACTCGATAGCAGTATCTACTATCACTAACAGCAGTGCATACCGACTGAGGTACCTGCTTTCACTACAGCAGTGCATACTGACTGGTGGTTCAGGCTATGATTACAGCAGTGCATACTGTGGTGGTACCTGCTATGATTACAGCAGTGCATAATGGTGGTACCTGCTATGATTACAGCAGTGCATACTGCTGTGGTGGTACCTGCTATGATTACAGGAGTGCATACTGACTGTGGTGGTTACCTGCTATGATTACAGCACGTGCATACTGCTGTGGTGGTACCTGCTATGATTACAGCAGTGCATACTGCTGTGGTGGTACCTGCTGATTACAGCAGTGCATAATTGTGGTGGTACCTGCGATAATTACAGCAGTGTATACTGCTGTGGTGGTGCCTACTATGATTACAGCAGTGCATACTGACTGTGGTGGTATCCTATGACTACTGCTTGTGCATACTGACCGTGGTGGTACCAGCTATGATTACAGCAGTGCATACTGATGTGGTGGTTCCTGCTATGATTACATTCAGTGCATACGGACTGTGGTGGTACCTGCTATGATTACAGCAGTGCATACCGACTGTGGTGGTACCTGCTATCACTACAGCAGTGCATACCGACTGGCGTGTACCTGCTATGATTACAGCAATGCATATTGTGGTGGTACCTGCGATGATTACTGCAGTGCATACTGCTGTGGTTGTACCTGCGATGATTACAGCAATGCATATTTTAGTCGTACCTGCTATGATTACAGCAGTACATATTGTGGTACCTGCTATGATTACAGCAGTGCATATTGACTGTGCTGGTCCCTACTATGATTGGAGCAGTGCAGACTGCGGTGGTGGTACCTGCTATGATTACAGCAGTGCATACTGACTGTGGTGGTACCTGCTATGATTACAGCAGTGCATACTGCTCTGGTGTACCTGCTTTCACTACAGCAAGTGCATGATGACTGTGGGTGGTACCTGCTATCACTACAGCAATGCATATCGACTGGCGGTACCTGCTATGATTACAGCAGTGCATATGACTGTGGTTGTGCCTGCTATGATTACAGCATGCATATTTGGTGGGTACCTGCTATGATTACAGCAGTGTAATACTACCGTGGTGGTACCTGCTATAATTACAGCAGTGCATACTGTCTGTGGTGGTTCTTGCTTTCACTACAGCAGTGCATACCGACTGTGGTGGTACCTGCTATGATTACAGCAGTGCATACTGCTGTGGTGGTACCTGCTATGATTACGGAGTGCATACTGACTGTGGTGGTACCTGCTATGATTGCAGCATTGCATACTGCTGTGGTGGTACCTGCTATGATTACAGCAGTGCATAGTGATGGTACCTGCTATGATTACAGCAGTGCATACTGCTGTGTGGTAACCTGCTATGATTACAGGAGTGCATACTGCTGTGGTGAGACCTGCTATGATTACAGACCCCAGCTGGGCCCAAAGTGAGAGGGCCAGGAGGTTATGCAGTCAACAATGCTTGACTCAGGGAGGAGGACGCCCCTGCCATGCATAGTCCCATGGGATGTTGGCTACCAACAACAAGGCAACTCCTATGACTAATTGGAATGGGACGCAAGCGTAGGATTGATCACCCTGTCGCTGGCCGCCTTTGGGAGGGTGTATAGTATGAAAGGCCGAAACACCCTAGGAACCAAAGGGTCACTACTGACGATGCGCTCCCCAAATTTCACCAGGCTCACTGTTCATGAACTCTTGGAAGTTCTTGCAAAAAGGATAGTAACATCTCATCCTGTGTTCTTTGGAATCTGACTGTGGTGGTACCTGCTATGATTACAGCAGTGCATACTGCTGTGGTGGTACCTGCTATGATTACAGCAGTGCATATTGTGGTGGTACCTGCTATAATTACAGCAGTGTATACTGCTGTGGTGGTACCTACTATGATTCTTCTTCTTGTTTGTCCATCAAAGTTGATGATGACCATGGCACGTTTGTCATTTGTTGGGTTTTGATGAGTGGCGTAGATGGCTGAAGAGGCCAATCCGAGCCCGGAATTTCCTGTGGCACACTGGACAGGTCAGGGAGGATGTAGAGATCTGAGGTGCAGCCACACGTCCTTCCTTGGTAGATTTGCGCTGCTGCCTCTTCAAGATAGCACAGGAGCGTCTCCTACTCTCACAGAGGACTGCACCGTCCTGTACTTTTCTTCTCGAGGCAGGTCGGTCCTGTGCTAGGGATTCCCAGCTTTCAGGTCGAATCCAAGGCTCTTCAAGGAAGCTTTAAGGGTGTCCTTGTAGCGCTTTTTGAGGCCACCTTGTGCTCGCTTGCCATTCCTCAGCTCGCCAAAAGAAGACTTGTTTTGGAAGTCTCGCGTAGGACATTCTGGTCACGTGGCCAGTCCATCTAAGCTGTTCCTTCGCAAGCAAGGTGTAGATGCTGGGGATATTGCCTTGCTGAGGACGTCCGTGTCAGGGATTCTGTCTTGCCACTTGATCCTCAGCAGTTTCCTCAGACAGCTCAAGTGGAAATGATTCAATTTCTTGGCATGGGCGCTGGTAAACTGTCCAGGCTTCGCACCCATACAGAAGAGTTGGTAAGACAACAGCCCCGGTAGACATTCAGTTTTGTCTCCTGCTTGATGCCAGTCTTTTCCCATACCGAGTCACGTAGACGTCCAAAGGCTGCACTGGCCTTGAGAATCCTGATGTTAACTTCATCATCTATGTGCACAGCGCGAGACAGTGTACTACCAAGGTAAGTAACTTGTCAACGGCTGAAAGCTTTTTGCCCATTCACAAAGATGGTTGGCTCAGTGTAGGGTTTCCCAGGAGCAGGTTGGTATAGGACTTCAGTCTTCTTTGTGCTGATTGTTAGGGCCAAAGTTTGTGCAGGCTGAGGAGAGGTTGTCCATACTGTCCTGTAGATCTTTATTTGAGTCAGCAGCCAGAGCACAGTCATCAGCAAACAAAAGTTCTCGAACAGTGATTTCCCTCCACTCTAGATTTGGCTTGCATCCTCCGCAGATTGAATAGCCCACCTTCAAAACGGTAGAAAAAGTTAATCCCAGTGTTGTGGTTCTGGAAGGAGTCTTGCAGCATGGCAGAAAACACCATGCTGAAGAGCGTTGGCGCTAAAACGCAGCCTTGCTTCACCCCGTTTGTGATTGGGAACGGATCAGAGAGTTCTTGCTGGTCTCTGACGCTGGCCATCATGCCATCATGGAGTTTGCGCACGATGCCAATGAACTTGTCTGGACACCCATACTTGGCCATGATTTTCCATAGGCCCTCCCGGCTGATTGTATCGAATGCTTTTGTTAGATCAACGAAAGCCATATATAGATCAACATTTTGTTCTTGGCATTTTTCCTGTAACTGCCGGGCAGTAAATACCATGTCAGTGGTTCCGCGGTCTTTTCTGAAACCACACTGACTCTCAGGTAGCAGACCCTGGTCTAGGTGGACAATTAGGCGGTTCAGAAGGATTCTTGCCAAGATTTTGCCAGCGACTGATAGTATGGAGATGCCTCTATGGTTGTCGCAGTCCTGCCGATTGCCTTTCCTTTTATATAGATTGATTATAGTAGTATCCTTGAACTCCTTGGGAACGGGCTTCTAATTTCCACAGAGACTGGAAGAGGTCGGTCAGTTTCTCGACTAAGCGAGGCCCTCCAGCCTTGTAGATTTCTGCTGGAATGGCATCGGACCCTGGAGCTCTGCCTGATGAGAGGAGTGTTATGGCTTTGCTGTTTCCTCAATGGATGGTAGAACAGCCAGGGACTGGTTTATTTCAACTTGAGGCAATCTCGCAATTGCCTCCTCATTTATGCATGATGGCCGGTTGAGGACCGCGCTGTAGTGTTCGACCCATCTTGCAAGTATTTTGTGCTTCTCTGTGAGGAGTGTTGTTCCATCTGAATTCAGGAGAGGTGAAGTTCCTGAGTGTTGCGGACCATAGACCTGCTTGAGTGCATAATAGAGGCACTTGGTGTTGTTACTGTCAGCGTAGGATTGAATCTCCTCAGCTTTTGCGAACAGCCAGGCGTCTTGCATGACTCTGAGTCTCTGCTGGACAATCCTGCGAATGTTGAGGAAGGCAGTTTTCTTTAAACTTGAGCTGCTGTCATTCAGATATGCTTTATGCAGACGGTGTTTTTCGTCAAGGAGTGCTCGGATTTCTGCATCGTTCTCATCAAACCAATATTGATGTGTACGTAATGGAACACCAAGTGATTCAAGGGCTGTAGAATGCAGCACGGTCTTGAGAGCAGTCCAGTCCGCCTCAGCGTCTGTATGCTCGAAGCTTAGAGATTCCAGATGATGGTCTAGAGCAGGGGTCTCAAACTCGCGGCCCGCGGGCCAATTGCGGCCCTCGGGACGATATTTTGTGGCCCCCACCTTAATATGAAAGTTTAATGTTAGTGCGGCCCGCGAGTTTTATATTGTAGCAACCCCGCTGTTAGCTGCTGTGTGGGACAATGTATGATGCTCTGGTTTCCTACTGTGTGCCTGTCCAGTGAATGCGGCATGCATGACATGGGGGGTGGGTCGTGTGTGTGTGTGTTTGTGTACGTGTGAGAGTGAGTGAGAGAGAGAGAGCCGGGAGAGAAAAGAGTGGCTTTGGATGTGCGGAGAGCAGGAGGGTGAAATTCATAGTTTTCCGCCCTCTTTCGCGCAGGTCATGATGTATCCAGTGCTTCATTTGTAAATCCCAAGGTGCCGGAACGCTAAGTACATATGACAGCACAGGTACGACGAGCGCAGGTCCCGGAACGCACATAAAACGACGCTTAAAACAGCACACACATGCCACTTACAATGCAGTGGGACTTATTTAGGCTATACTGCAGTGACGGTATCAGTCTTTGTGTCAGTGATTAATAAAGTGGCATCTTGAGCAAAGGCGACTTCTGTGTCCAGCCGAGAAAACGAACGGAACACACACACACACAATTTGTTAAATTGAAGGCAAATTCAAGGGACACCACGGCTCCTTTACGCACACGCTGCGCTGTGAGGTTTTGGGAGCTTCTTTACGCAGACAGATTATTCTAAACCGCAGCAGTTTATAACATGTCATTGAGCTAATATCTTCATTTTACAGTCTGGTCTGTTTTAAATTATTATTTACACCTGATATGTGTGGATGAATTTTAATGATTTAAATTCCCTCATCCTCTGGTGGTGACATTTACGCACCGAGCCATAGACTGTACATGACGATGTGCATAATTATTTTGGTTCATCTTAGAAGTCTGCATTTGTTATTATTTATGAAATTGTGATGCTGTTGTTAAGAAAGCTTTATATATAACTTATTAGATTATCTTGTTATTGCGTGGCCACAAATTAGTAATTCATCCACCGATGTCAACAGGGGCTCCGTAATTTTCTAGTGATTACATTATATTGTTATATTTTATTTTAATAATTTCTTAAAAAACTTTTTTTAATATTCATATTTTTTTCGATACGAGAGGTACCGGATCTGCTCAAATAAGTCCCGGAACGCAGGCAAGCCAACAACCCGGCACAAAGTAAGCACAAAAATGCATAGAAAAATGTGATGATGTGACTGAAGGCAGCGAAAGCCCCGACAGTGGCCAGCAGCATTTGAACCCCGTGGTCACACAATGACGCTGCCTCATATAGTCCTCTCCTCTCCCTCTTTCGGCTCTCCACTGTGCGCGCACCGGAGCGCGTCAAAGCGCAGATCCACAGTTCATCCCGGCTCAGATCCCCGTGCTTTGAACAGAGAAGCGTGTATAGTAGCAGCCGCTACAGCTGTGTCTGCCTGTGACTGGGGTGTGGGGACGAAATCTGATGGGAACGCATTACCCCCCCCCCCTCCCCCATAATCTACGCACCTGTTGTTACCGGAAAAAAGCAGAAATGATGTGCATTTGCGGAAATTACGTCTCCGTGCGTCGCTGGTTGGCTAAACACTTGACTGAAACTTTATTGCGTGACCGACAGCAAGTGGAATGAATATATATCTTGTCACACATCCCCAATCATGTCTTTTTCAAAGCCTGCAGTGAAGAGAAAGGTTGGTGACGAGCACAGACAATTTCAGGAAAAGTGGGAGATGCAATATTTATTTGTTGAGCACATGAGCACCCCGACGTGTCTTATTTGTACAGAAAAAGTTGCGGTGCACAAGGAATACAACCTCAAACGTCATTACTCAACTATACATGCTGAGGAGTATGCAAAATACCAGGGAGATGAGAGAGCCAACCGGGTTGCCAATCTTAAAACATGTCTACTGAGGCAACAAAATGTCTTCAAGAAAGCAACCAAAGAGATAATGCAGCAGTCGAAGTAAGCTACGTGGTTAGTGAGATGATTGCTAAGGCAGGAAAGCCATTCACAGAAGGCGAGTTTATCAAAAAGTGCATCTTACAGGCTGCAAGTATAGTCTGTTCGGAAAAGAAAAGTCAGTTTGGCAACATCAGCCTTTCTGCTAACACCGTGGCAGAGCGCATTTCTGACCTGTCAAGTGACATTTATGATGAACTGCGTGAGAAAGCCAAATTTTTCAATGCATACTCAGTCGCTCTTGACGAGAGTTCAGACATCACTGACACTGCCCAGCTCACAATATATGTCCGTGGTGTTGATGACAATTTTGAAGTGATGGAGGAGTTGCTCACAGTAATTCCAATGCATGGCCACACCACCACTCAGGAGATATTTTGCCAGCTGTGTGATGCCATTGTAAATGTCGGTTTGCCATGGAAGAAGTTTGTTGGAATAACAACCGACGGAGCGCCATCAATGACAGGGAGGAAAAATGGACTGGTGGCACTTGTTCAAAGAAAACTAGAAGAGGAGGGTGTGGAGGAGGCCATTGCTCTGCACTGCATCATCCATCAACAGGCGCTTTGCAGCAAATGCCTGAAGTTTGACAATGTGATGTCTGTTGTTGTGAAATGCATCAACGAAATCAGATCCAGGGGCTTAAAGCACCGGATCTTCCGTACTTTTTTAGAGGAAATGGAGTCAGAATATGAGGATGTGCTCTACTTCACCGAGGTACGTTGGCTCAGCAGGGGAAACGTCTTGAAGAGATTTTTTGAGTTGAGAGCAGAAGTGAAAGCCTTCATGGAGAAGGATGGGGTGGCTGTTCCTCTGCTAAGTGATCCCAAATGGCTCATGGACTTAGCTTTTCTTGTTGACATCACGCATGAGCTGAATGTACTGAACAAGAAGTTACAAGGCCAGGGGCAGCTCGTCAGTGCTGCCTATGACGTGAGAGCATTCTCCACAAAACTTGTGTTATGGAAAGCCCAGGTCTCTCAGACAAACCTTTGCCATTTCCCAGCATGCAAGGCACTCCTGAATGCAGGCACACCATTCAGTGGTGAGAAGTATGTTGATGCCATTTTGAGGCTACAGGAGGAATTTGATCACAGATTTGCAGACTTCAAGACGCACAGAGCCACTTTTCAAATTTTTGCGGATCCCTTCTCCATTGATGTGCAAGATGCCCCTCCTGTGCTTCAAATGGAGCTCAATGACCTGCAGTGCAACTCTGACCTCAAAGCCAAGTTCAGGGAGGTGAGTGGAAAAGAAGACAAGCTTGGGCAATTTTTGCAAGAATTGAACCCCAGCTTCCCTGAGCTTTCCCGAATGTTCAAGCGGACCATGTGCCTTTTTGGGAGCACATATTTGTGTGAAAAGCTCTTCTCCACCTTGAACTTCAATAAGTCCAAGTACAGGTCCAGACTTACTGATGATCATCTTCAAGCCATACTGAGGGTCTCAACTGCTTCCTCCCTCAAGTCAAATGTGGCTCAGCTATGTGAGAGGAAGCGCTGCCAGGTCTCTGGCAGCAAGAAGTTAGCAAGAGAAGCCATGTTCAGAAGAACCGTTCATATTCTTCAATATTCTATTCATGTTCAGAAGAACCCATTGAAGTTAAATAACTGTTAGTAATGACATTTGAGAAGTTTGGATTTTTTTAGCAAAGTTTTTTTTTGTGGAATACCTGATGCGGCCCAGCCTCACCCAGATACTGCCTCCAGCGGCCCCCAGGTAATTTGAGTTTGAGACCTCTGGTCTAGAGCCTCAACAAAGGCCAGTCTGGTGTGTTCCTGTTGTAGGCGAGTGATGTTAAGACGCTTGATGCGTCTATTTCCTTGTGGGCGTCTGGGAGGCTTAATCCGGATGTTCAGTTTGGAGATAATGAGACGATGGTCAGTCCAACATTCAGCACCGCACATTGACTTGGTCACCCTGACATCGTGCCGGTCGCTCCTCCTCACGATGACGTAGTCAATCAAGTGCCAGTGGTGTGAACAAGGATGCATCCATGAGGTTTTCTTGCGCTTTGGTAGTTGGAATATCGTGTTGGTGATGAGCATGTTTTCAGCAGTAGAAGACCGTTGCTGTTACATTTTCCAATGCCATGTGCACCTATGACTCCATTCCATGATTGATGGTCACTTCCAACTCTGGCGTTGAAATCACCCAGTATCAGGAGTTTGTCCGAGCTGGCTGTGGCAGCAATAATGACTTCCAGGTCATTATAAAACTTGGTTTTGACCTCGTCAGAGTTGGTCATGGTAGGGGCATAGGCACTGATGATGGTGGCCACCTTTTTACCCAATAGGTGGAGCTGTAAGGTCATTAAACGGTCGCTTATCCCCTTGGGTTGGCTTGCCAGTTGGTTGACCAGGTGGTTTTTTACTGCAAAACCAACACCAGCATCACGTCTCTCCTCCTGGCCTCGTCCGCTCCAAAAGAATGTGTAACCTGCACTCACTTCAGTCACTTGTCCAGTATCGGCCAGTCGGGTCTCACTAAGGGCAGCAACATCCACATTGTATCTGGCGAGCTCTCTGCCCACGAGGGCGGTGCGTCTGTCAGGTCTTTTTGATCCAGATGTGTCCATCAAAGTGCGCACATTCCAGGCGCCAACAGTGAGTGGTATCACTTTGGTCTTTTTCATTTTATTTGTTTTTGTTTTTCGACCGCAAGTATGGGATCCCGCCAGCTGCGGTAGGCTGGCCAGGATGTTTTGAAGCAGACAATGTTTAGGGTACCTTTTCTAACCCTTTCCTCACTACGGAGGTGAGCAGTGTGATCCTAAATAGGGCTGCTCAGTCACTCAGGGTGCTGCCGGACTTCACTGCTGCTTCGGTCCAGTGAGGGAACGACCAATATCCTGAGCCGCCTGCGTGCAGGTTTGCGGCTACAGCTTCCAGCATATCCGTGCCTGCTGCTTCGTCGCTCACCCATCGCCACAGGACTTGGATAATGACGATGGTAAATAAAGTGCCATGACTTGCGCAGAGAACTTGGATTTAAGTGAGGGTGATTTGTGCAGCGTCAACCTCACTCTCTCGACCAGCCGCATCTGTACCCAGTGGCAAGACGTAGTCAAGACAACTGGAGATGGTCCTGGTTGCAGTGGAAGGTCCAAATATCCGTTTTGGTGGAATTTCCTCCACCAGGGGTTCCACACGCCCAGGCTCAGACAAGCTGAGTTTGCCGGGTTAGTTAACCGCCGCCCGGGGTTCGGCGTTGGCAGCTGCTGACTGTACCGACTCACCAGGGATGTTGAGCCTGGTGTGCGCCTACGGTAGCAGCTAGAGGGCCGGGCCAGATGGAACAAGCCTGAGGCACAACTAGCTGGTCAGACACATACTATGATTACAGCAGTGCATACTGACTGTGGTGGTACATGCTATAAATACAGCAGTGCATATTGTATTGGTACGTGCTATGATTACAGCAGTACATATTGTGGTGGTACCTGCTATGATTACAGCAGTGCATACTGTGGTGGTACCTGCTATGATTACAGCAGTGCATACTGACTGGTGGTACCTGCTATGATTACAGCAGTGGATACTGACTGTGGTGGTATCCTATGACTACCGCTGTGCATACTGACTGTGGTGGTACCTGCTATGATTACAGCAGTACATACTGCTGTGGTGGTTCCTGCTATGATTACAGCAGTGCATACGGACTGTGGTGATAGCTGCTATGATTACAGCAGTGCATACAGACTGTGGTGGTACCTGCTATGATTACAGCAGTGCATACTGTTGTAATGGTACCTGCTATTACAGCAGTGCATACTGCTGTGGTGGTACCTGCTGTTAATACAGCAGTGCATATTGCTGTGGTGATACCTGCTATGATTACAGCAGTGCATACTGCTGTGGTGGTACCTGCTATAATTACAGCAGTACATCTTATAATGGTACCTCCTATGATTACAGCAGTGCATACTGCTGTGGTGGTACCTGCTATGATTACAGCAGTGCATACTGCTGTGGTGGTACCTGCTATGATTACAGCAGTACATATTGTGGTGGTACCTGCTATGATTACAGCAGTGCATACCGACTGTGGTGGTACCTGCTATCACTACAGCAGTGCATACCGACTGGCGGTACCTGCTATGATTACAGCAGTGCATAATGCTGTGGTGGTACCTGCTATGATTACAGCAATGCATATTGTGGTGGTACCTGCGATGATTACTGCAGTGCATACTGCTGTGGTTGTAACTGCTATGATTACAGCAATGCATATTGTGGTCGTACCTGCTATGATTACAGCAGTACATATTGTGGTGGTACCTGCTATGATTACAGCAGTGCATATTGACTGTGCTGGTCCCTGCTATGATTTGAGCAGTGCATACTGCTGTGGTGGTACCTGCTATGATTACAGCAGTGCATACTGACTCTGGTGGTACCTGCTATGATTACAGCAGTTCATACTGCTCTGATGGTACCTGCTATGATTACAGCAGTTCATATTGTGGTGGTACCTGCTTTCACTACAGCAGTACATGATGACTGTGGTGGTACCTGCTATCACTACAGCAATGCATATCGACTGGCGGTACCTGCTATGATTACAGCAGTGCATATGACTGTGGTTGTACCTGCTATGATTACAGCACTGCATATTGTGGTGGTACCTGCTATGATTACGGCAGTGTATACTGCCGTGGTGGTACCTGCTATGATTACAGCAGTGCATACTGCTGTGGTGGTTCCTTCTTTCACTACAGCAGTGCATACCGACTGTGGTGGTACCTGCTATGATTACAGCATTACATCTTATGATGGTACCTCTTATGATTACAGCAGTGAATACTGCTGTGGTGGTACCTGCTATGATTACAGCAGTGCATACTGCTGTGGTGGTACCTGCTATGATTACAGCAGTACATATTGTGGTGGTACCTGCTATGATTACAGCAGTACATATTGTGGTGGTACCTGCTATGATTACAGCAGTGCATATTGACTGTGCTGCTACCTGCTATGATTACAGCAGTGCATAATGCTGTGGTGGTACCTGCTATGATTACAGCAGTGGATACCGACTGTGGTGGTACCTGCTATCACTACAGCAATGCATATTGTGGTCGTACCTGCTATGATTACAGCAGTGCATATTGACTGTGCTGGTCCCTACTATGATTTGAGCAGTGCATACTGCTGTGGTGGTACCTGCTATGATTAAAGCAGTGCATACTGACTGTGGTGGTACCTGCTATGATTACAGCAGTGCATACTGCTCTGGTGGTACCTGCTATGATTACAGCAGTGCATACTGACTGTGGTGGTACCTGCTATGATTACAGCAGTGCATACTGCTCTGGTGGTACCTGCTATGATTACAGCAGTGCATATTGTGGTGGTACCTGCTTTCACTCCAGCAGTGCATGATGACTGTGGTGGTACCTGCTATCACTACAGCAATGCATATCGACTGGCGGTACGTGCTATGATTACAGCAGTGCATATTACTGTGGTTGTGCCTGCTATGATTACAGCAGTGCATACTGCTCTGGTGGTACCTGCTATGATTACAGCAGTGTATACTGCCGTGGTTGTACCTGCTATGATTACAGCAGTACATATTGTGGTGGTACCTGCTATGATTACAGCAGTGCATACCGACTGTGGTGGTACCTGCTATCACTACAGCAGTGCATACCGACTGGCGGTACCTGCTATGATTACAGCAGTGCATAATGCTGTGGTGGTACCTGCTATGATTACAGCAATGCATATTGTGGTGGTACCTGCGATGATTACTGCAGTGCATACTGCTGTGGTTGTAACTGCTATGATTACAGCAATGCATATTGTGGTCGTACCTGCTATGATTACAGCAGTACATATTGTGGTGGTACCTGCTATGATTACAGCAGTGCATATTGACTGTGCTGGTCCCTGCTATGATTTGAGCAGTGCATACTGCTGTGGTGGTACCTGCTATGATTACAGCAGTGCATACTGACTCTGGTGGTACCTGCTATGATTACAGCAGTTCATACTGCTCTGATGGTACCTGCTATGATTACAGCAGTTCATATTGTGGTGGTACCTGCTTTCACTACAGCAGTACATGATGACTGTGGTGGTACCTGCTATCACTACAGCAATGCATATCGACTGGCGGTACCTGCTATGATTACAGCAGTGCATATGACTGTGGTTGTACCTGCTATGATTACAGCACTGCATATTGTGGTGGTACCTGCTATGATTACGGCAGTGTATACTGCCGTGGTGGTACCTGCTATGATTACAGCAGTGCATACTGCTGTGGTGGTTCCTTCTTTCACTACAGCAGTGCATACCGACTGTGGTGGTACCTGCTATGATTACAGCATTACATCTTATGATGGTACCTCTTATGATTACAGCAGTGAATACTGCTGTGGTGGTACCTGCTATGATTACAGCAGTGCATACTGCTGTGGTGGTACCTGCTATGATTACAGCAGTACATATTGTGGTGGTACCTGCTATGATTACAGCAGTACATATTGTGGTGGTACCTGCTATGATTACAGCAGTGCATATTGACTGTGCTGCTACCTGCTATGATTACAGCAGTGCATAATGCTGTGGTGGTACCTGCTATGATTACAGCAGTGGATACCGACTGTGGTGGTACCTGCTATCACTACAGCAATGCATATTGTGGTCGTACCTGCTATGATTACAGCAGTGCATATTGACTGTGCTGGTCCCTACTATGATTTGAGCAGTGCATACTGCTGTGGTGGTACCTGCTATGATTAAAGCAGTGCATACTGACTGTGGTGGTACCTGCTATGATTACAGCAGTGCATACTGCTCTGGTGGTACCTGCTATGATTACAGCAGTGCATACTGACTGTGGTGGTACCTGCTATGATTACAGCAGTGCATACTGCTCTGGTGGTACCTGCTATGATTACAGCAGTGCATATTGTGGTGGTACCTGCTTTCACTCCAGCAGTGCATGATGACTGTGGTGGTACCTGCTATCACTACAGCAATGCATATCGACTGGCGGTACCTGCTATGATTACAGCAGTGCATATTACTGTGGTTGTGCCTGCTATGATTACAGCAGTGCATACTGCTCTGGTGGTACCTGCTATGATTACAGCAGTGTATACTGCCGTGGTTGTACCTGCTATGATTACAGCAGTGCATACTGCTGTGGTGGTTCCTGCTTTCACTACAGCAGTGCATACCGAATGTGGTGGTACCTGCTATGATTACAGCAGTTCATACTGACTGTGGTGGTACCTGCTATGATTACAGCAGTGCATACTGCTGTGGTGGTACATGCTATTACAGCAGTGCATACTGCTGTGGTGGTACCTGCTATGATTACAGCAGTGCATATTGTTGTGGTACCTGCTATGATTACAGCAGTGCATACTGACTGTGCTGGTACCTGCTATGATTACAGCAGTGCATAATGCTGTGATGGTACCTGCTATGATTACAGCAGTGCATACTGTGGTGGTACCTGCTATGATTACAGCAGTGCATACTGCTGTGGTGGTACCTGCTATGATTACAGCAGTGCATACCGACTGTGGTGGTACCTGCTATTATTACAGCAGTGCATACTGCTGTGGTGGTACCTGCTTTCACTACAGAAGTGCATAACGACTGTGGTGGTACCTGCTATGATTACAGCAGTGCATACTAACTGTGTTGGTACCTGCTATGATTACAGCAGTGCATAATGCTGTGGTGGTACCTGCTATGATTACAGCAGTGCATACTGTGGTGGTACCTGCTATGATTACAGCAGTGCATTCTGACTGGTGGTTCCTACTATGAATACAGCAGTGCATACAGACTGGTGGTACCTGCTATGATTACAGCAGTGCATACTGTTGTGGTGGTACCTGCTATTACAGCAGTGCATACTGCTGTGGTGGTACCTGCTGGTAATACAGCAGTGCATATTGCTGTAGTGATACCTGCTATGATTACAGCAGTGCATACTGCTGTGGTGGTACCTGCTATAATTACAGCAGTACATCTTATGATGGTACCTCCTATGATTACAGCAGTGCATACTGCTGTGGTGGTACCTGCTATGATTACAGCAGTGCATACTGCTGTGGTGGTACCTGCTATGATTACAGCAGTACATATTGTGGTGGTACCTGCTATGATTACAGCAGTACATATTGTGGTGGTACCTGCTATGATTACAGCAGTGCATATTGACTGTGCTGCTACCTGCTATGATTACAGCAGTGCATAATGCTGTGGTGGTACCTGCTATGATTACAGCAGTGCATACCAACTGTGGTGGTACCTGCTATCACTACAGCAGTGCATATTGACTGTGCTGCTACCTGCTATGATTACAGCAGTGCATAATGATGTGGTGGTACCTGCTATGATTACAGCAATGCATATTGTGGTGGTACCTGCGATGATTACTGCAGTGCATACTGCTGTGGTTGTACCTGCTATGATTACAGCAATGCATATTGTGGTCGTACCTGCTATGATTACAACAGTGCATATTGACTGTGCTGGTCCCTACTATGATTTGAGCAGTGCATACTGCTGTGGTGGTACCTGCTATGATTACAGCAGTGCATACTGACTGTGGTGGTACCTGCTATGATTACAGAAGTGCATACTGCTCTGGTGGTACCTGCTATGATTACAGCAGTGCATACTGACTGTGGTGGTACCTGCTATGATTACAGTAGTGCATACTGCTCTGGTGGTACCTGCTATGATTACAGCAGTGCATATTGTGGTGGTACCTGCTTTCACTCCAGCAGTGCATGATGACTGTGGTGGTACCTGCTATCACTACAGCCATGCGTATCGACTAGCGGTACCTGCTATGATTACAGCAGTGCATATAACTGTGGTTGTGTCTGCTATGATTACAGCAGTGTATATTGTGGCGGTACCTGCTATGATTACAGCAGTGTATACTGCCGTGGTTGTACCTGCTATGATTACAGCAGTGCATACTGCTGTGGTGGTTCCTGCTTTCACTACAGCAGTGCATACCGACTGTGGTGGTACCTGCTATGATTACAGCAATTCATACTGACTGTGGTGGTACCTGCTATGATTACATCAGTGCATACTGCTGTGGTGGTACATGCTATTACAGCAGTGCATACTGCTGTGGTGGTACCTGCTATGATTACAGCAGTGCATATTGTTGTGGTACCTGCTATGATTACAGCAGTGCATACTGACTGTGCTGGTACCTGCTATGATTACAACAGTGCATAATGCTGTGGTGGTACCTGCTATGATTACAGCAGTGCATACTGTGGTGGTACCTGCTATGATTACAGCAGTGCATACTGCTGTGGTGGTACCTGCTATGATTACAGCAGTGCATACCGACTGTGGAGGTACCTGCTATGATTACAGCAGTGCATACTGCTGTGGTGGTACCTTCTTTCACTACAGCAGTGCATAACGACTGTGGTGGTACCTGCTATGATTACAGCAGTGCATATTGACTGTGTTGGTACCTGCTATGATAACAGCAGTGCATAATGCTGTGGTGGTACCTGCTATGATTACAGCAGTGCATACTGTGGTGGTACCTGCTATGATTACAGCAGTGCATACTGCTTTGGTGGTACCTGCTATGATTACAGCAGTGCATACTGCTTTGGTGGTATCTGCTATGATTACAGCAGTGCATACTGCTGTGGTGGTACCTGCTTTCACTACAGCAGTGCATACCGACTGTGGTGGTACCTGCTATGATTACAGCAGTGCATACTGACTGTGTTGGTACCTGCTATGATTACAGCAGTGCACATGACTGTGGTTGTACCTGCTATGATTACAGCAGTGCATATTGTGGTGGTACCTGCTATGATTACAGCAGTGTATACTGCCGTGGTGGTACCTGCTATGATTACAGCAGTGCATACTGCTGTGGTGGTTCCTGCTTTCACTACAGCAGTGCATACCGATTGTGGTGGTACCTGTTATGATTACAGCAGATCATACTGACTGTGGTGGTACCTGCTATGATTACAGCAGTGCATACTGCTGTGGTGGTACCTGCTATGATTACAGCAGTGCATACTGACTGTACTGGTACCTGCTATGATTACAGCAGTGCATAATGCTGTGGTGGTACCTGCTATGATTACAGCAGTGCATACTGCTGTGGTGGTACCTGCTATGATTACAGCAGTGCATACCGACTGTGGTGGTACCTGCTATGATTACAGCAGTGCATACTGCTGTGGTGGTACCTGCTTTCACTACAGCAGTGCATACCGACTGTGGTGGTACCTGCTATGATTACAGCAGTGCATACTGACTGTGTTGGTACCTGCTATGATTACAGCAGTGCATAATGCTGTGGTGGTACCTGCTATGATTACAGCAGTGCATACTGTGGTGGTACCTGCTATGATTACAGCAGTGCATATTGCTTTGGTGGTACCTGCTATGATTACAGCAGTGCAATCTTGACTGTGGTGGTACCTGCTATGATTACAGCAGTGCATACTGCTGTGGTTGTACCTACTATGATTACGGCAATGCATATTGTGGTCGTACCTGCTATGATTACAACAGTGCATATTGACTGTGCTGGTCCCTACTATGATTTGAGCAGTGCATACTGCTGTGGTGGTACCTGCTATGATTACAGCAGTGCATACTGACTGTGGTGGTACCTGCTATGATTACAGCAGTGCATATTGCTCTGGTGGTACCTGCTATGATTACAGCAGTGCATACTGACTGTGGTGGTACCTGCTATGATTACAGCAGTGCATACTGCTCTGGTGGTACCTGCTATGATTACAGCAGTGCATATTGTGGTGGTACCTGCTTTCACTACAGCAGTACATGATGACTGTGGTGGTACCTGCTATCACTACAGCAATGCATATCGACTGGCGGTACCTGCTATGATTACAGCAGTGCATATGACTGTGGTTGTACCTGCTATGATTACAGCACTGCATATTTGTGGTGGTACCTGCTATGATTACAGCAGTGTATACTGCCGTGGTGGTACCTGCTATGATTACAGCAGTGCATACTGCTGTGGTGGTTCCTTCTTTCACAACAGCAGTGCATACCGACTGTGGTGGTACCTGCTATGATTACAGCATTACATCTTATGATGGTACCTCCTATGATTACAGCAGTGCATACTGCTGTGGTGGTACCTGCTATGATTACAGCAGTGCATACTGCTGTGGTGGTACCTGCTATGATTACAGCAGTACATATTGTGGTGGTACCTGCTATGATTACAGCAGTACATATTGTGGTGGTACCTGCTATGATTACAGCAGTGCATATTGACTGTGCTGCTACCTGCTATGATTACAGCAGTGCATAATGCTGTGGTGGTACCTGCTATGATTACAGCAGTGGATACCGACTGTGGTGGTACCTGCTATCACTACAGCAATGCATATTGTGGTCGTACCTGCTATGATTACAGCAGTGCATATTGACTGTGCTGGTCCCTGCTATGATTTGAGCAGTGCATACTGCTGTGGTGGTACCTGCTATGATTACAGCAGTGCATACTGACTGTGGTGGTACCTGCTATGATTACAGCAGTGCATACTGCTCTGGTGGTACCTGCTATGATTACAGCAGTGCATACTGACTGTGGTGGTACCTGCTATGATTACAGCAGTGCATACTGCTCTGGTGGTTCCTGCTTTCAATACAGCAGTACATACCGACTGTGGTGGTACCTGCTATGATTACAGCAGTTCATACTGACTGTGGTGGTACCTGCTATGATTACAGCAGTGCATACTGCTGTGGTGGTACATGCTATTACAGCAGTGCATACTGCTGTGGTGGTACCTGCTATGATTACAGCAGTGCATATTGTTGTGGTACCTGCTATGATTACAGCAGTGCATACTGACTGTGCTGGTACCTGCTATGATTACAGCAGTGCATAATGCTGTGGTGGTACCTGCTATGATTACAGCAGTGCATACTGTGGTGGTACCTGCTATGATTACAGCAGTGCATACTGTGGTGGTACCTGCTATGATTACAGCAGTGCATACCGACTGTGGTGGTACCTGCTATTATTACAGCAGTGCATACTGCTGTGGTGGTACCTGCTTTCACTACAGCAGTGCATAACGACTGTGGTGGTACCTGCTATGATTACAGCAGTGCATACTAACTGTGTTGGTACCTGCTATGATTACAGCAGTGCATAATGCTGTGGTGGTACCTGCTATGATTACAGCAGTGCATACTGTGGTGGTACCTGCTATGATTACAGCAGTGCATACTGACTGGTGGTTCCTACTATGAATACAGCAGTGCATACAGACTGGTGGTACCTGCTATGATTACAGCAGTGCATACTGTTGTGGTGGTACCTGCTATTACAGCAGTGCATACTGCTGTGGTGGTACCTGCTGTTAATACAGCAGTGCATATTGCTGTGGTGATACCTGCTATGATTAGAGCAGTGCATACTGCTGTGGTGGTACCTGCTATAATTACAGCAGTACATCTTATGATGGTACCTCCTATGATTACAGCAGTGCATACTGCTGTGGTGGTACCTGTTATGATTACAGCAGTGCATACTGCTGTGGTGGTACCTGCTATGATTACAGCAGTACATATTGTGGTGGTACCTGCTATGTTTACAGCAGTACATATTGTGGTGGTACCTGCTATGATTACAGCAGTGCATATTGACTGTGCTGCTACCTGCTATGATTACAGCAGTGCATAATGCTGTGGTGGTACCTGCTATGATTACAGCAGTGCATACCAACTGTGGTGGTACCTGCTATCACTACAGCAGTGCATACCGACTGGCAGTACCTGCTATGATTACAGCAGTGCATAATGATGTGGTGGTACCTGCTATGATTACAGCAGTGCATATTGTGGTGGTACCTGCTTTCACTCCAGCAGTGCATGATGACTGTGGTGGTACCTGCTATCACTACAGCAATGCGTATCGACTGGCGGTACCTGCTATGATTACAGCAGTGCATATAACTGTGGTTGTGCCTGCTATGATTACAGCAGTGCATATTGTGGTGGTACCTGCTATGATTACAGCAGTGTTTCTGCCGTGGTGGTACCTGCTATGATTACAGCAGTGCATACTGCTGTGGTGGTTCCTGCTTTCACTACAGCAGTGCATACCGACTGTGGTGGTACCTGCTATGATTACAGCAATTCATACTGACTGTGGTGGTACCTGCTATGATTACAGCAGTGCATACTGCTGTGGTGGTACATGCTATTACAGCAGTGCATACTGCTGTGGTGGTACCTGCTATGATTACAGCAGTGCATATTGTTGTGGTACCTGCTATGATTACAGCAGTGCATACTGACTGTGCTGGTACCTGCTATGATTACAACAGTGCATAATGCTGTGGTGGTACCTGCTATGATTACAGCAGTGCATACTGTGGTGGTACCTGCTATGATTACAGCAGTGCATACCGACTGTGGAGGTACCTGCTATTATTACAGCAGTGCATACTGCTGTGGTGGTACCTGCTTTCACTACAGCAGTGCATAACGACTGTGGTGGTACCTGCTATGATTACAGCAGTGCATACTGCTGTGGTGGTACCTGCTATGATTACAGCAGTACATATTGTGGTGGTACCTGCTATGTTTACAGCAGTACATATTGTGGTGGTACCTGCTATGATTACAGCAGTGCATACTGTGGTGGTACCTGCTATGATTACAGCAGTGCATACTGCTTTGGTGGTACCTGCTATGATTACAGCAGTGCATACTGCTTTGGTGGTACCTGCTATGATTACAGCAGTGCATACTGCTGTGGTGGTACCTGCTTTCACTACAGCAGTGCATACCGACTGTGGTGGTACCTGCTATGATTACAGCAGTGCATACTGACTGTGTTGGTACCTGCTATGATTACAGCAGTGCACATGACTGTGGTTATACCTGCTATGATTACAGCAGTGCATATTGTGGTGGTACCTGCTATGATAACAGCAGTGCATAATGCTGTGGTGGTACCTGCTATGATTACAGCAGTGCATACTGTGGTGGTACCTGCTATGATTACAGCAGTGCATACTGCTTTGGTGGTACCTGCTATGATTACAGCAGTGCATACTGCTTTGGTGGTACCTGCTATGATTACAGCAGTGCATACTGCTGTGGTGGTACCTGCTTTCACTACAGCAGTGCATACCGACTGTGGTGGTACCTGCTATGATTACAGCAGTGTATACTGCCGTGGTGGTACCTGCTATGATTACAGCAGTGCATACTGCTGTGGTGGTTACTGCTTTCACTACAGCAGTGCATACCGATTGTGGTGGTACCTGTTATGATTACAGCAGATCATACTGACTGTGGTGGTACCTGCTATGATTACAGCAGTGCATACTGCTGTGGTGGTACTTGCTATTACAGCAGTGCATACTGCTGTGGTGGTACCTGCTATGATTACAGCAGTGCATACTGACTGTACTGGTACCTGCTATGATTACAGCAGTGCATAATGCTGTGGTGGTACCTGCTATGATTACAGCAGTGCATACCGACTGTGGTGGTACCTGCTATGATTACAGCAGTGCATACTGCTGTGGTGGTACCTGCTTTCACTACAGCAGTGCATACCGACTGTGGTGGCACCTGCTATGATTACAGCAGTGCATACTGACTGTGTTGGTACCTGCTATGATTACAGCAGTGCATAATGCTGTGGTGGTACCTGCTATGATTACAGCAGTGCATACTGTGGTGGTACCCGCTATGATTACAGCAGTGCATATTGCTTTGGTGGTACCTGCTATGATTACAGCAGTGCAATCTGACTGTGGTGGTACCTGCTATGATTACAGCAGTGCATACTGCTGTGGTTGTACCTGCTATGATTACGGCAATGCATATTGTGGTCGTACCTGCTATGATTACAACAGTGCATATTGACTGTGCTGGTCCCTACTATGATTTGAGCAGTGCATACTGCTGTGGTGGTACCTTCTATGATTACAGCAGTGCATACTGACTGTGGTGGTACCTGCTATGATTACAGCAGTGCATACTGCTCTGGTGGTACCTGCTATGATTACAGCAGTGCATACTGACTGTGGTGGTACCTGCTATGATTACAGCAGTGCATACTGCTCTGGTGGTACCTGCTATGATTACAGCAGTGCATATTGTGGTGGTACCTGCTTTCACTCCAGCAGTGCATGATGACTGTGGTGGTACCTGCTATCACTACAGCAATGCATATCGACTGGCGGTACCTGCTATGATTACAGCAGTGCATATGACTGGTTGTGCCTGCTATGATTACAGCAGTGCATATTGTGGTGGTACCTGCTATGATTACAGCAGTGTATACTGTCGTGGTGGTACCTGCTATGATTACAGCAGTGCATACTGCTGTGGTGGTTCCTGCTTTCACTACAGCAGTGCATACCGACTGTGGTGGTACCTGCTATGATTACAGCAGTTCATACTGACTGTGGTGGTACCTGCTATGATTACAGCAGTGCATACTGTTGTGGTGGTACCTGCTATTACAGCAGTGCATACTGCTGTGGTGGTACCTGCTGTTAATACAGCAGTGCATATTGCTGTGGTGATACCTGCTATGATTACAGCAGTGCATACTGCTGTGGTGGTACCTGCTATAATTACAGCAGTACATCTTATGATGGTACCTCCTATGATTACAGCAGTGCATACTGCTGTGGTGGTACCTGCTATGATTACAGCAGTGCATACTGCTGTGGTGGTACCTGCTATGATTACAGCAGTACATATTGTGGTGGTACCTGCTATGATTACAGCAGTACATATTGTGGTGGTACCTGCTATGATTACAGCAGTGCATATTGACTGTGCTGCTACCTGCTATGATTACAGCAGTGCATAATGCTGTGGTGGTACCTGCTATGATTACAGCAGTGCATACCAACTGTGGTGGTACCTGCTATCACTACAGCAGTGCATACCGACTGGCAGTACCTGCTATGATTACAGCAGTGCATAATGATGTGGTGGTACCTGCTATGATTACAGCAGTGCATATTGTGGTGGTACCTGCTTTCACTCCAGCAGTGCATGATGACTGTGGTGGTACCTGCTATCACTACAGCAATGCGTATCGACTGGCGGTACCTGCTATGATTACAGCAGTGCATATAACTGTGGTTGTGCCTGCTATGATTACAGCAGTGCATATTGTGGTGGTACCTGCTATGATTACAGCAGTGTTTCTGCCGTGGTGGTACCTGCTATGATTACAGCAGTGCATACTGCTGTGGTGGTTCCTGCTTTCACTACAGCAGTGCATACCGACTGTGGTGGTACCTGCTATGATTACAGCAATTCATACTGACTGTGGTGGTACCTGCTATGATTACAGCAGTGCATACTGCTGTGGTGGTACATGCTATTACAGCAGTGCATACTGCTGTGGTGGTACCTGCTATGATTACAGCAGTGCATATTGTTGTGGTACCTGCTATGATTACAGCAGTGCATACTGACTGTGCTGGTACCTGCTATGATTACAACAGTGCATAATGCTGTGGTGGTACC
The DNA here is from genome assembly GCF_015708825.2 of Lethenteron reissneri. NCBI lineage: Eukaryota > Metazoa > Chordata > Hyperoartia > Petromyzontiformes > Petromyzontidae > Lethenteron > Lethenteron reissneri. Next base: position 370,470 of record NC_083822.1, read on the forward strand.
TGCTATGATTACAGCAGTGCATACTGTGGTGGTACCTGCTATGATTACAGCAGTGCATACCGACTGTGGAGGTACCTGCTATTATTACAGCAGTGCATACTGCTGTGGTGGTACCTGCTTTCACTACAGCAGTGCATAACGACTGTGGTGGTACCTGCTATGATTACAGCAGTGCATACTGCTGTGGTGGTACCTGCTATGATTACAGCAGTACATATTGTGGTGGTACCTGCTATGTTTACAGCAGTACATATTGTGGTGGTACCTGCTATGATTACAGCAGTGCATACTGTGGTGGTACCTGCTATGATTACAGCAGTGCATACTGCTTTGGTGGTACCTGCTATGATTACAGCAGTGCATACTGCTTTGGTGGTACCTGCTATGATTACAGCAGTGCATACTGCTGTGGTGGTACCTGCTTTCACTACAGCAGTGCATACCGACTGTGGTGGTACCTGCTATGATTACAGCAGTGCATACTGACTGTGTTGGTACCTGCTATGATTACAGCAGTGCACATGACTGTGGTTATACCTGCTATGATTACAGCAGTGCATATTGTGGTGGTACCTGCTATGATAACAGCAGTGCATAATGCTGTGGTGGTACCTGCTATGATTACAGCAGTGCATACTGTGGTGGTACCTGCTATGATTACAGCAGTGCATACTGCTTTGGTGGTACCTGCTATGATTACAGCAGTGCATACTGCTTTGGTGGTACCTGCTATGATTACAGCAGTGCATACTGCTGTGGTGGTACCTGCTTTCACTACAGCAGTGCATACCGACTGTGGTGGTACCTGCTATGATTACAGCAGTGTATACTGCCGTGGTGGTACCTGCTATGATTACAGCAGTGCATACTGCTGTGGTGGTTCCTGCTTTCACTACAGCAGTGCATACCGATTGTGGTGGTACCTGTTATGATTACAGCAGATCATACTGACTGTGGTGGTACCTGCTATGATTACAGCAGTGCATACTGCTGTGGTGGTACTTGCTATTACAGCAGTGCATACTGCTGTGGTGGTACCTGCTATGATTACAGCAGTGCATACTGACTGTACTGGTACCTGCTATGATTACAGCAGTGCATAATGCTGTGGTGGTACCTGCTATGATTACAGCAGTGCATACCGACTGTGGTGGTACCTGCTATGATTACAGCAGTGCATACTGCTGTGGTGGTACCTGCTTTCACTACAGCAGTGCATACCGACTGTGGTGGCACCTGCTATGATTACAGCAGTGCATACTGACTGTGTTGGTACCTGCTATGATTACAGCAGTGCATAATGCTGTGGTGGTACCTGCTATGATTACAGCAGTGCATACTGTGGTGGTACCCGCTATGATTACAGCAGTGCATATTGCTTTGGTGGTACCTGCTATGATTACAGCAGTGCAATCTGACTGTGGTGGTACCTGCTATGATTACAGCAGTGCATACTGCTGTGGTTGTACCTGCTATGATTACGGCAATGCATATTGTGGTCGTACCTGCTATGATTACAACAGTGCATATTGACTGTGCTGGTCCCTACTATGATTTGAGCAGTGCATACTGCTGTGGTGGTACCTTCTATGATTACAGCAGTGCATACTGACTGTGGTGGTACCTGCTATGATTACAGCAGTGCATACTGCTCTGGTGGTACCTGCTATGATTACAGCAGTGCATACTGACTGTGGTGGTACCTGCTATGATTACAGCAGTGCATACTGCTCTGGTGGTACCTGCTATGATTACAGCAGTGCATATTGTGGTGGTACCTGCTTTCACTCCAGCAGTGCATGATGACTGTGGTGGTACCTGCTATCACTACAGCAATGCATATCGACTGGCGGTACCTGCTATGATTACAGCAGTGCATATGACTGGTTGTGCCTGCTATGATTACAGCAGTGCATATTGTGGTGGTACCTGCTATGATTACAGCAGTGTATACTGTCGTGGTGGTTACCTGCTATGATTACAGCAGTGCATACTGCTGTGGTGGTTCCTGCTTTCACTACAGCAGTGCATACCGACTGTGGTGGTACCTGCTATGATTACAGCAGTTCATACTGACTGTGGTGGTACCTGCTATGATTACAGCAGTGCATACTGTTGTGGTGGTACCTGCTATTACAGCAGTGCATACTGCTGTGGTGGTACCTGCTGTTAATACAGCAGTGCATACTGCTGTGGTGGTACCTGCTATAATTACAGCAGTACATCTTATGATGGTACCTCCTATGATTACAGCAGTGCATACTGCTGTGGTGGTACCTGCTATGATTACAGCAGTGCATACTGCTGTGGTGGTACCTGCTATGATTACAGCAGTACATATTGTGGTGGTACCTGCTATGATTACAGCAGTACATATTGTGGTGGTACCTGCTATGATTACAGCAGTGCATATTGACTGTGCTGCTACCTGCTATGATTACAGCAGTGCATAATGCTGTGGTGGTACCTGCTATGATTACAGCAGTGCATACCAACTGTGGTGGTACCTGCTATCACTACAGCAGTGCATACCGACTGGCGGTACCTGCTATGATTACAGCAGTGCATAATGCTGTGGTGGTACCTGCTATGATTACAGAAATGCATATTGTGTTGGTACCTGTGATGATTACTGCAGTGCATACTGCTGTGGTTGTACCTGCTATGATTACAGCAATGCATATTGTGTTCGTACCTGCTATGATTACAACAGTGCATATTGACTGTGCTGGTCCCTACTATGATTTGAGCAGTGCATACTGCTGTGGTGGTACCTGCTATGATTACAGCAGTGCATATTGTGGTGGTACCTGCTTTCACTCCAGCAGTGCATGATGACTGTGGTGGTACCTGCTATCACTACAGCAATGCATATCGACTGGCGGTACCTGCTATGATTACAGCAGTGCATATGACTGTGGTTGTGCCTGCTATGATTACAGCAGTGCATATTGTGGTGGTACCTGCTATGATTACAGCAGTGTATACTGCCGTGGTGGTACCTGCTATGATTACAGCAGTGCATACTGCTGTGGTGGTTCCTGCTTTCACTACAGCAGTGCATACCGACTGTGGTGGTACCTGCTATGATTACAGCAGTTCATACTGACTGTGGTGGTACCTGATATGATTACAGCAGTGCATACTGTTGTGGTGGTACCTGCTATTACAGCAGTGCATACTGCTGTGGTGGTACCTGCTGTTAATACAGCAGTGCATATTGCTGTGGTGATACCTGCTATGATTACAGTAGTGCATACTGCTGTGGTGGTACCTGCTATGATTACAGCAGTGCATACTGCTGTGGCGGTACCTGCTTTCACTACAGCAGTGCATACCGACTGTGGTGGTACCTGCTATGATTACAGCAGTGCATACTGACTGTGTTGGTACCTGCTATGATTACAGCAGTGCACATGACTGTGGTTGTACCTGCTATGATTACAGCAGTGCATATTGTGCTGGTACCTGCTATGATTACAGCAGTGTATACTGCCGTGGTGGTACCTGCTATGATTACAGCAGTGCATACTGCTGTGGTGGTTCCTGCTTTCACTACAGCAGTGCATACCGATTGTGGTGGTACCTGTTATGATTACAGCAGATCATACTGACTGTGGTGGTACCTGCTATGATTACAGCAGTGCATACTGCTGTGGTGGTACTTGCTATTACAGCAGTGCATACTGCTGTGGTGGTACCTGCTATGATTACAGCAGTGCATACTGACTGTACTGGTACCTGCTATGATTACAGCAGTGCATAATGCTGTGGTGGTACCTGCTATGATTACAGCAGTGCATACTGCTGTGGTGGTACCTGCTATGATTACAGCAGTGCATACCGACTGTGGTGGTACCTGCTATGATTACAGCAGTGCATACTGCTGTGGTGGTACCTGCTTTCACTACAGCAGTGCATACCGACTGTGGTGGTACCTGCTATGATTACAGCAGTGCATACTGACTGTGTTGGTACCTGCTATGATTACAGCAGTGCATAATGCTGTGGTGGTACCTGCTATGATTACAGCAGTGCATACTGTGGTGGTACCTGCTATGATTACAGCAGTGCATATTGCTTTGGTGGTACCTTCTATGATTACAGCAGTGCAATCTGACTGTGGTGGTACCTGCTATGATTACAGCAGTGCATACTGCTGTGGTTGTACCTGCTATGATTACGGCAATGCATATTGTGGTCGTACCTGCTATGATTACAACAGTGCATTTTGACTGTGCTGGTCCCTACTATGATTTGAGCAGTGCATACTGCTGTGGTGGTACCTGCTATGATTACAGCAGTGCATACTGACTGTGGTGGTACCTGCTATGATTACAGCAGTGCATACTGCTGTTGTGGTACCTGCTATGATTACAGCAGTGCATACTGACTGTGGTGGTACCTGCTATGATTACAGCAGTGCATACTGCTCTGGTGGTACCTGCTATGATTACAGCAGTGCATACTGACTGTGGTGGTACCAGCTATGATTACAGCAGTGCATACTGCTCTGGTGGTTCCTGCTATGATTACAGCAGTGCATATTGTGGTGGTACCTGCTTTCACTCCAGCAGTGCATGATGACTGTGGTGGTACCTGCTATCACTACAGCAATGCATATCGACTGGTGGTACCTGCTATGATTACAGCAGTGCATATGACTGTGGTTGTGCCTGCTATGATTACAGCAGTGCATATTGTGGTGGTACCTGCTATGATTACAGCAGTGTATACTGCCGTGGTGGTACCTGCTATGATTACAGCAGTGCATACTGCTCTGGTGGTACCTGCTATGATTACAGCAGTGCATACTGACTGTGGTGGTACCAGCTATGATTACAGCAGTGCATACTGCTCTGGTGGTACCTGCTATGATTACAGCAGTGCATATTGTGGTGGTACCTGCTTTCACTCCAGCAGTGCATGATGACTGTGGTGGTACCTGCTATCACTACAGCAATGCATATCGACTGGTGGTACCTGCTATGATTACAGCAGTGCATATGACTGTGGTTGTGCCTGCTATGATTACAGCAGTGCATATTGTGGTGGTACCTGCTATGATTACAGCAGTGCATATTGTGGTGGTACCTGCTATGATTACAGCAGTGTATACTGCCGTGGTGGTACCTGCTATGATTACAGCAGTGCATACTGCTGTGGTGGTTCCTGCTTTCACTACAGCAGTGCATACCGACTGTGGTGGTACCTGCTATGATTACAGCAGTTCATACTGACTGTGGTGGTACCTGCTATGATTACAGCAATGCATACTGTTGTGGTGGTACCTGCTATTACAGCAGTGCATACTGCTGTGGTGGTACCTGCTGTTAATACAGCAGTGCATATTGCTGTGGTGATACCTGCTATGATTACAGCAGTGCATACTGCTGTGGTGGTACCTGCTATAATTACAGCAGTACATCTTATGATGGTACCTCCTATGATTACAGCAGTGCATACTGCTGTGGTGGTACCTGCTATGATTACAGCAGTGCATACTGCTGTGGTGGTACCTGCTATGATTACAGCAGTACATATTGTGGTGGTACCTGCTATGATTACAGCAGTACATATTGTGGTGGTACCTGCTATGATTACAGCAGTGCATATTGACTGTGCTGCTACCTGCTATGATTACAGCAGTGCATAATGCTGTGGTGGTACCTGCTATGATTACAGCAGTGCATACCGACTGGCGGTACCTGCTATGATTACAGCAGTGCATAATGCTGTGGTGGTACCTGCTATGATTACAGCAATGCATATTGTGTTGGTACCTGCGATGATTACTGCAGTGCATACTGCTGTGGTTGTACCTGCTATGATTACAGCAATGCATATTGTGGTCGTACCTGCTATGATTACAACAGTGCATATTGACTGTGCTGGTCCCTACTATGATTTGAGCAGTGCATACTGCTGTGGTGGTACCTGCTATGATTACAGCAGTGCATAATGACTGTGGTGGTACCTGCTATGATTACAGCAGTGCATACTGCTCTGGTGGTACCTGCTATGATTACAGCAGTGCATACTGGCTGTGGTGGTACCTGCTATGATTACAGCAGTGCATACTGCTCTGGTGGTACCTGCTATGATTACAGCAGTGCATATTGTGGTGGTACCTGCTTTCACTCCAGCAGTGCATGATGACTGTGGTGGTACCTGCTATCACTACAGCAATGCATATCGACTGGCGGTACCTGCTATGATTACAGCAGTGCATATTGTGGTGGTACCTGCTATGATTACAGCAGTGTATACTGCCGTGGTGGTACCTGCTATGATTACAGCAGTGCATACTGCTGTGGTGGTTCCTGCTTTCACTACAGCAGTGCATACCGACTGTGGTGGTACCTGCTATGATTACAACAGTTCATACTGACTGTGGTGGTACCTGCTATGATTACAGCAGTGCATAATGTTGTGGTCGTACCTGCTATTACAGCAGTGCATACTGCTGTTGTGGTACCTGCTGTTAATACAGCAGTGCATATTGCTGTGGTGATACCTGCTATGATTACAGCAGTGCATACTGACTGTGCTGGTACCTGCTATGATTACAGCAGTGTATACTGCCGTGGTGGTACCTGCTATGATTACAGCAGTGCATACTGCTGTGGTGGTTCCTGCTTTCACTACAGCAGTGCATACCGATTGTGGTGGTACCTGCTATGATTACAGCAGTGCATACTGCTGTGGTGGTACTTGCTATTACAGCAGTGCATACTGCTGTGGTGGTACCTGCTATGATTACAGCAGTGCATACTGACTGTACTGGTACCTGCTATGATTACAGCAGTGCATAATGCTGTGGTGGTACCTGCTATGATTACAGCAGTGCATACTGCTGTGGTGGTACCTGCTATGATTACAGCAGTGCATACCGACTGTGGTTGTACCTGCTATGATTACAGCAGTGCATACTGCTGTGGTGGTACCTGCTTTCACTACAGCAGTGCATACCGACTGTGGTGGTACCTGCTATGATTACAGCAGTGCATACTGACTGTGTTGGTACCTGCTATGATTACAGCAGTGCATAATGCTGTGGTGGTACCTGCTATGATTACAGCAGTGCATACTGTGGTGGTACCTGCTATGATTACAGCAGTGCATATTGCTTTGGTGGTACCTGCTATGATTACAGCAGTGCAATCTGACTGTGGTGGTACCTGCTATGATTACAGCAGTGCATACTGCTGTGGTTGTACCTGCTATGATTACGGAAATGCATATTGTGGTCGTACCTGCTATGATTACAACAGTGCATATTGACTGTGCTGGTCCCTACTATGATTTGAGCAGTGCATACTGCTGTGGTGGTACCTGCTATGATTACAGCAGTGCATACTGACTGTGGTGGTACCTGCTATGATTACAGCAGTGCATACTGCTGTTGTGGTACCTGCTATGATTACAGCAGTGCATACTGACTGTGGTGGTACCTGCTATGATTACAGCAGTGCATACTGCTCTGGTGGTACCTGCTATGATTACAGCAGTGCTTACTGACTGTGGTGGTACCAGCTATGATTACAGCAGTGCATACTGCTCTGGTGGTACCTGCTATGATTACAGCAGTGCATATTGTGGTGGTACCTGCTTTCACTCCAGCAGTGCATGATGACTGTGGTGGTACCTGCTATCACTACAGCAATGCATATCGACTGGTGGTACCTGCTATGATTACAGCAGTGCATATGACTGTGGTTGTGCCTGCTATGATTACAGCAGTGCATATTGTGGTGGTACCTGCTATGATTACAGCAGTGTATACTGCCGTGGTGGTACCTGCTATGATTACAGCAGTGCATACTGCTCTGGTGGTACCTGCTATGATTACAGCAGTGCATACTGACTGTGGTGGTACCAGCTATGATTACAGCAGTGCATACTGCTCTGGTGGTACCTGCTATGATTACAGCAGTGCATATTGTGGTGGTACCTGCTTTCACTCCAGCAGTGCATGATGACTGTGGTGGTACCTGCTATCACTACAGCAATGCATATCGACTGGTGGTACCTGCTATGATTACAGCAGTGCATATGACTGTGGTTGTGCCTGCTATGATTACAGCAGTGCATATTGTGGTGGTACCTGCTATGATTACAGCAGTGTATACTGCCGTGGTGGTACCTGCTATGATTACAGCAGTGCATACTGCTGTGGTGGTTCCTGCTTTCACTACAGCAGTGCATACCGACTGTGGTGGTACCTGTTATGATTACAGCAGTTCATACTGACTGTGGTGGTACCTGCTATGATTACAGCAATGCATACTGTTGTGGTGGTACCTGCTATTACAGCAGTGCATACTGCTGTGGTGGTACCTGCTGTTAATACAGCAGTGCATATTGCTGTGGTGATACCTGCTATGATTACAGCAGTGCATACTGCTGTGGTGGTACCTGCTATAATTACAGCAGTACATCTTATGATGGTACCTCCTATGATTACAGCAGTGCATACTGCTGTGGTGGTACCTGCTATGATTACAGCAGTGCATACTGCTGTGGTGGTACCTGCTATGATTACAGCAGTACATATTGTGGTGGTACCTGCTATGATTACAGCAGTACATATTGTGGTGGTACCTGCTATGATTACAGCAGTGCATATTGACTGTGCTGCTACCTGCTATGATTACAGCAGTGCATAATGCTGTGGTGGTACCTGCTATGATTACAGCAGTGCATACCAACTGTGGTGGTACCTGCTATCACTACAGCAGTGCATACCGACTGGCGGTACCTGCTATGATTACAGCAGTGCATAATGCTGTGGTGGTACCTGCTATGATTACAGCAATGCATATTGTGTTGGTACCTGCGATGATTACTGCAGTGCATACTGCTGTGGTTGTACCTGCTATGATTACAACAGTGCATATTGACTGTGCTGGTCCCTACTATGATTTGAGCAGTGCATACTGCTGTGGTGGTACCTGCTATGATTACAGCAGTGCATAATGACTGTGGTGGTACCTGCTATGATTACAGCAGTGCATACTGCTCTGGTGGTACCTGCTATGATTACAGCAGTGCATACTGGCTGTGGTGGTACCTGCTATGATTACAGCAGTGCATACTGCTCTGGTGGTACCTGCTATGATTACAGCAGTGCATATTGTGGTGGTACCTGCTTTCACTCCAGCAGTGCATGATGACTGTGGTGGTACCTGCTATCACTACAGCAATGCATATCGACTGGCGGTACCTGCTATGATTACAGCAGTGCATACTGACTGTGGTGGTACCTGCTATGATTACAGCAGTGCATACTGCTCTGGTGGTACCTGCTATGATTACAGCAGTGCTTACTGGCTGTGGTGGTACCTGCTATGATTACAGCAGTGCATACTGCTCTGGTGGTACCTGCTATGATTACAGCAGTGCATATTGTGGTGGTACCTGCTTTCACTCCAGCAGTGCATGATGACTGTGGTGGTACCTGCTATCACTACAGCAATGCATATCGACTGGCGGTACCTGCTATGATTACAGCAGTGCATATGACTGTGGTTGTGCCTGCTATGATTACAGCAGTGCATATTGTGGTGGTATCTGCTATGATTACAGCAGTGTATACTGCCGTGGTGGTACCTGCTATGATTACAGCAGTGCATACTGCTGTGGTGGTTCCTGCTTTCACTACAGCAGTGCATACCGACTGTGGTGGTACCTGCTATGATTACAGCAGTTCATACTGACTGTGGTGGTACCTGCTATGATTACAGCAGTGCATACTGTTGTGGTCGTACCTGCTATTACAGCAGTGCATACTGCTGTTGTGGTACCTGCTGTTAATACAGCAGTGCATATTGCTGTGGTGATACCTGCTATGATTACAGCAGTGCATACTGCTGTGGTGGTACCTGCTATAATTATAGCAGTACATCTTATGATGGTACCTCCTATGATTACAGCAGTGCATACTGCTGTGGTGGTACCTGCTATGATTACAGCAGTGCATACTGCTGTGGTGGTACCTGCTATGATTACAGCAGTACATATTGTGGTGGTACCTGCTATGATTACAGCAGTACATATTGTGGTGGTACCTGCTATGATTACAGCAGTGCATATTGACTGTGCTGCTACCTGCTATGATTACAGCAGTGCATAATGCTGTGGTGGTACCTGCTATGATTACAGCAGTGCATACCAACTGTGGTGGTACCTGCTATCACTACAGCAGTGCATACCGACTGGCGGTACCTGCTATGATTACAGCAGTGCATAATGCTGTGGTGGTACCTGCTATGATTACAGCAATGCATATTGTGGTGGTACCTGCGATGATTACTGCAGTGCATACTGCTGTGGTTGTACCTGCTATGATTACAGCAATGCATATTGTGGTCGTACCTGCTATGATTACAACAGTGCATATTGACTGTGCTGGTCCCTACTATGATTTGAGCAGTGCATACTGCTGTATTGGTACCTGCTATGATTACAGCAGTGCATATGAATGTGGTTGTGCCTGCTATGATTACAGCAGTGCATATTGTGGTGGTACCTGCTATGATTACAGCAGTGTATACTGCCGTGGTGGTACCTGCTATGATTACAGCAGTGCATACTGCTGTGGTGGTTCCTGCTTTCACTACAGCAGTGCATACCGACTGTGGTGGTACCTGCTATGATTACAGCAGTTCATACTGACTGTGGTGGTACCTGCTATGATTACAGCAATGCATACTGTTGTGGTGGTACCTGCTATTACAGCAGTGCATACTGCTGTGGTGGTACCTGCTGTTAATACAGCAGTGCATATTGCTGTGGTGATACCTGCTATGATTACAGCAGTGCATACTGCTGTGGTGGTACCTGCTATAATTACAGCAGTACATCTTATGATGGTACCTCCTATGATTACAGCAGTGCATACTGCTGTGGTGGTACCTGCTATGATTACAGCAGTGCATACTGCTGTGGTGGTAACTGCTATGGTTACAGCAGTACATATTGTGGTGGTACCTGCTATGATTACACAAGTACATATTGTGGTGGTACCTGCTATGATTACAGCAGTGCATATTGACTGTACTGCTACCTGCTATGATTACAGCAGTGCATAATGCTGTGGTGGTACCTGCTATGATTACAGCAGTGCATACCAACTGTGGTGGTACCTGCTATCACTACAGCAGTGCATACCGACTGGCGGTACCTGCTATGATTACAGCAGTGCATAATGCTGTGGTGGTACCTGCTATGATTACAGCAATGCATATTGTGTTGGTACCTGCGATGATTACTGCAGTGCATACTGCTGTGGTTGTACCTGCTATGATTACAGCAATGCATATTGTGGTCGTACCTGCTATGATTACAACAGTGCATATTGACTGTGCTGGTCCCTACTATGATTTGAGCAGTGCATACTGCTGTGGTGGTACCTGCTATGATTACAGCAGTGCATAATGACTGTGGTGGTACCTGCTATGATTACAGCAGTGCATACTGCTCTGGTGGTACCTGCTATGATTACAGCAGTGCATACTGACTGTGGTGGTACCTGCTATGATTACAGCAGTGCATACTGCTCTGGTGGTACCTGCTATGATTACAGCAGTGCATATTGTGGTGGTACCTGCTTTCACTCCAGCAGTGCATGATGACTGTGGTGGTACCTGCTATCACTACAGCAATGCATATCGACTGGCGGTACCTGCTATGATTACAGCAGTGCATATGACTGTGGTTGTGCCTGCTATGATTACAGCAGTGCATATTGTGGTGGTACCTGCTATGATTACAGCAGTGTATACTGCCGTGGTGGTACCTGCTATGATTACAGCAGTGCATACTGCTGTGGTGGTTCCTGCTTTCACTACAGCAGTGCATACCGACTGTGGTGGTACCTGCTATGATTACAGAAGTGCATACTGTTGTGGTCGTACCTGCTATTACAGCAGTGCATACTGCTGTTGTGGTACCTGCTGTTAATACAGCAGTGCATATTGCTGTGGTGATACCTGCTATGATTACAGCAGTGCATACTGCTGTGGTGGTACCTGCTATAATTATAGCAGTACATCTTATGATGGTACCTGCTATGATTACAGCAGTGCATACTGACTGTGCTGGTACCTGCTATGATTGCAGCATTGCATAATGCTGTGGTGGTACCTGCTATGATTACAGCAGTGCATACTGTGGTGGTACCTGCTATGATTACAGCAGTGCATACTGCTGTGGTGGTACCTGCTATGATTACAGCAGTGCATATTGACTGTACTGCTACCTGCTATGATTACAGCAGTGCATAATGCTGTGGTGGTACCTGCTATGATTACAGCAGTGCATACCAACTGTGGTGGTACCTGCTATCACTACAGCAGTGCATACCGACTGGCGGTACCTGCTATGATTACAGCAGTGCATAATGCTGTGGTGGTACCTGCTATGATTACAGCAATGCATATTGTGTTGGTACCTGCGATGATTACTGCAGTGCATACTGCTGTGGTTGTACCTGCTATGATTACAGCAATGCATATTGTGGTCGTACCTGCTATGATTACAACAGTGCATATTGACTGTGCTGGTCCCTACTATGATTTGAGCAGTGCATACTGCTGTGGTGGTACCTGCTATGATTACAGCAGTGCATAATGACTGTGGTGGTACCTGCTATGATTACAGCAGTGCATACTGCTCTGGTGGTACCTGCTATGATTACAGCAGTGCATACTGACTGTGGTGGTACCTGCTATGATTACAGCAGTGCATACTGCTCTGGTGGTACCTGCTATGATTACAGCAGTGCATATTGTGGTGGTACCTGCTTTCACTCCAGCAGTGCATGATGACTGTGGTGGTACCTGCTATCACTACAGCAATGCATATCGACTGGCGGTACCTGCTATGATTACAGCAGTGCATATGACTGTGGTTGTGCCTGCTATGATTACAGCAGTGCATATTGTGGTGGTACCTGCTATGATTACAGCAGTGTATACTGCCGTGGTGGTACCTGCTATGATTACAGCAGTGCATACTGCTGTGGTGGTTCCTGCTTTCACTACAGCAGTGCATACCGACAGTGGTGGTACCTGCTATGATTACAGAAGTGCATACTGTTGTGGTCGTACCTGCTATTACAGCAGTGCATACTGCTGTTGTGGTACCTGCTGTTAATACAGCAGTGCATATTGCTGTGGTGATACCTGCTATGATTACAGCAGTGCATACTGCTGTGGTGGTACCTGCTATAATTATAGCAGTACATCTTATGATGGTACCTGCTATGATTACAGCAGTGCATACTGACTGTGCTGGTACCTGCTATGATTGCAGCATTGCATAATGCTGTGGTGGTACCTGCTATGATTACAGCAGTGCATACTGTGGTGGTACCTGCTATGATTACAGCAGTGCATACTGCTGTGGTGGTACCTGCTATGATTACAGCAGTGCATACCGACTGTGGTGGTACCTGCTATTATTACAGCAGTGCATACTGCTGTGGTGTACCTGCTTTCACTACAGCAGTGCATAACGACTGTGGTGGTACCTGCTATGATTACAGCAGTACATACTGACTGTGTTGGTACCTGCTATGATTACAGCAGTGCATACTGCTCTGGTGGTACCTGCTATGATTACAGCAGTGCATATTGTGGTGGTACCTGCTTTCACTCCAGCAGTGCATGATGACTGTGGTGGTACCTGCTATCACTACAGCAATGCATATCGACTGGCGGTACCTGCTATGATTACAGCAGTGCATATGACTGTGGTTGTGCCTGCTATGATTACAGCAGTGCATATTGTGGTGGTACCTGCTATGATTACAGCAGTGTATACTGCCGTGGTGGTACCTGCTATGATTACAGCAGTGCATACTGCTGTGGTGGTTCCTGCTTTCACTACAGCAGTGCATACCGACTGTGGTGGTACCTGCTATGATTACAGCAGTTCATACTGACTGTGGTGGTACCTGCTATGATTACAGCAGTGCATACTGTTGTGGTCGTACCTGCTATTACAGCAGTGCATACTGCTGTTGTGGTACCTGCTGTTAATACAGCAGTGCATATTGCTGTGGTGATACCTGCTATGATTACAGCAGTGCATACTGCTGTGGTGGTACCTGCTATAATTATAGCAGTACATCTTATGATGGTACCTGCTATGATTACAGCAGTGCATACTGACTGTGCTGGTACCTGCTATGATTGCAGCATTGCATAATGCTGTGGTGGTACCTGCTATGATTACAGCAGTGCATACTGTGGTGGTACCTGCTATGATTACAGCAGTGCATACTGCTGTGGTGGTACCTGCTATGATTACAGCAGTGCATACCGACTGTGGTGGTACCTGCTATTATTACAGCAGTGCATACTGCTGTGGTGGTACCTGCTTTCACTACAGCAGTGCATAACGACTGTGGTGGTACCTGCTATGATTACAGCAGTGCATACTGACTGTGTTGGTACCTGCTATGATTACAGCAGTGCATAATGCTGTGGTGGTACCTGCTATGATTACAGCAGTGCATACTGTGGTGGTACCTGCTATGATTACAGCAGTGCATACTGCTTTGGTGGTACCTGCTATGATTACAGCAGTGCAATCTGACTGTGGTGGTACCTGCTATGATTACAGCAGTGCACATGACTGTGGTTGTACCTGCTATGATTACAGCAGTGCATATTGTGGTGGTACCTGCTATGATTACAGCAGTGTATACTGCCGTGGTGGTACCTGCTATGATTACAGCAGTGCATACTGCTGTGGTGGTTCCTGCTTTCACTACAGCAGTGCATACCGACTGTGGTGGAACCTGCTATGATTACAGCAGATCATACTGACTGTGGTGGTACCTGCTATGATTACAGCAGTGCATATTGCTGTGGTGGTACTTGCTATTACAGCAGTGCATACTGCTGTAGTGGTACCTGCTATGATTACAGCAGTGCATACTGATTGTACTGGTACCTGCTATGATTACAGCAGTGCATAATGCTGTGGTGGTACCTGCTATGATTACAGCAGTGCATACTGTGGTGGTACCTGCTATGATTACAGCAGTGCATACTGCTGTGGTTGTACCTGCTATGATTACAGCAATGCATATTGTGGTCGTTCCTGCTATGATTACAACAGTGCATATTGACGGTGCTGGTCCCTACTATGATTTGAGCAGTGCATACTGCTGTGGTGGTACCTGCTATGATTACAGCAGTGCATACTGACTGTGGTGGTACCTGCTATGATTACAGCAGTGCATACTGCTCTGGTGGTACCTGCTATGATTACAGCAGTGCATACTGCTGTGGTGGTTCCTGCTTTCACTACAGCAGTGCATACCGACTGTGGTGGTACCTGCTATGATTACAGCAGTTCATACTGACTGTGGTGGTACCTGCTATGATTACAGCAGTGCATACTGCTGTGGTGGTACATGCTATTACAGCAGTGCATACTGCTGTGGTGGTACCTGCTATGATTACAGCAGTGCATATTGTTGTGGTACCTGCTATGATTACAGCAGTGCATACTGACTGTGCTGGTACCTGCTATGATTACAGCAGTGCATAATGCTGTGGTGGTACCTGCTATGATTACAGCAGTGCATACTGTGGTGGTACCTGCTATGATTACAGCAGTGCATACTGTGGTGGTACCTGCTATGATTACAGCAGTGCATACCGACTGTGTTGGTACCTGCTATGATTACAGCAGTGCATAATGCTGTGGTGGTACCTGCTATGATTACAGCAGTGCATACTGTGGTGGTACCTGCTATGATTACAGCAGTGCATACTGCTTTGGTGGTACCTGCTATGATTACAGCAGTGCAATCTGACTGTGGTGGTACCTGCTATGATTACAGCAGTGCATACTGACTGTGTTGGTACCTGCTATGATTACAGCAGTGCACATGACTGTGGTTGTACCTGCTATGATTACAGCAGTGCATATTGTGGTGGTACCTGCTATGATTACAGCAGTGTATACTGCCGTGGTGGTACCTGCTATGATTACAGCAGTGCATACTGCTGTGGTGGTTCCTGCTTTCACTACAGCAGTGCATACCGACTGTGGTGGTACCTGCTATGATTACAGCAGATCATACTGACTGGTGGTACCTGCTATGATTACAGCAGTGCATACTGCTGTGGTGGTACTTGCTATTACAGCAGTGCATACTGCTGTGGTGGTACCTGCTATGATTACAGCAGTGCATATTGTTGTGTTACCTGCTATGATTACAGCAGTGCATACTGCTGTGGTGGTTCCTGCTATGATTACAGCAGTGCATACTGTGGTGGTACCTGCTATGATTACAGCAGTGTATACTGCTGTGGTGGTACCTGCTATGATTACAGCAGTGCATACCGACTGTGGTGGTATCTGCTATGATTACAGCAGTGCATACTGCTGTGGTGGTACCTGCTTTCACTACAGCAGTGCATACCGACTGTGGTGGTACCTGTTATGATTACAGCAGTGCATACTGACTGTGGTGGTACCTGTTATGATTACAGCAGTGCATACTGTTGTGGTCGTACCTGCTATTACAGCAGTGCATACTGCTGTTGTGGTACCTGCTGTTAATACAGCAGTGCATATTGCTGTGGTGATACCTGATATGATTACAGCAGTGCATACTGCTGTGGTGGTACCTGCTATAATTATAGCAGTACATCTTATGATGGTACCTCCTATGATTACAGCAGTGCATACTGCTGTGGTGGTACCTGCTATGATTACAGCAGTGCATACTGCTGTGGTGGTACCTGCTATGATTACAGCAGTACATATTGTGGTGGTATCTGCTATGATTACAGCAGTACATATTGTGGTGGTACCTGCTATGATTACAGCAGTGCATATTGACTGTGCTGCTACCTGCTATGATTACAGCAGTGCATAATGCTGTGGTGGTACCTGCTATGATTACAGCAGTGCATACCAACTGTGGTGGTACCTGCTATCACTACAGCAGTGCATACCGACTGTGGTGGTACCTGCTATGATTACAGCAGATCATACTGACTGGTGGTACCTGCTATGATTACAGCAGTGCATACTGCTGTGGTGGTACTTGCTATTACAGCAGTGCATACTGCTGTGGTGGTACCTGCTATGATTACAGCAGTGCATATTGTTGTGTTACCTGCTATGATTACAGCAGTGCATACTGCTGTGGTGGTTCCTGCTATGATTACAGCAGTGCATACTGTGGTGGTACCTGCTATGATTACAGCAGTGTATACTGCTGTGGTGGTACCTGCTATGATTACAGCAGTGCATACCGACTGTGGTGGTATCTGCTATGATTACAGCAGTGCATACTGCTGTGGTGGTACCTGCTTTCACTACAGCAGTGCATACCGACTGTGGTGGTACCTGTTATGATTACAGCAGTGCATACTGACTGTGGTGGTACCTGTTATGATTACAGCAGTGCATACTGTTGTGGTCGTACCTGCTATTACAGCAGTGCATACTGCTGTTGTGGTACCTGCTGTTAATACAGCAGTGCATATTGCTGTGGTGATACCTGATATGATTACAGCAGTGCATACTGCTGTGGTGGTACCTGCTATAATTATAGCAGTACATCTTATGATGGTACCTCCTATGATTACAGCAGTGCATACTGCTGTGGTGGTACCTGCTATGATTACAGCAGTGCATACTGCTGTGGTGGTACCTGCTATGATTACAGCAGTACATATTGTGGTGGTATCTGCTATGATTACAGCAGTACATATTGTGGTGGTACCTGCTATGATTACAGCAGTGCATATTGACTGTGCTGCTACCTGCTATGATTACAGCAGTGCATAATGCTGTGGTGGTACCTGCTATGATTACAGCAGTGCATACCAACTGTGGTGGTACCTGCTATCACTACAGCAGTGCATACCGACTGGCGGTACCTGCTATGATTACAGCAGTGCATAATGCTGTGGTGGTACCTGCTATGATTACAGCAATGCATATTGTGGTGGTACCTGCGATGATTACTGCAGTGCATACTGCTGTGGTTGTACCTGCTATGATTACAGCAATGCATATTGTGGTCGTACCTGCTATGATTACAACAGTGCATATTGACTGTGCTGGTCCCTACTATGATTTGAGCAGTGCATACTGCTGTATTGGTACCTGCTATGATTACAGCAGTGCATATGACTGTGGTTGTGCCTGCTATGATTACAGCAGTGCATATTGTGGTGGTACCTGCTATGATTACAGCAGTGTATACTGCCGTGGTGGTACCTGCTATGATTACAGCAGTGCATACTGCTGTGGTGGTTCCTGCTTTCACTACAGCAGTGCATACCGACTGTGGTGGTACCTGCTATGATTACAGCAGTTCATACTGACTGTGGTGGTACCTGCTATGATTACAGCAATGCATACTGTTGTGGTGGTACCTGCTATTACAGCAGTGCATACTGCTGTGGTGGTACCTGCTGTTAATACAGCAGTGCATATTGCTGTGGTGATACCTGCTATGATTACAGCAGTGCATACTGCTGTGGTGGTACCTGCTATAATTACAGCAGTACATCTTATGATGGTACCTCCTATGATTACAGCAGTGCATACTGACTGTGCTGGTACCTGCTATGATTGCAGCATTGCATAATGCTGTGGTGGTACCTGCTATGATTACAGCAGTGCATACTGTGGTGGTACCTGCTATGATTACAGCAGTGCATACTGCTGTGGTGGTACCTGCTATGATTACAGCAGTGCATACCGACTGTGGTGGTACCTGCTATTATTACAGCAGTGCATACTGCTGTGGTGGTACCTGCTTTCACTACAGCAGTGCATAACGACTGTGGTGGTACCTGCTATGATTACAGCAGTGCATACTGACTGTGTTGGTACCTGCTATGATTACAGCAGTGCATAATGCTGTGGTGGTACCTGCTATGATTACAGCAGTGCATACTGTGGTGGTACCTGCTATGATTACAGCAGTGCATACTGCTTTGGTGGTACCTGCTATGATTACAGCAGTGCAATCTGACTGTGGTGGTACCTGCTATGATTACAGCAGTGCACATGACTGTGGTTGTACCTGCTATGATTACAGCAGTGCATATTGTGGTGATACCTGCTATGATTACAGCAGTGTATACTGCCGTGGTGGTACCTGCTATGATTACAGCAGTGCATACTGCTGTGGTGGTTCCTGCTTTCACTACAGCAGTGCATACCGACTGTGGTGGAACCTGCTATGATTACAGCAGATCATACTGACTGTGGTGGTACCTGCTATGATTACAGCAGTGCATATTGCTGTGGTGGTACTTGCTATTACAGCAGTGCATACTGCTGTAGTGGTACCTGCTATGATTACAGCAGTGCATACTGATTGTACTGGTACCTGCTATGATTACAGCAGTGCATAATGCTGTGGTGGTACCTGCTATGATTACAGCAGTGCATACTGTGGTGGTACCTGCTATGATTACAGCAGTGCATACTGCTGTGGTTGTACCTGCTATGATTACAGCAATGCATATTGTGGTCGTTCCTGCTATGATTACAACAGTGCATATTGACGGTGCTGGTCCCTACTATGATTTGAGCAGTGCATACTGCTGTGGTGGTACCTGCTATGATTACAGCAGTGCATACTGACTGTGGTGGTACCTGCTATGATTACAGCAGTGCATACTGCTCTGGTGGTACCTGCTATGATTACAGCAGTGCATACTGCTGTGGTGGTTCCTGCTTTCACTACAGCAGTGCATACCGACTGTGGTGGTACCTGCTATGATTACAGCAGTTCATACTGACTGTGGTGGTACCTGCTATGATTACAGCAGTGCATACTGCTGTGGTGGTACATGCTATTACAGCAGTGCATACTGCTGTGGTGGTACCTGCTATGATTACAGCAGTGCATATTGTTGTGGTACCTGCTATGATTACAGCAGTGCATACTGACTGTGCTGGTACCTGCTATGATTACAGCAGTGCATAATGCTGTGGTGGTACCTGCTATGATTACAGCAGTGCATACTGTGGTGGTACCTGCTATGATTACAGCAGTGCATACTGTGGTGGTACCTGCTATGATTACAGCAGTGCATACCGACTGTGTTGGTACCTGCTATGATTACAGCAGTGCATAATGCTGTGGTGGTACCTGCTATGATTACAGCAGTGCATACTGTGGTGGTACCTGCTATGATTACAGCAGTGCATACTGCTTTGGTGGTACCTGCTATGATTACAGCAGTGCAATCTGACTGTGGTGGTACCTGCTATGATTACAGCAGTGCATACTGACTGTGTTGGTACCTGCTATGATTACAGCAGTGCACATGACTGTGGTTGTACCTGCTATGATTACAGCAGTGCATATTGTGGTGGTACCTGCTATGATTACAGCAGTGTATACTGCCGTGGTGGTACCTGCTATGATTACAGCAGTGCATACTGCTGTGGTGGTTCCTGCTTTCACTACAGCAGTGCATACCGACTGTGGTGGTACCTGCTATGATTACAGCAGATCATACTGACTGGTGGTACCTGCTATGATTACAGCAGTGCATACTGCTGTGGTGGTACTTGCTATTACAGCAGTGCATACTGCTGTGGTGGTACCTGCTATGATTACAGCAGTGCATATTGTTGTGTTACCTGCTATGATTACAGCAGTGCATACTGCTGTGGTGGTTCCTGCTATGATTACAGCAGTGCATACTGTGGTGGTACCTGCTATGATTACAGCAGTGTATACTGCTGTGGTGGTACCTGCTATGATTACAGCAGTGCATACCGACTGTGGTGGTATCTGCTATGATTACAGCAGTGCATACTGCTGTGGTGGTACCTGCTTTCACTACAGCAGTGCATACCGACTGTGGTGGTACCTGTTATGATTACAGCAGTGCATACTGACTGTGGTGGTACCTGTTATGATTACAGCAGTGCATACTGTTGTGGTCGTACCTGCTATTACAGCAGTGCATACTGCTGTTGTGGTACCTGCTGTTAATACAGCAGTGCATATTGCTGTGGTGATACCTGATATGATTACAGCAGTGCATACTGCTGTGGTGGTACCTGCTATAATTATAGCAGTACATCTTATGATGGTACCTCCTATGATTACAGCAGTGCATACTGCTGTGGTGGTACCTGCTATGATTACAGCAGTGCATACTGCTGTGGTGGTACCTGCTATGATTACAGCAGTACATATTGTGGTGGTATCTGCTATGATTACAGCAGTACATATTGTGGTGGGTACCTGCTATGATTACAGCAGTGCATATTGACTGTGCTGCTACCTGCTATGATTACAGCAGTGCATAATGCTGTGGTGGTACCTGCTATGATTACAGCAGTGCATACCAACTGTGGTGGTACCTGCTATCACTACAGCAGTGCATACCGACTGGCGGTACCTGCTATGATTACAGCAGTGCATAATGCTGTGGTGGTACCTGCTATGATTACAGCAATGCATATTGTGGTGGTACCTGCGATGATTACTGCAGTGCATACTGCTGTGGTTGTACCTGCTATGATTACAGCAATGCATATTGTGGTCGTACCTGCTATGATTACAACAGTGCATATTGACTGTGCTGGTCCCTACTATGATTTGAGCAGTGCATACTGCTGTATTGGTACCTGCTATGATTACAGCAGTGCATATGACTGTGGTTGTGCCTGCTATGATTACAGCAGTGCATATTGTGGTGGTACCTGCTATGATTACAGCAGTGTATACTGCCGTGGTGGTACCTGCTATGATTACAGCAGTGCATACTGCTGTGGTGGTTCCTGCTTTCACTACAGCAGTGCATACCGACTGTGGTGGTACCTGCTATGATTACAGCAGTTCATACTGACTGTGGTGGTACCTGCTATGATTACAGCAATGCATACTGTTGTGGTGGTACCTGCTATTACAGCAGTGCATACTGCTGTGGTGGTACCTGCTGTTAATACAGCAGTGCATATTGCTGTGGTGATACCTGCTATGATTACAGCAGTGCATACTGCTGTGGTGGTACCTGCTATAATTACAGCAGTACATCTTATGATGGTACCTCCTATGATTACAGCAGTGCATACTGCTGTGGTGGTACCTGCTATGATTACAGCAGTGCATACTGCTGTGGTGGTAACTGCTATGGTTACAGCAGTACATATTGTGGTGGTACCTGCTATGATTACACAAGTACATATTGTGGTGGTACCTGCTATGATTACAGCAGTGCATATTGACTGTGCTGCTACCTGCTATGATTACAGCAGTGCATAATGCTGTGGTGGTACCTGCTATGATTACAGCAGTGCATACCAACTGTGGTGGTACCTGCTATCACTACAGCAGTGCATACCGACTGGCGGTACCTGCTATGATTACAGCAGTGCATAATGCTGTGGTGGTACCTGCTATGATTACAGCAATGCATATTGTGTTGGTACCTGCGATGATTACTGCAGTGCATACTGCTGTGGTTGTACCTGCTATGATTACAGCAATGCATATTGTGGTCGTACCTGCTATGATTACAACAGTGCATATTGACTGTGCTGGTCCCTACTATGATTTGAGCAGTGCATACTGCTGTGGTGGTACCTGCTATGATTACAGCAGTGCATACTGCTCTGGTGGTACCTGCTATGATTACAGCAGTGCATACTGACTGTGGTGGTACCTGCTATGATTACAGCAGTGCATACTGCTCTGGTGGTACCTGCTATGATTACAGCAGTGCATATTGTGGTGGTACCTGCTATGATTACAGCAGTGTATACTGCCGTGGTGGTACCTGCTATGATTACAGCAGTGCATACTGCTGTGGTGGTTCCTGCTTTCACTACAGCAGTGCATACCGACTGTGGTGGTACCTGCTATGATTACAGCAGTTCATACTGACTGTGGTGGTACCTGCTATGATTACAGAAGTGCATACTGTTGTGGTCGTACCTGCTATTACAGCAGTGCATACTGCTGTTGTGGTACCTGCTGTTAATACAGCAGTGCATATTGCTGTGGTGATACCTGCTATGATTACAGCAGTGCATACTGCTGTGGTGGTACCTGCTATAATTATAGCAGTACATCTTATGATGGTACCTGCTATGATTACAGCAGTGCATACTGACTGTGCTGGTACCTGCTATGATTGCAGCATTGCATAATGCTGTGGTGGTACCTGCTATGATTACAGCAGTGCATACTGTGGTGGTACCTGCTATGATTACAGCAGTGCATACTGCTGTGGTGGTACCTGCTATGATTACAGCAGTGCATACCGACTGTGGTGGTACCTGCTATTATTACAGCAGTGCATACTGCTGTGGTGTACCTGCTTTCACTACAGCAGTGCATAACGACTGTGGTGGTACCTGCTATGATTACAGCAGTGCATACTGACTGTGTTGGTACCTGCTATGATTACAGCAGTGCATACTGCTCTGGTGGTACCTGCTATGATTACAGCAGTGCATATTGTGGTGGTACCTGCTTTCACTCCAGCAGTGCATGATGACTGTGGTGGTACCTGCTATCACTACAGCAATGCATATCGACTGGCGGTACCTGCTATGATTACAGCAGTGCATATGACTGTGGTTGTGCCTGCTATGATTACAGCAGTGCATATTGTGGTGGTACCTGCTATGATTACAGCAGTGTATACTGCCGTGGTGGTACCTGCTATGATTACAGCAGTGCATACTGCTGTGGTGGTTCCTGCTTTCACTACAGCAGTGCATACCGACTGTGGTGGTACCTGCTATGATTACAGCAGTTCATACTGACTGTGGTGGTACCTGCTATGATTACAGCAGTGCATACTGTTGTGGTCGTACCTGCTATTACAGCAGTGCATACTGCTGTTGTGGTACCTGCTGTTAATACAGCAGTGCATATTGCTGTGGTGATACCTGCTATGATTACAGCAGTGCATACTGCTGTGGTGGTACCTGCTATAATTATAGCAGTACATCTTATGATGGTTCCTGCTATGATTACAGCAGTGCATACTGACTGTGCTGGTACCTGCTATGATTGCAGCATTGCATAATGCTGTGGTGGTACCTGCTATGATTACAGCAGTGCATACTGTGGTGGTACCTGCTATGATTACAGCAGTGCATACTGCTGTGGTGGTACCTGCTATGATTACAGCAGTGCATACCGACTGTGGTGGTACCTGCTATTATTACAGCAGTGCATACTGCTGTGGTGGTACCTGCTTTCACTACAGCAGTGCATAACGACTGTGGTGGTACCTGCTATGATTACAGCAGTGCATACTGACTGTGTTGGTACCTGCTATGATTACAGCAGTGCATAATGCTGTGGTGGTACCTGCTATGATTACAGCAGTGCATACTGTGGTGGTACCTGCTATGATTACAGCAGTGCATACTGCTTTGGTGGTACCTGCTATGATTACAGCAGTGCAATCTGACTGTGGTGGTACCTGCTATGATTACAGCAGTGCACATGACTGTGGTTGTACCTGCTATGATTACAGCAGTGCATATTGTGGTGGTACCTGCTATGATTACAGCAGTGTATACTGCCGTGGTGGTACCTGCTATGATTACAGCAGTGCATACTGCTGTGGTGGTTCCTGCTTTCACTACAGCAGTGCATACCGACTGTGGTGGAACCTGCTATGATTACAGCAGATCATACTGACTGTGGTGGTACCTGCTATGATTACAGCAGTGCATATTGCTGTGGTGGTACTTGCTATTACAGCAGTGCATACTGCTGTAGTGGTACCTGCTATGATTACAGCAGTGCATACTGATTGTACTGGTACCTGCTATGATTACAGCAGTGCATAATGCTGTGGTGGTACCTGCTATGATTACAGCAGTGCATACTGTGGTGGTACCTGCTATGATTACAGCAGTGCATACTGCTGTGGTTGTACCTGCTATGATTACAGCAATGCATATTGTGGTCGTTCCTGCTATGATTACAACAGTGCATATTGACGGTGCTGGTCCCTACTATGATTTGAGCAGTGCATACTGCTGTGGTGGTACCTGCTATGATTACAGCAGTGCATACTGACTGTGGTGGTACCTGCTATGATTACAGCAGTGCATACTGCTCTGGTGGTACCTGCTATGATTACAGCAGTGCATACTGCTGTGGTGGTTCCTGCTTTCACTACAGCAGTGCATACCGACTGTGGTGGTACCTGCTATGATTACAGCAGTTCATACTGACTGTGGTGGTACCTGCTATGATTACAGCAGTGCATACTGCTGTGGTGGTACATGCTATTACAGCAGTGCATACTGCTGTGGTGGTACCTGCTATGATTACAGCAGTGCATACTGCTGTGGTGGTACATGCTATTACAGCAGTGTATACTGCTGTGGTGGTACCTGCTATGATTACAGCAGTGCATACTGCTGTGGTGGTACATGCTATTACAGCAGTGTATACTGCCGTGGTGGTACCTGCTATGATTACAGCAGTGCATACTGCTGTGGTGGTTCCTGCTTTCACTACAGCAGTGCATACCGACTGTGGTGGTACCTGCTATGATTACAGCAGTTCATACTGACTGTGGTGGTACCTGCTATGATTACAGAAGTGCATACTGTTGTGGTCGTACCTGCTATTACAGCAGTGCATACTGCTGTTGTGGTACCTGCTGTTAATACAGCAGTGCATATTGCTGTGGTGATACCTGCTATGATTACAGCAGTGCATACTGCTGTGGTGGTACCTGCTATAATTATAGCAGTACATCTTATGATGGTACCTGCTATGATTACAGCAGTGCATACTGACTGTGCTGGTACCTGCTATGATTGCAGCATTGCATAATGCTGTGGTGGTACCTGCTATGATTACAGCAGTGCATACTGTGGTGGTACCTGCTATGATTACAGCAGTGCATACTGCTGTGGTGGTACCTGCTATGATTACAGCAGTGCATACCGACTGTGGTGGTACCTGCTATTATTACAGCAGTGCATACTGCTGTGGTGTACCTGCTTTCACTACAGCAGTGCATAACGACTGTGGTGGTACCTGCTATGATTACAGCAGTGCATACTGACTGTGTTGGTACCTGCTATGATTACAGCAGTGCATACTGCTCTGGTGGTACCTGCTATGATTACAGCAGTGCATATTGTGGTGGTACCTGCTTTCACTCCAGCAGTGCATGATGACTGTGGTGGTACCTGCTATCACTACAGCAATGCATATCGACTGGCGGTACCTGCTATGATTACAGCAGTGCATATGACTGTGGTTGTGCCTGCTATGATTACAGCAGTGCATATTGTGGTGGTACCTGCTATGATTACAGCAGTGTATACTGCCGTGGTGGTACCTGCTATGATTACAGCAGTGCATACTGCTGTGGTGGTTCCTGCTTTCACTACAGCAGTGCATACCGACTGTGGTGGTACCTGCTATGATTACAGCAGTTCATACTGACTGTGGTGGTACCTGGTATGATTACAGCAGTGCATACTGTTGTGGTCGTACCTGCTATTACAGCAGTGCATACTGCTGTTGTGGTACCTGCTGTTAATACAGCAGTGCATATTGCTGTGGTGATACCTGCTATGATTACAGCAGTGCATACTGCTGTGGTGGTACCTGCTATAATTATAGCAGTACATCTTATGATGGTTCCTGCTATGATTACAGCAGTGCATACTGACTGTGCTGGTACCTGCTATGATTGCAGCATTGCATAATGCTGTGGTGGTACCTGCTATGATTACAGCAGTGCATACTGTGGTGGTACCTGCTATGATTACAGCAGTGCATACTGCTGTGGTGGTACCTGCTATGATTACAGCAGTGCATACCGACTGTGGTGGTACCTGCTATTATTACAGCAGTGCATACTGCTGTGGTGGTACCTGCTTTCACTACAGCAGTGCATAACGACTGTGGTGGTACCTGCTATGATTACAGCAGTGCATACTGACTGTGTTGGTACCTGCTATGATTACAGCAGTGCATAATGCTGTGGTGGTACCTGCTATGATTACAGCAGTGCATACTGTGGTGGTACCTGCTATGATTACAGCAGTGCATACTGCTTTGGTGGTACCTGCTATGATTACAGCAGTGCAATCTGACTGTGGTGGTACCTGCTATGATTACAGCAGTGCACATGACTGTGGTTGTACCTGCTATGATTACAGCAGTGCATATTGTGGTGGTACCTGCTATGATTACAGCAGTGTATACTGCCGTGGTGGTACCTGCTATGATTACAGCAGTGCATACTGCTGTGGTGGTTCCTGCTTTCACTACAGCAGTGCATACCGACTGTGGTGGAACCTGCTATGATTACAGCAGATCATACTGACTGTGGTGGTACCTGCTATGATTACAGCAGTGCATATTGCTGTGGTGGTACTTGCTATTACAGCAGTGCATACTGCTGTAGTGGTACCTGCTATGATTACAGCAGTGCATACTGATTGTACTGGTACCTGCTATGATTACAGCAGTGCATAATGCTGTGGTGGTACCTGCTATGATTACAGCAGTGCATACTGTGGTGGTACCTGCTATGATTACAGCAGTGCATACTGCTGTGGTTGTACCTGCTATGATTACAGCAATGCATATTGTGGTCGTTCCTGCTATGATTACAACAGTGCATATTGACGGTGCTGGTCCCTACTATGATTTGAGCAGTGCATACTGCTGTGGTGGTACCTGCTATGATTACAGCAGTGCATACTGACTGTGGTGGTACCTGCTATGATTACAGCAGTGCATACTGCTCTGGTGGTACCTGCTATGATTACAGCAGTGCATACTGCTGTGGTGGTTCCTGCTTTCACTACAGCAGTGCATACCGACTGTGGTGGTACCTGCTATGATTACAGCAGTTCATACTGACTGTGGTGGTACCTGCTATGATTACAGCAGTGCATACTGCTGTGGTGGTACATGCTATTACAGCAGTGCATACTGCTGTGGTGGTACCTGCTATGATTACAGCAGTGCATATTGTTGTGGTACCTGCTATGATTACAGCAGTGCATACTGACTGTGCTGGTACCTGCTATGATTACAGCAGTGCATAATGCTGTGGTGGTACCTGCTATGATTACAGCAGTGCATACTGTGGTGGTACCTGCTATGATTACAGCAGTGCATACTGTGGTGGTACCTGCTATGATTACAGCAGTGCATACCGACTGTGTTGGTACCTGCTATGATTACAGCAGTGCATAATGCTGTGGTGGTACCTGCTATGATTACAGCAGTGCATACTGTGGTGGTACCTGCTATGATTACAGCAGTGCATACTGCTTTGGTGGTACCTGCTATGATTACAGCAGTGCAATCTGACTGTGGTGGTACCTGCTATGATTACAGCAGTGCATACTGACTGTGTTGGTACCTGCTATGATTACAGCAGTGCACATGACTGTGGTTGTACCTGCTATGATTACAGCAGTGCATATTGTGGTGGTACCTGCTATGATTACAGCAGTGTATACTGCCGTGGTGGTACCTGCTATGATTACAGCAGTGCATACTGCTGTGGTGGTTCCTGCTTTCACTACAGCAGTGCATACCGACTGTGGTGGTACCTGCTATGATTACAGCAGATCATACTGACTGGTGGTACCTGCTATGATTACAGCAGTGCATACTGCTGTGGTGGTACTTGCTATTACAGCAGTGCATACTGCTGTGGTGGTACCTGCTATGATTACAGCAGTGCATATTGTTGTGTTACCTGCTATGATTACAGCAGTGCATACTGCTGTGGTGGTTCCTGCTATGATTACAGCAGTGCATACTGTGGTGGTACCTGCTATGATTACAGCAGTGTATACTGCTGTGGTGGTACCTGCTATGATTACAGCAGTGCATACCGACTGTGGTGGTACCTGCTATGATTACAGCAGTGCATACTGCTGTGGTGGTACCTGCTTTCACTACAGCAGTGCATACCGACTGTGGTGGTACCTGTTATGATTACAGCAGTGCATACTGACTGTGTTGGTACCTGCTATGATTACAGCAGTGTATAATGCTGTGGTGGTACCTGCTATGATTACAGCAGTGCATACTGTGGTGGTACCTGCTATGATTACAGCAGTGCATACTGCTTTGGTGGTACCTGCTATGATTACAGCAGTGCAATCTGACTGTGGTGGTAGCTGCTATGATTACAGCAGTGCATACTGCTGTGATAGTAACTGCTTTCACTACAGCAGTGCATATCGACTGTGGTGGTACCTGCTATGATTACATCTGTGCATACTGTGGTGGTACCTGCTATGATTACAGCATTGCATACTGCTGTGGTGATACCTGCTATGATTGCAGCAGTACATTTTGTGGTTGTACCTGCTATGATTACAGCAGTGCATAGTTACTGTGCTGGTACCTGCTATGATTACATCAGTGCATATTGTGGTGGTACCTGCTATGATTACAGCAGTGCATACTGTGGTGGTACCTGCTATGATTACAGCAGTGCATACTGCTGTGGTGGTACCTGCTATGA
The DNA here is from genome assembly GCF_015708825.2 of Lethenteron reissneri. Lineage (NCBI taxonomy): Eukaryota > Metazoa > Chordata > Hyperoartia > Petromyzontiformes > Petromyzontidae > Lethenteron > Lethenteron reissneri. The sequence continues at coordinate 399,983 of NC_083822.1, forward strand.
TTACAGCAGTGCATACTGACTGTGGTGGTACCTGCTATGATTACAGCAGTGCATATTGTGGTGGTACCTGCTATGATTACAGCAGTGCTTACTGCTGTGGTGTGACCTGCTTTCACTACAGCAGTGCATACCGACTGTGGTGGTACCTGCTATGATTACAGCAGTGCATACTGACTGTGTTGGTACCTGCTATTATTACAGCAGTGCATAATGCTGTGGTGGTACCTGATTACAGCAGTGCATACTGTGGTGGTACCTGCTATGATTACAGCAGTGCATACTGCTGTGGTGGTACCTGCTATGATTACAGCAGTGCATACTGACTGTGGTGGTACCTGCTATGATTACAGCAGTGCATATTGTGGTGGTACCTGCTATGATTACAGCAGTGCATACTGCTGTGGTGGTACCTGCTTTCACTACAGCAGTGCATACCGACTGTGGTGGTACCTGCTATGATTACAGCAGTGCATACTGACTGTGTTGGTACCTGCTATGATTACAGCAGTGCATACTGCTGTGATAGTAACTGCTTTCACTACAGCAGTGCATACCGACTGTGGTGGTACCTGCTATGATTACAGCAGTGCATACTGCTGTGGTGATACCTGCTATGATTACAGTAGTACATTTTGTGGTGGTACCTGCTATGATTACAGCAGTGCATAGTGACTGTGCTGGTACCTGCTATGATTACATCAGTGCATATTGTGGTGGTACCTGCTATGATTACAGCAGTGCATACTGTGGTGGTACCTGCTATGATTACAGCAGTGCATATTGCTGTGGTGGTACCTGCTATGATTACAGCAGTGCATACTGACTGTGGTGGTACCTGCTATGATTACAGCAGTGCATATTGTGGTGGTACCTGCTATGATTACAGCAGTGCATACTGCTGTGGTGGTACCTGCTTTCACTACAGCAGTGCATACCGACTGTGGTGGTACCTGCTATGATTACAGCAGTGCATACTGACTGTGTTGGTACCTGCTATGATTACAGCAGTACATACTGCTGTGATAGTAACTGCTTTCACTACAGCAGTGCATACCGACTGTGGTGGTACCTGCTATGATTACATCTGTGCATACTGTGGTGGTACCTGCTATGATTACAGCAGTGCATACTGCTGTGGTGATACCTGCTATGATTACAGTAGTACATTTTGTGGTGGTACCTTTTTATGATTACAGCAGTGCATAGTGACTGTGCTGGTACCTGCTATGATTACATCAGTGCATATTGTGGTGGTACCTGCTATGATTACAGCAGTGCATACTGTGGTGGTACCTGCTATGATTACAGCAGTGCATACTGCTGTGGTGGTACCTGCTATGATTACAGCAGTGCATACTGACTGTGGTGGTACCTGCTATGATTACAGCATTGCATATTGTGGTGGTACCTGCTATGATTACAGCAGTGCATACTGCTGTGGTGGTACCTGCTATGATTACAGCAGTGCATACTGCTTTGGTTGTACTTGCTATGATTACAGCAGTGCATACTGACTGTGGTGGTACCTGCTATGATTACAGCAGTGCATATTGTGGTGGTATCTGCTATGATTACAGCAGTGCATACTGCTGTGGTGGTACCTGCTTTCACTACAGCAGTGCATACCGACTGTGGTGGTACCTGCTATGATTACAGCAGTGCATACTGACTGTTGGTACCTGCTATGATTACAGCAGTGCATACTGCTGTGATAGTAACTGCTTTCACTACAGCAGTGCATACCGACTGTGGTGGTACCTGCTATGATTACATCTGTGCATACTGTGGTGGTACCTGCTATGATTACAGCAGTGCATACTGCTGTGGTGATACCTGCTATGATTACAGTAGTACATTTTGTGGTGGTACCTGCTATGATTACAGCAGTGCATAGTTACTGTGCTGGTACCTGCTATGATTACATCAGTGCATATTGTGGTGGTACCTGCTATGATTACAGCAGTGCATACTGTGGTGGTACCTGCTATGATTACAGCAGTGCATACTGTTGTGGTGGTACCTGCTATGATTACAGCAGTGCATACTGACTGTGGTGGTACCTGCTATGATTACAGCAGTGCATATTGTGGTGGTACCTGCTATGATTACAGCAGTGCATACTGCTGTGGTGGTACCTGCTATGATTACAGCAGTGCATACTGACTGTGTTGGTACCTGCTATGATTACAGCAGTGCATACTGCTGTGGTGGTACCTGCTTTCACTACAGCAGTGCATAACGACTGTGGTGGTACCTGCTATGATTACAGCAGTGCATACTGACTGTGTTGGTACCTGCTATGATTACAGCAGTGCATAATGCTGTGGTGGTACCTGCTATGATTACAGCAGTGCATACTGTGGTGGTACCTGCTATGATTACAGCAGTGCATACTGCTTTGGTGGTACCTGCTATGATTACAGCAGTGCAATCTGACTGTGGTGGTACCTGCTATGATTACAGCAGTGCACATGACTGTGGTTGTACCTGCTATGATTACAGCAGTGCATATTGTGGTGGTACCTGCTATGATTACAGCAGTGTATACTGCCGTGGTGGTACCTGCTATGATTACAGCAGTGCATACTGCTGTGGTGGTTCCTGCTTTCACTACAGCAGTGCATACCGACTGTGGTGGAACCTGCTATGATTACAGCAGATCATACTGACTGTGGTGGTACCTGCTATGATTACAGCAGTGCATATTGCTGTGGTGGTACTTGCTATTACAGCAGTGCATACTGCTGTAGTGGTACCTGCTATGATTACAGCAGTGCATACTGATTGTACTGGTACCTGCTATGATTACAGCAGTGCATAATGCTGTGGTGGTACCTGCTATGATTACAGCAGTGCATACTGTGGTGGTACCTGCTATGATTACAGCAGTGCATACTGCTGTGGTTGTACCTGCTATGATTACAGCAATGCATATTGTGGTCGTTCCTGCTATGATTACAACAGTGCATATTGACGGTGCTGGTCCCTACTATGATTTGAGCAGTGCATACTGCTGTGGTGGTACCTGCTATGATTACAGCAGTGCATACTGACTGTGGTGGTACCTGCTATGATTACAGCAGTGCATACTGCTCTGGTGGTACCTGCTATGATTACAGCAGTGCATACTGCTGTGGTGGTTCCTGCTTTCACTACAGCAGTGCATACCGACTGTGGTGGTACCTGCTATGATTACAGCAGTTCATACTGACTGTGGTGGTACCTGCTATGATTACAGCAGTGCATACTGCTGTGGTGGTACATGCTATTACAGCAGTGCATACTGCTGTGGTGGTACCTGCTATGATTACAGCAGTGCATATTGTTGTGGTACCTGCTATGATTACAGCAGTGCATACTGACTGTGCTGGTACCTGCTATGATTACAGCAGTGCATAATGCTGTGGTGGTACCTGCTATGATTACAGCAGTGCATACTGTGGTGGTACCTGCTATGATTACAGCAGTGCATACTGTGGTGGTACCTGCTATGATTACAGCAGTGCATACCGACTGTGTTGGTACCTGCTATGATTACAGCAGTGCATAATGCTGTGGTGGTACCTGCTATGATTACAGCAGTGCATACTGTGGTGGTACCTGCTATGATTACAGCAGTGCATACTGCTTTGGTGGTACCTGCTATGATTACAGCAGTGCAATCTGACTGTGGTGGTACCTGCTATGATTACAGCAGTGCATACTGACTGTGTTGGTACCTGCTATGATTACAGCAGTGCACATGACTGTGGTTGTACCTGCTATGATTACAGCAGTGCATATTGTGGTGGTACCTGCTATGATTACAGCAGTGTATACTGCCGTGGTGGTACCTGCTATGATTACAGCAGTGCATACTGCTGTGGTGGTTCCTGCTTTCACTACAGCAGTGCATACCGACTGTGGTGGTACCTGCTATGATTACAGCAGATCATACTGACTGGTGGTACCTGCTATGATTACAGCAGTGCATACTGCTGTGGTGGTACTTGCTATTACAGCAGTGCATACTGCTGTGGTGGTACCTGCTATGATTACAGCAGTGCATATTGTTGTGTTACCTGCTATGATTACAGCAGTGCATACTGCTGTGGTGGTTCCTGCTATGATTACAGCAGTGCATACTGTGGTGGTACCTGCTATGATTACAGCAGTGTATACTGCTGTGGTGGTACCTGCTATGATTACAGCAGTGCATACCGACTGTGGTGGTACCTGCTATGATTACAGCAGTGCATACTGCTGTGGTGGTACCTGCTTTCACTACAGCAGTGCATACCGACTGTGGTGGTACCTGTTATGATTACAGCAGTGCATACTGACTGTGTTGGTACCTGCTATGATTACAGCAGTGTATAATGCTGTGGTGGTACCTGCTATGATTACAGCAGTGCATACTGTGGTGGTACCTGCTATGATTACAGCAGTGCATACTGCTTTGGTGGTACCTGCTATGATTACAGCAGTGCAATCTGACTGTGGTGGTAGCTGCTATGATTACAGCAGTGCATACTGCTGTGATAGTAACTGCTTTCACTACAGCAGTGCATATCGACTGTGGTGGTACCTGCTATGATTACATCTGTGCATACTGTGGTGGTACCTGCTATGATTACAGCATTGCATACTGCTGTGGTGATACCTGCTATGATTGCAGCAGTACATTTTGTGGTTGTACCTGCTATGATTACAGCAGTGCATAGTTACTGTGCTGGTACCTGCTATGATTACATCAGTGCATATTGTGGTGGTACCTGCTATGATTACAGCAGTGCATACTGTGGTGGTACCTGCTATGATTACAGCAGTGCATACTGCTGTGGTGGTACCTGCTATGATTACAGCAGTGCATACTGACTGTGGTGGTACCTGCTATGATTACAGCAGTGCATATTGTGGTGGTACCTGCTATGATTACAGCAGTGCTTACTGCTGTGGTGTGACCTGCTTTCACTACAGCAGTGCATACCGACTGTGGTGGTACCTGCTATGATTACAGCAGTGCATACTGACTGTGTTGGTACCTGCTATTATTACAGCAGTGCATAATGCTGTGGTGGTACCTGATTACAGCAGTGCATACTGTGGTGGTACCTGCTATGATTACAGCAGTGCATACTGCTGTGGTGGTACCTGCTATGATTACAGCAGTGCATACTGACTGTGGTGGTACCTGCTATGATTACAGCAGTGCATATTGTGGTGGTACCTGCTATGATTACAGCAGTGCATACTGCTGTGGTGGTACCTGCTTTCACTACAGCAGTGCATACCGACTGTGGTGGTACCTGCTATGATTACAGCAGTGCATACTGACTGTGTTGGTACCTGCTATGATTACAGCAGTGCATACTGCTGTGATAGTAACTGCTTTCACTACAGCAGTGCATACCGACTGTGGTGGTACCTGCTATGATTACAGCAGTGCATACTGCTGTGGTGATACCTGCTATGATTACAGTAGTACATTTTGTGGTGGTACCTGCTATGATTACAGCAGTGCATAGTGACTGTGCTGGTACCTGCTATGATTACATCAGTGCATATTGTGGTGGTACCTGCTATGATTACAGCAGTGCATACTGTGGTGGTACCTGCTATGATTACAGCAGTGCATATTGCTGTGGTGGTACCTGCTATGATTACAGCAGTGCATACTGACTGTGGTGGTACCTGCTATGATTACAGCAGTGCATATTGTGGTGGTACCTGCTATGATTACAGCAGTGCATACTGCTGTGGTGGTACCTGCTTTCACTACAGCAGTGCATACCGACTGTGGTGGTACCTGCTATGATTACAGCAGTGCATACTGACTGTGTTGGTACCTGCTATGATTACAGCAGTACATACTGCTGTGATAGTAACTGCTTTCACTACAGCAGTGCATACCGACTGTGGTGGTACCTGCTATGATTACATCTGTGCATACTGTGGTGGTACCTGCTATGATTACAGCAGTGCATACTGCTGTGGTGATACCTGCTATGATTACAGTAGTACATTTTGTGGTGGTACCTTTTTATGATTACAGCAGTGCATAGTGACTGTGCTGGTACCTGCTATGATTACATCAGTGCATATTGTGGTGGTACCTGCTATGATTACAGCAGTGCATACTGTGGTGGTACCTGCTATGATTACAGCAGTGCATACTGCTGTGGTGGTACCTGCTATGATTACAGCAGTGCATACTGACTGTGGTGGTACCTGCTATGATTACAGCATTGCATATTGTGGTGGTACCTGCTATGATTACAGCAGTGCATACTGCTGTGGTGGTACCTGCTATGATTACAGCAGTGCATACTGCTTTGGTTGTACTTGCTATGATTACAGCAGTGCATACTGACTGTGGTGGTACCTGCTATGATTACAGCAGTGCATATTGTGGTGGTATCTGCTATGATTACAGCAGTGCATACTGCTGTGGTGGTACCTGCTTTCACTACAGCAGTGCATACCGACTGTGGTGGTACCTGCTATGATTACAGCAGTGCATACTGACTGTTGGTACCTGCTATGATTACAGCAGTGCATACTGCTGTGATAGTAACTGCTTTCACTACAGCAGTGCATACCGACTGTGGTGGTACCTGCTATGATTACATCTGTGCATACTGTGGTGGTACCTGCTATGATTACAGCAGTGCATACTGCTGTGGTGATACCTGCTATGATTACAGTAGTACATTTTGTGGTGGTACCTGCTATGATTACAGCAGTGCATAGTTACTGTGCTGGTACCTGCTATGATTACATCAGTGCATATTGTGGTGGTACCTGCTATGATTACAGCAGTGCATACTGTGGTGGTACCTGCTATGATTACAGCAGTGCATACTGTTGTGGTGGTACCTGCTATGATTACAGCAGTGCATACTGACTGTGGTGGTACCTGCTATGATTACAGCAGTGCATATTGTGGTGGTACCTGCTATGATTACAGCAGTGCATACTGCTGTGGTGGTACCTGCTATGATTACAGCAGTGCATACTGACTGTGTTGGTACCTGCTATGATTACAGCAGTGCATACTGCTGTGATAGTAACTGCTTTCACTACAGCAGTGCATACCGACTGTGGTGGTACCTGCTATGATTACATCTGTGCACACTGTGGTGGTACCTGCTATGATTACAGCAGTGCATACTGCTGTGGTGATACCTGCTATGATTACAGTAGTACATTTTGTGGTGGTACCTTTTTATGATTACAGCAGTGCATAGTGACTGTGCTGGTACCTGCTATGATTACATCAGTGCATATTGTGGTGGTGCCTGCTATGATTACAGCAGTGCATACTGTGGTGGTACCTGCTATGATTACAGCAGTGCATATTGTGGTGTTACCTGCTATGATTACAGCAGTGCATACTGACTGTGGTGGTACCTGCTATGATTACAGCAGTGCATATTGTGGTGGTACCTGCTATGATTACAGCAGTGCATACTGCTGTGGTGGTACCTGCTATGATTACAGCATTGCATACTGCTTTGGTGGTACTTGCTATGATTACAGCAGTGCATACTGACTGTGGTGGTACCTGCTATGATTTCAGCAGTCCATATTGTGGTGGTAGCTGCTATGATTACAGCAGTGCATATTGCTGTGGTGGTACCTGGTATGATTACAGCCGTGCAAATTGTGGTGGTCCCTGCTATGATTACAGCAGTGGATACCGACTGTGGTGGTACCTGCTATCACTACAGTAGTACATCCTGACACTATCTTATACAGAAAAAGCTCATTTGTGAATATGTTTGTCTGTTCGACATGTTTAGCATACCGTGATGGCGGGGAGGAGGCCGTGATGGCGTGGAGGATGCCGTGATACTCACTCATTTTACACTGACTCACTTACACATCATACACTGACTCACTCATCATACGCTGACTCACTCACATCATACACTCACTCACACAACCACTGAGCCATTCACTCATCATACACTCACTCATCATACGCTGACTCACTCATCATACGCTGACTCACTCATCATACGCTGACTCATTATACGCTGACTCACTCACACATCATACACTGACTCACTCATCATACGCTGACTCACTCATCATACGCTGACTCACTCATCATACGCTGACTCAATCGTCATACGCTGACTCACTCACACATCATACACTCACTCATAACCACCGACCCATTCACACATAATTCACTAATTCACTCATCATACACTCACTCATCATACGCTGACTCACTCATCATACGCTGACTCACTCACACATCATACACTCACTCACACTACCACTGACTCACTCACACATCATACACAGGGAGTGTCATGCTGCCAGCTATGGCTGCAAGTTTGGTCGTACATGTCATGTATATCGTTTATTGTTAAATTGAAAATCACAGTTCCTATGATTACTCTTGTTACATTGTTTTTTTCACTTTATTTTGGTGATATAGAAAACATATGCTTAATCTATCTTATGGTTATTGTTTGACTTGCATCACACTGGGATTTGAGCACACAGCGTTGTAATATATTTTTTGTAAGATTTGCTGGTTTATCCAGGATGTTTCTGTTGCGCGTCGTCGCTTCAAGACGATTATAAAGTAATCTACAACCTTCGATTCCTTTACGTGATTTAAATAATCGATTCTTGGCATGCTCGGGTTTAATTTTATTTGCGTTTTATTCTCATTTGTATGTTATGTTTTTAAGTTTTAAGAAGTTTTAAAATATATTTTCCCCTGGGCAACGCTGGGTATTTCCCACCAGTAGCAGTATATATCGACTCTATAGAACAAAGTACTCACCTGACAGAGAGGCCTAGCCCCGTTCAGAGCCCCTGGCCTCGCCTAGATTGCCCAGCCGGGCGAGGCTGGGGGCTGGGCCGCTACCCCCCCACCGTCCATGCTACAATAATCCTGTCTAGGCGCTATAATTCTAGTATCTAACGACCCTATAATGGTAAGTGCACACATTGGGTGCGGGGGGAGAGAGAAGAGGTTGTGACACTGTGATGAATTTACATCAGCGTTGCGTGTAAATTTGTGTGCATTTTGAACGGGAATGAGAAATCCCCCCCACCCTCCACCGATGGCTCGTGTGCGTTGCCATGGGCAACCCCCCTGCAGCTTGGGCGGCAAAAGTAAATAAATGAATAAAGATGAATCGCACAAAAACCTTACGGATGAGAAAACTGAATATCCTATTCCCACCGCGGGGCTCGGGGCGTGCCGCCCGGCAAATTTGTTTCTACGTGTACCCCACGGTCCGAGCGCCAAATCCCTCGCAAGTGAGCGTACGCACAGGGACAGATGGACAGGCAGACAAAGAATGCCTTTTATAGGTAAGAAAGAGGGGGGGAGGAGCCAGGGAGGAGAGATGCAGGGGGCAGGGGTGTGGAGTAGGGGGGGAGAGTGAGGCTCCTGTTGAGACCACGGCTGGTGAGACACAATGCCGGGGCTGGGTATTTCAGGTTAGCGATTTGTCGTATTCTCTGACTATATAGCAAACTAGCTTTACTACCCGACTTCGCCCAAGACTTGGATTCTTGTCTTGGATTTTTGTCTTGGATTAATAGACAGCCTACGCGGAGGGTGGGGGGGGGATGCGTGATGTCAGCAGGCACACTGCGTCACGCTGCTGCATGCGGGTGACATCACAGATGTGACGTCACCGCTCACTTGCCACGCAATATATTATATCCATAATTGCGCCCTCCCCCCCCCAAAATACAAAAGTCTATTTTTTTACTTTTAGCATTGTGTACAGTCTGGAAGCTACTGACATGCCAAATTTCAAGTTAGTAGCATTTTGGGAAGTTTGCTAAACGATTTAGGCAACTCGGGAAGGGAATGATGTGAGTGCTGAAAATTGTCGTGTTCCCTTACAAATTCCAGACAGCATAAGTTGTGTAAAATTAATGACGTCAGAGCTCAGCGTTCCAGAGTTTTTGCTGCTTCACACAAACAGATGTATTTTCTGCTTTATATTTGTAATATGAGGATGCACCCGGGGGGTAACTGGGTGATGGTGATAGGCTCTGCCGGCCTCAGCCCGCAGCCAATGGGACATTGAGCCAGGGGCGTAGCCCTGTGGCTGCATAGCATCATCTGGAAGGTTTCAGGGGTGAGGCTGATGATTGGCTGCGTGGTATCAAGTGGGCCAGGTGTTATAAGGGGTGGAGAGAGACAGCTCGGGGTCAGTGTGGAGAGGGGCTGAAGAGAGACCACGTCTGTGCCTTCGGCACGCCAGCGGCCATGTGGCAGGCCGGAGGCTGTCTCCCACATGCCGTCAGCCAGCGGTGTGAGGGAGCGAGGAAGCGAGCGAACGCCACGCTCAAGGAACGGGAGTAACGGGGAAAAAGGAACCCAGCGTGTGAGGGATCTGTGTAATGAAGAACGAACAAAGAAAAGACAAAAGACACGATATCGTCCGGAGCGGATTTATTACATTGGTGTCAGAAGTGACTTTTGAGACCGCTTGGGCCAAGAACAACGATGTCCAGGCACCTCAAGAAAAAGAACCCACCAGACCCGCCTTCGGACGACGACAACGACTCCCTCGACCAGAGCTTGCTGCATCAGGGGGCGACGGCCCCGCTTGCGGCGACCGCTGCTGCACTGGGCGCCGCGCTGCACGGAGAGGCCGGCGCGTATGCGACTCCGGCTGCAGACGAGGGTTGGCGGCGGATGGCGGAGCAGATTGAATCTCTCCTTGTGGTGCTGCTGAGCCTCGTCAAGTTGGTCACGTCATCTGCTGCCCCGGGACGGCCTCGGGATGCGATGCCGAGTGCGGACGACCAGGGCCTCCTATGGGGGGTCTCGGAGGAGACGGCCGCCATTACGCCCGCCACGTGGAGTGAGCCCGCCATCTTGGGCGCGGTCGCAGCCACGCCGCCTGTGACCGCCATTTTGGTAGAGCTGCGTGCTGCGCGGGTGGCGGGAGCGGGCACGCCCAAAGACGACAACGGTGGCCGCAGCCATCGCCTCCCCAACATCAAGGAATTTGTCACCGGTGCTGACTGGAGCGCTTTTACTTGGCGGCTTGAGTCCGCTTTTCGATCTGTACGGTGGATGGAGGCTGAGGCATTGGACGCTTTGCCTACACTGCTGGACGACATGTCGTTGGCAGTGTTCCGCTCCATCCCTGCCGACAAAAAGAAGATGCTGAAGGACGCGTTCGCTGAGATGGCGGAGGTTTATGAGCCGCCGTCGGCCGCTCACAGGAAATTTATGCAGTGGCGTCGGGGCTCCGACGAAACGCCTCTTGCGTATCGCGGAGCGCTGTTGGCGGTCGTGATGCCCTTCCCCCCCGATTCCTCCGCCGACCTTCTCGATCCTCTCCTCCTTACGAGGATGGTCGAACTGTCGCAGGAAATGGGCATCTCGCTGCCCGTGTGTGGCCATGGGCCGCTGACGTCCCACTGGGCAGCTCGGTGTCTGGACGCCAAGATCAACTTGTGCCGTTGGGAGCAGATGGCTGCGTGGACGGGGACCGGGACAAGGACGGCGAACTGCTGGGTTGGGCCCCGTCTCGTGTCGTTCACATTCCGGACGGGTCCAGCGACAACGACTTGGCGGCCGCCGCTCCTCATTGGGTGCCACAGCGCCGGCCGGGGATGCGACGCGACGGTGCCGGGATGCCGCGGGCCGGTGCCGAGGAGGCCAGCCGTCAGGCAGCCGTGACGTGCTTCAAGTGTGGCCGCTTGGGCCACTTCGCTCGAGATTGTCGGCGCCGTTCCCGTCCTTCGCTGCCTCCGTCGACTCTCCCTCCATCCTTTCCCCTAGAGGCGGATCGCCGTTCTGCTTGGGCAAGTCGGCATGCATCAGACACCTGGCATATTCCGACACCTCATGCATCCCTTCACACCCCGGAGGGCCTATCTGATGATAATTGTGGACATGTAGATTCGGCACCGCGCACTATTACCCAGTGGAAAAAATTGGCTCGGTGGGTGGTTTCGTCGGGGTCTTCTACGGTGCCGGGCACCATTCAAGGGGTGGACGTTCGTATTTTGGTGGACACCGGAGCGTCGGCCACCATCATTTCCGATGTTATTTTTCACCTGCTGTCCATCCCTGCTTCGCAGGTTCAGCCGGCTTTTGATGCGTGTATTGCCGCTAATGGGGGTAGCATGGGTATCATTGGAAGGGTCGAGGTCCATCTTGCCATAGGGAACGTTGCCGCGTCAGGTTCGGTCCTTATCTCGTGGTCATTGGCGGTTCCCTGTCTGTTGGGCACCGATTTACTTCGTCGGATGCCTGTTAAGATCCTTGTGGATCAGGGCTGTTTGGAAATGCCTGAATGACGTAAACTGTGGTTCCTACCGTCCCTGTTGGGCCGTCCACCTCCAGAACACGCCGTTCACGCGCTTGCCGATATCGCGGTAGAGATCCCTCCTGGTACGCAGATGCTCATCCCATTGTGTTACCGTAAACGGTTGGAGGTTGCGGATGGGACAGCAGGTGTTTTGCTATCCCCGTCGAATTCCTTGGCTTAAGGCTTTCGCTTTTGTCGCGGCTCAAACCATTGTTCAGGCCGGACAAGCCCCATTCTTGCAAGTCTTGAATGGGGGCCCGGAACGGGTAGTCGTTCCGGTAGGTGCGGTTTTGGCCCATGCCACTACCGCCTTTACTGGCCTCGATGGGGACCGCCTGCATGAGTTGGCTGCTGGCGTATCTCGTACCGCTGATTCGGATGATAGATGGATCGCCGAATTGTGCCGGGAGAATTCGTCCCTGTCCCTTCCGCAGCGTGACGCGCTGCGTTCACTGCTGTCGCAGTACGCGGACGTCTTCAGCAAAGATGATTTTGATTTGGGTCGTACCTCGCTCTTGTCACACCACATTGACACTGGTGCGGCAGGCCCGATACGTATGAACCCACACCGCATGAGTCCTGCGGAAAGGGAGCACATGCGTGGCGTAGTGGACGACATGCTAGCGGCTGACATATCGCCGTTCAACAGCCCTTGGGGCGCCCCGGTTGTGTTAGTTAAAAAGGACGGCGTTGATTTTCGCCGGTTGAACAAAATATCCGTGGCAGATGCTTACCCCCTGCCGCGGATGGACGATTCTTTGGATGCCTTGCCGGGGGCTAAATTTTTCTCTACCCTGGACCTCTCGTCGGGATTTTGGCAGCTTCCCCTCGATGATGCGTCGAAGCCAAAAACGGCGTTTCGCACGCCTCAAGGCTTGTTCGAATTTAACCGCTTCCCCATGGGCTTGAATGCCGTGCCCACGACGTTCCAACGCCTGATGGAGTTCGTATTGGCAGGACTGCAGTGGGATGTGAGCCTCATATACTTAGACGACGTTATTGTCTTTAATCGCACTTTCGAAGAACACCAGCTCAAGTTTAAGCCTAAGAAGTGCCATTTATTCAAGCATTCTGTCCATTACCTCGGCTATATTGTCAGCTCTGGCGGTGTCTCCACTGACCCGGACAAGACTTCTTGTGTCCATGAGTGGCCGACGCCCACTTCCGTAGGTGACGTGCGACGGTTCATTGGCTTTGCGTCTTATTATCGTAAGTTCGTTAAAAATTTCGCCACGCTGGCAAAGCATCTGCATGTCTTGACGGGCAATAATCAGAGGTTCAAATGGGGATCAGAGGAGGAACTGGCCTTCCAGTCCCTCCGGGATCGATTGGCTACTGCACCGACGCTTGACTACCCGGATTTCTCACAGCCTTTCATCCTTGACACGGACGCTAGCGACACCGGCATCGGTGCTGTTCTGTCTCAATGTAAAAACGACATTGAACGAGTTGTGGCGTATGGCAGCAGGGTTTTATCCCCCGCTGAAACTCGTTATTGCATCACTCGCCGGGAGTTGCTGGCGATCGTCCATTTTTTTCGCCAGTACCGGCCCTATCTTTATGGTAGAAAATTCATCATGCACACTGACCAGATGGCCGACGCCTCGTTGGCTCCTCTGCGAGATTGGGCCGGAGGGTTGGGATCTCATTCGTCCTGCGGGAACTCGCAGCTGATTACCAACCGGGATGGGTTGCTTATGTGTAGAGACTGCTTGTTGGGCCGTTTGTGGCTTGTCGTGCCGACATCACTCCGTCATGATCTTATCCGCGCGCTGCATGCCGACAAGTTGATGCGTCTCGGTGTGCAGAAAACCTTGCTCACGATGCAGAGGGATTTCTTTTGGCCCGGTATGACGGCGGATGTTATCAAGGCTATCCAGGCATGCCAGGAATGTGCGAGGCGGAAACCGCCGCGTGAGAAATATATTCTGCCCTTGAAATCGATCGAAGTGTCGCGGATTAATGAGCTAGTTGCTCTGGATATCCTTGGGCCGTTCCCCCCTTCAGCTAGGGGTAACAAATTCCTCTTGGTTGGAGTTGAATATTTTTCTCGCTGGCTGATGGCCTGGCCCCTGCCCAACCAATCGGCTTCGTCCATCACCGAAGCATTCCTGAATGGCTACGTGATGGACAAACGTGCTCCGGAAAGGTTACTCATGGACCAGGGCCGTAACGTCTCCTCTAAATTGCTCCGGGATGTGTGCACAGCTTTGGGCACAACGAAAATTTGCACTTCCCCTTTCCACCCGCAGACGGATGGAATGGTGGAACGGTTTAACCGTACCCTGTCGGCCAGGCTTTGTCACACGGTGAGTGAAAAGCAGACCGACTGGGACTTGCACATACCTGGCGTTCTGTTTGCCTACCGCATGGTCCCGCACGCTTCTACGGGATACTCGCCATTTTTCCTTATGTACGGGCGGGAGAACGTGCCTCCCATTTAAGTGCAACTGGCTACGGCCGCAAAGGAACCTGCCCTGTCCTTGCCTGAACACGTCCGCGAGTCGCTTCGCCGTGTCACGGAGGCACGGGAGGCCGCCAGCTCGCTACGGCCCGGACACAGGCCCGGAACGAGCGATATGCTCGTCGGTTGCGACGCAACATGCCATGTCTGCAGGTGCCTGTGGGTACATCCCCTAAAGTGCACAGGCCTTGGCAAGGGCCCGTTAAATTGCTAGAAGTTCGCAATCCCCAATGTATTTGCATCCAGTCGGAGTTGCGTCGCTGGTATGTACACTCGTGTGAGTTCAAACTTCACCCTGGCATGTGAGTTCAAACTTCACCCTAGCGTGTGAGTTCAAACTTCACCCTGGCATCTGAGTTCAAACTACACCTTTGCGTGTGAGTTCACACTACACCCTGGCATGTGAGTTCAAACTTCACCCTTGTGTGTGAGTTGAAACTACACCTGGCGTGTGAGTTGAAATTTCACCCTGGCGTGTGAGTTGAAAATACACCCTGGTGTGTGAGTTGAAACTACACCCTGGCGTGTGAGTTGAAACTACACCCTGACGTGAATTAAATCTTCACCCTGGCGTGTGAGTTGAAACTATACCTGGCATGTGAGTTCAAACTTTACCTGGCATGTGAGTTCAAACTAAACCTGGCGTGTGAGTTCAAACTAAACCTGGCGTGTGAGTTCAAAATACACCCTGGCATGTGAGTTCAAACTACACCCTGGCGTGTGAGTTGAAACTACACCCTGGCGTGTGAGTTCAAACTACACCCTGGCGTGTGAGTTCAAACATCACCTGGTGAGTGAGTTGAAACTACACCCTGACTTAAGTTCAAACTTCACCCTGGCGTGTGAGTTGAAACCACACCCTGGCGTGTGAGTTCAAACTTCACCCTGGCGTGTGAGTTCAAACTTCACCCTGGCGTGTGAGTTGAAACTACACCCTGACGTGAGTTCACACTTCACCCTGGCGTGTGAGTTCAAACCACACCCTGGCGTGTGAGTTGAAACTACACCCTGACGTGAGTTCACACTTCACCCTGGCGTGTGAGTTCAAACATCACCTGGTGAGTGAGTTGAAACTACACCCTGGCATGTGAGTTCACACTTCACCCTGGCGTGTGAGTTCAAACTTCACCCTGGCGTGTGAGTTGAAACTACACCCTGACGTGAGTTCACACTTCACCCTGGCGTGTGAGTTCAAACCACACCCTGGCGTGTGAGTTGAAACTACACCCTGACGTGAGTTCACACTTCACCCTGGCGTGTGAGTTCAAACATCACCTGGTGAGTGAGTTGAAACTACACCCTGACGTGAGTTCACACTTCACCCTGGCGTGTGAGTTCAAACTTCACCCTGGCGTGTGAGTTGAAACTACACCCTGGCGTGTGAGTTGAAACTACACCCTGGCGTGTGAGTTGAAATTACACCCTGGCGTGTGAGTTCAAACTACACCCTGGTGTGTGAGTTCAAACTTCACCCTGGTGTGTGAGTTCAAACTTCACCCTGGCGTGTGAGTTGAAATTACACCCTGGCGTGTGAGTTCAAACTACACCCTGGCGTGTGAGTTCAAACTACACCCTGGCGTGAGTTCAAACTTCACCCTGGCGTGTGAGTTCAAACTTCAGCCTGATGTGAGTTCAAACTTCACCCTGGCGTGAGTTGAAAATACACCGTGGCGTGTGAGTTCAAACTTCACCCTGGCGTGAGTTCAAACTACACCCTGGTGTGTGAGTTCAAACTTCACCCTGGCGTGTGAGTTCAAACTTCACCCTGATGTGAGTTCAAACTTCACCCTGGCGTGAGTTGAAAATACACCGTGGCGTGTGAGTTCAAACTTCACCCTGATGTGAGTTCAAACTACACCCTGGTGTGTGAGTTCAAACTTCACCCTGGTGTGTGAGTTCAAACTTCACCCTGGCGTGTGAGTTGAAATTACACCCTGGTGTGTGAGTTGAAATTACACCCTGGCGTGTGAGTTGAAATTACACCCTGGTGTGTGAGTTCAAACTTCACCCTGGCGTGAGTTCAAACTTCACCCTGGCGTGTGAGTTCAAACTTCACCCTGATGTGAGTTCAAACTTCACCCTGGCGTGAGTTGAAAATACACCGTGGCGTGTGAGTTCAAACTTCACCCTGGCGTGAGTTCAAACTTCACCCTGGCGTGTGAGTTGAAACTACACCCTGGCGTGTAAGTTGAAACTACACCTTGGCGTGTTGGTTCAAACTACACCTGGCGTGTGAGTTGAAACCACACCCTGGCGTGTGAGTTAAAACTTCACCCTGGTGTGTGAGTTCAAACTTCACCCTGGTGTGTAAGTTCAAACTACACCCTGGTGTGTGAATTCAAACTACACCCTGGTGTGTGAGTTCACACTTCACCCTGGTGTGTGAGTTCAAACTACACCCTGGTCTGTGAGTTCAAACTACACCCTGGCGTGTGAGTTGAAACTTCACCCTGGCGTGTGAGTTGAAATTACACCCTGGCGTGTGAGTTGAAACCACACCCTGGCGTGTGAGTTCACACTACACCCTGGCGTGTGAGTTCACACTACACCCTGGCGTGTGAGTTAAAACTTCACCCTGGCGTGTGAGTTCACACTACACCCTGGCGTGTGAGTTGAAACTTCACCCTGGCGTGTGAGTTCACACTACACCCTGGCGTGTGAGTTAAAACTACACCCTGGCGTGTGAGTTGAAACTACACCCTGGCGTGTGAGTTGAAACTTCACCCTGGCGTGTGAGTTGAAACTACACCTGGCAAGTGAGTTGAAACTTCACCCTGGCGTGTGAGTTGAAACTACACCCTGGCGTGTGAGTTCAAACTTCACCCTGGCGTGTGAGTTGAAACTACACCTGGCAAGTGAGTTCAAACATCACCTGGCGTGTGAGTTGAAATTACACCCTGGCGTGTGAGTTGAAACTACACCCTGGCGTGTGAGTTCAAACTTCACCCTGGCGTGTGAGTTGAAACTATACCTGGCATGTGAGTTCAAACTACACCTGGCATGTGAGTTCAAACTACACCTGGCAAGTGAGTTGTTGTATATGTCGGGTTTTGAAAAATTGATAAAAAAAATAATAAAAATTAAATGAAGATTTGAAAAATGCATAATTATTAGAAATTGCGCTAATTAGGGAGATTATCGCATTAGTTTTTGCATTAGTTATGCGATTGTATGTGATGATGCTAATGTGGGCAGTTATGATAATTAGGCTTAGCTTCGTTGTCTAGGTTCGTATTATCAATCCGGATAATGCAATTATTCACGCTTTAACATTTACTGATTGTCTTAGTGTGTTGATGTCAGGTCTCCAAATTCAAATCTCAACGCAGGATACAGTTCTTATAAGTAAGATTATTACGCATGAACTCTGGAAGGAAGCACTCAGACTCTTCTGTGTTAAACAATTTTAATTATAAAAAAAACGTAACACTCTAATACGCGAACTCTCATGCTTGGAATTATCCACAGTATCATCGGGGAAATTTCCCTCAGTGAGCAGCACATTTAACCATCAATGATTGCGTTGTTTCACTAGGCAACCGAACAATTGATTAATTCCTCCTAGTAACGCGAGCATAGACGGCGATAGGGAAAGTCCTTGAAACATGCATGCAACGATATTCATACGAAAGGCAATAAAAGCAAATTATTATACCCCAAAGGCAAAAGTATGCGTCAATAGATTTATCGGCAAGATTATATAATTAATTAAATGTCTTGACACAATGGTGTGCGGCGGGGGCTAAGCTTCAATTAATTCGTAGGCAAGATTCGGTGTTCAAAAGAAAGGTCTAACACAATATTCCCCCTGTGAGCGTGTAGATTCGTAACGAAGGTTTCAATAGTTTAGTCTGCATCGATGAATCTATTGGTAATTTAAAGCGATTAAAAATTCAAAAATTAATAAAATAAAAAAATAACAATTAATGTACTTATAAACGACTGTATTCTTATCACTCGATGAGCAGCGATGCCTTCACGACCAGCTGATGGTTCATGCACTCTTATAATTAGTCTTCTTATGATTGGCTCAGGTTAGTTCCATTGTGTGGGTGTGTTGGATTGTCTCCTTGGTAAATTATTGTGTTAGTCCGGGGATGTATATGTGTGCGTGTGTGGTTTTGATTCCCTGGGTCAATTCTTTGCGTCGAGCAGACGCCGGCGGTGAGTGTTAGCGTGTGAATGCGGGCGTATCATACGAACGACTTCGGAGCTCCCTCTCGCACGTGACGTTCTGTTGTTAGCTGCCGGCTCTCCCCGTTGCCGGATGAGTTGTGTCGGCACGATGCTTATCCTTGAAGATGCTCGGTCGCTCGTGTCGCTCGTCCGCTGGCAAGTTGACACCTGTGCTCGGTGGCCCTGGCGGCGCGGCTCCGGGTTCTCTGGCGATGAACGATGCTCTCGTTCGTTGAGCAGGCACCAATGTCTGATGGAGCTGGTTCTCTGTGATGCTGGCTGGGTCGATGTTTGGTGCTTTCTGCCCTTTCTCGAGGGCAATGGCTGGAGTACTCGTCAGCTCCACTCGCACTGCAGCGGCTCGGTGGAGTGGGTACTCAGGGCAGGGTAGCTTTCGAGCGATACCTCGTCGGTCAGCGGCAAATTTGCTCTGGATAACACATCGCTACTCCGCGAGCCTCGCCATCCTGGTTGCTGGAGTCTTCTTCCTCTGGATTCTTCTTCTGCTGGCAAGCTTCTGAAATGTATGGGCCGAGTCTCTGATTATATCTGAATTCTTTCCCCTCCCTGCGTTTCTTGCGAGGAGGAAAAAAAAAGACAGATGCTTACTCTGTTCTGCTCTTCCCCCGCGGCCACGCCTGATTGCCCCCCCCCCCTCTTCCTTTGGTGACCCCGAGGGGGCTGTTTTCCGTCAAGTTTATGATTGTTTGCATCCCCCCCCCTCCTTCTTAGTGTTTGCTATCTCGAGGCCAGACACCCTTCATACGTATTTATGGCTGCCATGTGTTTGTGTCGAATTGTTGGAAGACAAAGGTGGCCCGGGAGGCTTTGGTTCCATGGAATACATATTATGTGGTCTTGTGTGTGTGGGATTTATTCCTTGTACCTCTTATGAGTTACCCCCGGTCTAATATCGTGGTTATTATTCGGTTCATGTTTAATCAGTATTCATAATGCTCCTCGTTACGTCATTATTTTGAGGGGTTTGCCAAGCTTTGTTATAAGTCTGTCTCCAGGGATTGGTGTTTTATTTTGAGTTATAATTTGATACTGGAGGAATGGCTTTAGTTTGGACTTAAGTTTCCGTGATGGCAGGGGTTCGTGTACTTTGGTTCATTTGGTGAAGTTACATAGATAGAAAGATACCGTACAAAAATAATATATGAGTTGAATAAGGGTGAAATAAAATGAGTAACAATGATAAAACCACTGATATAGACTGCCAGCCTATAACGTTGTTTTGTTCTTTTTGCTGAGTTTCTAATTTTTATTGTTAAAGAAGATGCGAGTTGTAATGTTGTTTGTCTCTGCTCTGTGCGTGTCTTTTTCTGGCTCTGCATGATCATGAGAACGGCGAGGAATCAGCCCAAAACTACACGGGAGGATCTTGTCAATGATCTCAAGGCAGCTGGGACCATAGTCACCAAGAAAACAGTTGGTAACACACTACGCCGTGAAGGACTGAAATCCTGCAGCGCCCGCAAGGTCCCCCTGCTCAAGAAAGCACATATACATGCCTGTCTGAAGTTTGCCAATGAACATCTGAATGATTCAGAGGACAACTGGGTGAAAGTGTTGTGGTCAGATGAGACCAAAATGAAGCTCTTTGGCATCAACTCAACTCACCGTGTTTGGAGGAGGAGGAATGCTGCCTATGACCCCAAGAACACCATCCCCACCGTAAAACATGGAGGTGGAAACATTATGCTTTGGGTGTGTTTTTCTGCTAAGGGGACCTGACAACTTCACCGCATCAAAGGGACGATGGACGGGGCCATGTACCGTCAAATTCCAGGGCATTGAAAATGGGTCGTGGATGGGTATTCCAGCATTACAATGACGCAAAACACACGGCCAAGGCAACAAAGGAGTGGCTCAAGAAGAAGCACATTAAGATCCTGGAGTGGCCTAGCCAGTCTCCAGATCTTAATCCCATAGAAAATTTGTGGAGGGAGCTGAAGGTTCGAGTTGCCAAACGTCAGTCTCGAAACCTTAATGACTTGGAGAAGATCTGCAAAGAGGAGTGGGACAAAATCCCTCCTGAGATGTGTGCAAACCTGGTGGCCAACTACAAGAAACGTCTGACCTCTGTGATTGCCAACAAGGGTTTTGCCACCAAGTACTAAGTCATGTTTTGCAGAGGGGTCAAATAATTATTTCCCTCATTAAAATGCAAATCAATTCATAACATTTTTGACATGCGTTTTTCTGGATTTTTGTTGTTGTTATTCTGTCTCTCACTGTTCAAATAAACCTACCATTAAAATTATAGACTGATCATTTCTTTGTCAGTGGGCAAACGTACAAAATCAGCAGGGGATCAAATACTTTTTTCCCTCACTGTAATGAAGGCCGACACGGCACATAAGAGGGTGGGTGGCCAGCACCATGCCCAGCCGCCTTTGTCACCCTAGTGGCGATGTTTTACATACCGCACCAGGTACTTATTTGAGCACCGGTTCAGATAATGGTCACTGGTATTGGTCGTAAGTGGGAATGGAACTCGGGTCACTGGGTTCGTAGTGCAGCGCGCTAACCACTACACTACCACACAAATGCACACACACAGGAAGTACATGGACTCTTATTACAATGAAGAGGGAAAAAAACATTAAATGCCATTGATGTGCCTGTGATGGCCAATCTTTGCTAATAATAAAAAGTTTCCCACCAGTGAAACAGTGTGTTCAGGTGCTGAAGGCAACACCTGTGTAGTGAGTCCAACTGAGTCGCAGACGTTATCTTTGGAGCAACACCATTTATTCCGAATTAACACAACACAACACAATCTACACTCGGGTCTCGAATGCCCATCTAACCACACTATGGCAGAACTAGACACGGTTCGCTATCCCGGTCCAGACCACAAGCTGGGTCCCGGACCGCGTTGCTTGAGGCTTCTTCTCCCCGACGTGGATCTTCACAACACCAACACTTCAAGAACCTCGAGCTCCTCACGGAGCTCTCCTTATATGCTCCCGGGCTGGGGCTGGCTCCGCCCTTAGCTCCGCCCACCTTCCAGGCCTCTCGAGCTCCTTCTCGAAGGTTCCCGAGAGCTCCTTTGGACCACGTGACCGCCCCACGGCCCCCGTCCACCAGTGGCCCCCCTCCAGTATCGTCCGGTCACGTGACGGCAGGTCAGCCAGAGTATTATGCCCCAAAGTAACCCTTGCTGGCTGACGCACCTCCCCGGGAGCCGGCACAGCATGCTGCTCGCGGTGCCTCCGCATTAACCAGCGCTCACCCAACCACCGCTAGTGTTAGTACTGCATCCCGTAACCCGGGCTGCCCATAATGGCAACACATTACCGGCCGTGGTTTTGCAAGCCCCGGTACCATACAGTGACAAGTACAGTCACTACTCCTGTAAAACCTCAACTGGGGTTCCACTGCTTAGCATCCACATTTCATGAACTGCATGAAAAGCGAGGCCTAATCTCCTAGTCTCAGCCTGGCCCTGCCCTAGTTCCACGCCTGTTTGCCGCAAACCACCAGCTGGGATTAAAATCAGATGAAGAGCCCATTTAAGGAATGCATCCTTTTTGTTTGCAAGAGAGACCTGGGGAAAAAACGTTGTGCACGGTGCAACCTATTTTGATGAAGAGCAACAAAATGTATGAAGAGTTTTTGCCAGTGTTGTTACGAGAATGTGAAATCATTGATAAAGAGATACACACCCATTTTTTACACATTTACATCGTAGCTTCGTTCACCTTTGAATACACAGTGGGCTACCACGTTTTTTATGACTTTGTTTTTAAATGATCCATTATGTTTTGGCGACATTTCTAATCTAATCAATTTAAGATAACATAATTTAGTATATGTTTCTAAATCTTCTGACAGATTTGACAAATGCATGCTCGTGTGTGCGTGCATTTGTGCCGTGTGCACACGCGCACGTATGCCGTGTGTGCACACGTTTGTGCCTTATGTGCGCTCGTTTGTGCCTTATGTGCGCTCGTTTGTGCCGTGTGTGCATGCGTTTGTGCCATGTGTGCGCACGTTTGTGCCGTGTGTACATGCCGTGTACGGGCGTTTGTGTCGTGTGTGCGCTCGTTTGTGTCGTGGGTTTGCAGGTGCCCTGCAGTGAAGTATTACTGCCCCTCCAAATGGACATCTACACAGAGCAGCAGGGCTCCCTGGAAGCTCTTTTGGCGTTGGCTGAGCCTCTCGGCGGGGAGCAGTGCAGTTCACAGGTCTACACAGCAGCACCAACAACAACACTCTCAGTCAGGGCTCTCAACCACATTAATTTACTGCTTTAAATAGTCCGTGAGCCCAGACCAGATATTTTACTTGTTGGTACCGCCTGTGGTGGCATCACTTTTGTGGTTTCAATTTATACCTGGCCAAAAAAGAACGAGTTATAACTATGTGAAATGCAACTCAACTCTATGTGGGTAGATGGCTTCATATTCGTTCCATGCATTAGATCATTGATAATTATTTGGCGGCTTCGGAGGAAAGGGGGCGCAGGATTTTCAAAATCGTCGAATGATCACTAATCATCATTATTTAAAATAGATAATTTTTTTGCATTCTTGCATGCTATGTGGTGGATATGTTTTAGTGTTTTAAATTTGTTTGCGATATGAAATTGGCATAAATAAACACAATTAGACAAAAATAAATATTCTACTGTAAAACATGACCGTATTTACTGTACCATACTACACTCCAATCTGAAAGACTCTGCATGGGGTGATGTACGCAGTACAGTAGTACTACCACTATGCTCTTGTTTCAACCAATCGTGTTTGACAATCGCCAGACTGATGACAACGCCGAATTACACAACGCAACTTTTCGCCAGTTCGCACCGTGTATAGTATAGTCTGTTGTTATTACTATCGTTATTAGTCATGAAAGATGTATATATGTGCAGTATTTTCATTGTTTAAGTTGTATGTGGTGTATAATGTACTGTATATAATATTTAACACTGAAATCAAGCATAGGTATTTTTTTTGTCATGCACACGGTGCTGATTGCCGGACTGGTTACAGCCTTTGAAGCGGTTTTGCCGGTTTGGCCGGATCGGCCCGAGACTGCCAGATAATGTTGGAAGCAGGATAATCACACCGGATAATGGATGATCAACTGTAATTTGTTATTGCTTTGGGTTAGAGTCCATAAAAAATGTTTTGAAGAGTTGAGATATGAAATGGTAAAGTAATAACGAGACCTTAAACGTCGTGTCACCTGACATTCCCAGGGGCAGGGGCCCGTGGAAGACGAGAGAAAGCCAACGAGCACCAAAGGCCGGATCCAAGTGAGAGAAGAGGTGAGCTCCTTCAAGAGCGTGGCGGTTCACGCTCCTCAAGCGGAGGACTTGGGAGAGGGGAAGGGCGCAGCTCTGGGCGCCCTTGGGGGATGGGAGGAAGAAGAAGATGATGACGGCGATGATGTGGTGGGTCCAGAGGGGCCTGGGGGGAGCGGTGACGAAGATGAGCCCCTGGTATGTTTTTTACACAGATGAAGCATCGGAAATGCACAGTATACCGTCCTGCAGTTGCAGGCACAGGCCCATAGGGGGTGCCACCCTGAGCTGGGGTAGGTCGGAGAGAGCCAGACCGTTGAGGAGCCGGATTCTCCCCCCCCCCAGACCCCAAGTGAGGGGCTGGGGGGGTTCTTCCAGAGTCCCCTGGAAGGTTCCAGAGAGGGGGCGGTACCGGGGGCGGGGAGTCCCCGGAAGGTGTATAAAAGGGGCACCTCAAGCACAGCTCGGGGCAGTGTTCCGAAGACGAAGTAAGAAGACCAGCCTAGCTAGGACCCTGGGACCCCAGGATCCGACGTCCTTGTAAGGGCTGGGCCGAGCTCAGACCAGTGGTCAGGACCCATACCTTGGCTGGGTCGGGTCAGTTTGCCTCCCCTAGAGCACAGATAGCCAGAGGGCTGAGAGCCAGGTTAACCCAGTGTGAGGGCACGCTAGCCCGGAGGCCGTACCTCCCTAGATAGTGGGAGTTAAGGGGAGTCTTGTTAAAGTTTATAAATAAACCGTGTTGCCTCTAAGACAACGTCTCCAGTCTCCGTGGAACCCACTACACATAACTAAAACAGCTTCTGTTGGTTAATTTTGTTAAGGTGACACGTTATTTAAAAAATAATATATTCTCATTACATTTGTAGGGGTTTTTAAGAGAGTCAAAATATTTCAATTTCATTCGGCAAGTAATTTTTTCATAGGTCCGTTTTTCATACGCTGAAAGATAATGACCAGTAATTTTGATTACTTATTTGTCCGATATGCACTTTCACTTTTCGTGCATGGGTTTTTAACTTTACGTATTTGTACTGGCTCATTGGCAACCGAGTGCAAATTTATAGCAATTTGTCAATAAGACTGTGACCTTAAAATAAAAATAAACTAATTGGTGACGTTTCAGGAAGAAGCTCATCTTCATAGCACATGACGTGTTGTTATGTTAATTTTGCTTATGTATCTCTGGCAATACAGTATCGCCAAATAATTTGTGTATCTTTATAACACAGGGGGTTGGAGAAACATGTGTCTGATAACCTTCATGTGATTATGCTGGAGGATAGATTGTCAGAATGCAGCTTTGCACCACTTTTACCCTTTTTCACTGGACAATCCAAGCTCGTCAGCATGGAGCCATTACGGTATGCTTGGTTTTTCCACAGGTTATTTAACGAGCCTAGCCAGGACCAAACAATGCTAAGCCATCTGAATCTAGCTCAATACCAAGCCAGGCCAGGTGATTGGCTAATAATTGTGTTAATGCGTCTGATATCACACCTAGAGTGTTTATGAATGCGTATAGCTTTTTGTGTCACATGGATGTCCTCTTGCTCCGACACTTAACATTTTTTGACTGTGAAATTCGAGAAGTTTGCCAAAACTATACCAGTGGAACTTTCATCTGGTACATACACAGTGGAAGGCTGATTGATTGATGACCGGGTGCAGTCAAGGGAAGGCTCCGTACTGGTCAGCCATGTTAGTTGATGATCTTGTAATTGCTGCTCACTCTGAAAAGGAGTTGGCGACTGCTGCTGAACCTGGAGCATGGCACTAAAAGATGAAGCCTTTCCATCTGTCCCACCAAAACAAAGCACCTGCCTTGGTATTTTATGTCCATCAAATACTCTACACCCTCATATCTCCAACTTGAGCATGGGTTAATTGGGGAAAGAGTGGAGAGTTTCCATACCTGGACAGTGTCTGCTTATGACCAGCTCCAGTTTGGTAGCAGTCCCACTCTAAATCAATCAAGCGGCATCTTTTCAACAACTGCGTAATGCTGTGTGGAAGTTATCTGACTTACTGCTGCATGAGAAGCTCTGGGTCTTCTCTGCCACAGCTATGCGCCCTCCCTTCTCTACGCTTGCAAAACGTGGACATTCAGGTTGATCTCCCTACGATGCATCTTGGGATTAACCAGACTGGATTGTGCGCGGAGATCACAGATTCTTGAAAGATTTGGACACAGTCCCATCACCGGTGAGCTCTGGCAGGCAAAGCTACGTTGGCTGGGTCACGTCACTCACATGCCCTCTTTGGATGGATAGAGGGGGCTAAACAGATGCGACATGGGCTAGATAAGAGATGGACTGATGTTGGGACAGGAGTATGTAGAGCTGAGTGTACCTGCTGAAGACTGGTACTAGCGGTGTCAAAATCGGCCTCTGTGGGGGAGGCTCGTGAAAGACGCTGCTGGGCAATTGGAGGCAGTCGCTGTCCAACAACAGTGGAGGGCAGAGGAGCGACGCTGACAATGAGTGGAGCGATTAAAACGTCGAAAATTGGCAAAGTGGGGAACAGACGGTGCATCTGCCAGTCATCTAAGTCAACCCATAACAACACCTGGGTCTTTCCCATGACTTCCTTTCTGCCGGTGATCCTTTCACTCTTGACTTGGCCTAAAAGTGCATCTTGCTGGGCGCAAGCGCTGTGGTGATTTCATCGGCACTTGGTAGCAAATGGCGACTGTTGTGTGTGAGTGTGTACTATGTATGCACTGTGTGTGTAAGCATATCTCCCTTCATGTGAGTTTGTGTGGGTGTGTAATTGTGTGTGGTCCCCGTGCCGTATGGTGAGTGGTGGTGTAGCGGTTAGCGCGCCGCGCTATGAACCTGGCGACCCGGTTCGATTCCTGCTCATGGTCAACACCAGCAACGATTATCTGAACCGGTTCTGGGCCTCCCCTAGGTCGACTCAGCCTAAAATGAGTACCTGGTGCGGTCTGTAAAAACATCGCCACTGAGGACACAAAGGCGGTTGGGCGTGGTGCTGGCGATCCACCCCCTCGTATATCGTGACGGCCTTCATAGGTGCTAGCTAACACCACTTGCCCCTACAGTCTGTTAAGGCTATACGGGGGGTCTTTGTCTTTATCTTTGTCTTTGTGGGGAGTGGTAGTGCAATGGTTAGCTCCGCCGTGCTACCAACCCGGCGACCTGAGTTCTACTCCCGCGCCCGATCAACACCAGCGACGATTATCTGAATGGGGAGATAAAGGCAGCCGGGCATGGTGCTGGCCACTCGCCCCCTTCGTGTGCCGTGCCAGCCTTCATAGGCGTTGCTCGCTAACAGCATTTTCCCCAAAAGTATCTTGAGGCTATACAGGGGATCTTTGTCTTGTGCATGCGTGCCGCCTGTGTGTGTGCGTGTGTGCAATTGTGGTTACTCGTTGAGCCCCTTCCGACACACAAGCCAGCATCAGGACTCAAGATAAGTAAAAAAATCAAATTAATATTTGTGACTATGTTTTATTTACTATACAGTATATATTTTTTTTTACAATGTTACATGCAAATGTACAATATTCCTTATGAGTTTAGCAAAGCTTACATTTTCAAAAGACTGACCTATGGACATTTAAAGACATTACATTACTGTATAGCATTCTGACTTGTGAATCGTTTGACTTCCGAATTGGTCCCAGTACACAAACGTGTCCGTAAGTCGATGACTGTCTACCTCGACATGCAAATATTTGAGATACACTTTTTCAGTCCGGGAGACCCTTGAATATCGCAGGTTTATCATTCTCAGTTTCGACCTATTTCGGATAACCTCGTTTCAGAAAGTAGTAAACTTAATGCATCACTCCTTTTACATCACAAATGGAAATGGACATTTATCCATCGAAACATCCATATATTTCACTTTCGATCACCACTCGAAAACGATTCTTAATTGGGTGGCAACCCAGTCATGTTCAACAACACAAACCCATTCCGATAATGTCACAAGATTGGCAACGCCACAGTTCCTCCGATCATGTTTAACTGATGTTCTTAACTAGTACAAAGCAGTAAGTAACCTGCTTGACACAACATCATCAGAAATGACAAATGGCGAATTACAGTATCACTAATCTGGCTAAGGAGGAATCTAAGAAGCTTGGCTTTCCATAAGAGGTTTTTTTGGGGGTTAGATCGTTTAAATATGAATGTGTCGTTAAACCCGCCAACCCCCCGACACAACTAGTAACTAACTGGCAAAACCTGCCAGTTAGTTACTAGTTCAGCACACAGGTTGTGTGTTGGAGAGTAAACCCACAACAACATTTACCATTCGAGTACCCCTGTGGCTTGCTTTTCTGTACCCAAACGCCTTTAATTTTTAACTGAACAATTCTTACTGTGGTTACAAATCGCAATTTGACCCAAGTTGGCAATTCTAAATGTTGTGCCTGCTCGAGTTGTGTTGTGTGGGGGCCGACGCCCGCCTCCTCGCTCCCTGTGAGCGGGCGGGGCGCGACGTCCACCCCCTCCACTCCCCCCTCCTCCTTGTCGGCCGCCTCTCGCTGGGCCCCCACCGATCGGGTGATTGGCCCCCTCGCGCCAGCGCCCTCTCTGAGGGACATCGCTAATTGGCTGGCTCACCACCTCCCGGGGTTATCTCATACACGCGGTGGCGTGCACGCGCACGCCCCTGCAGACGCGTATTTCCCACACACGCACGGAACCACGCGTGCCCCTACAAGCGCTTATTTCGCACACGCGCGCGTAAACACGCGAGCGTCGACGAGCGGTTTTAATTTTACCCCTCCTGTGCGTGCACGCGCGCGCCCCTGCAGGCGCTCGTTTTACACAAAGGCTAGCGTTAAAGCGGCTAAATTAATATGCGCGCGTGCCTCCAGGTGGTTAAGCCCTAATCCGCTGCACACCAAGGCTAGTGCTAAAGGGCTGCATGAATTTGCGCGCAGGCCTCGCCATCAGTGCTATTGTTGCGCGTGTTCCCGCACCCTAATACGGCGTACCGCAGCACGACCGCACCCACGCCTGCAGCGATCTCCTCTCAGCACGCACGCACATGCTGCAGCTCCACACTCACTCTCTCGCGCACACCGTCTCCCCGTGCAGTCGCACCACACGCAAATCACAGACACCATGCCGAGGTTCTACCCACACACAGAAATCACACTGCACCGATCCTCTGAACTAAAGTTCATTAACGGCGCAAATACACCCTACCTGGAGGGGGAATATTTCACAAGAAGGGCTTAGCCTGACTCTGCCTACGAATCCAGTCACTCAAGCGTTCTACCACGTACCTCGAAGCTAGATTCACGGCATCGCATGGATGCTGTGAGAGTCGGAAGAAGGACGAGCGAAAACCTCACCTATCACTGCCTCGTAGCAGCACTCGCTGGCATCACACGGATGCTGCGAGCGGCTCGAGGAGGCAGGACGGCAGGGAGTGGGTCTTGACGGCCCGGAGGTTGAAGCCAACTGCCTCAAATTGTCCCGGGCTACTCTTTTTATTTCCTTAACTTCAAAGGCCCGGGGTGCCATTGTACCGCGCAGCCAATCATGCGCTTACCCGCGCCGCCGTCCCTTTCCCTGTGACCGGCAGGCGGCGGCCACCCATTGTCCTTTTGTCTCTTGTGTCCTTGCTAAATGTTCCGTCCTCCGTTCTCCCCTCCGAGTTGTACCTCATTGCGGTTGGCCCAGGGAACCTTTTCTTTCTGTGCCCATACAATTTTAAGCCAATTTAGGGGCACCGCAACGTAACCTGTCCTGTGAGGGTCAGCCAATCTCCTGGCACCGGGAAACCGTGGGACTCTCGGTCTAGGGACCCTTCGGATTAAAACCCGATGTGCCAGGCAATCCCCCGCCAGGACATTACGTGGGTGCGCTGCGTGCGGGTGTATGTTTAGTGTGGGGGCCGGGAGGGAATCGCGGCGCTTGCGGAGTTGCTCCGCGGTTGTGGCACCACAGTTGTACTTAGTCAGCGAGGCATTGTTCGTGTTGTTGAAAGCCTTTCCAGTATTTTTGCATTGGCTGGCTGTTACCATGGCGGCGCTTCCTGTCGTCTATAGCGTTCTTGATCACAAGACCTGCTCGCCACCCTGCCCCCCCACTTTCCAGCCTATGTAACCGAGCACAATAACAATGTTTAGCCCTCCCTGTACAATTGTACTTTGCATTACTTAAAATGCTATATTTTTTTTACATGCTGACAGCGCAGTTTTGTGTGAAAGCGAGTGCAGTAACTGATTTATATATGTATTTGTTTTACATTACTAATCTCAACCATTTGCAGCGGTTCGAGAACTTCCTCAATTAATTATTATTGGCGTTTTCGCCATTATTATGGGGCCTGCGGTGTCTGTCCCGATTTCCCTCATGTGTGTGTGACTTGCTGGCACACTGATGCGGCCAGCATTTCTCTTTCATTGCTAAAGTCAAATTCTCAGCCCACTACCGATAAAATGATGACTCCGCACATGCACCCTGACAGAGAAAAAGCTAATGGAATGTGCATATTTGTAGACAAGGCACATTTACACAAATAAGGAGACTTATTTTAACACTCGTTCATAAAATCTGTCTTTGCCAGGCAAGCTTTTAATAGAATATAATAATTAGCCTGATAATTTGTATCTATGATCAGACCACTAACAACTAGTCCAAATTAGTTTTAATTTTTCAAAAAAATTGTTTTGACTTGATTCGACTTATATTTAAAGACGTATCCATCGGAAAACCACTCAATTTAAAGATTGTTCTTTTTTATTAGAAATAACAAAATATTATGAAATTAGTACTCTTCGGGGGGAAGCTCTCCTATCTTTTACCGTTTTCGAATTATTCAGATTTGAAGATCATAAAATGCTTATTATTTTTCGTTCAAAACCGCTTGAATCGGAAATATCTCAATCAATAAAAGATAGAACCCAATAGTTCTCGCTTTGATTTTATTTGCTGTTTAGTGCTCTATAAAACGAAAAAAAACCACAATCTTATATTTTGAACGGTTTCTGAATGACACTCAGAAACATGTTCATGGGGCACTTCAAATCTAGGTTTGGAGGCCTTAAAATGATAAATCTCGGATTTTCAGATGTTTTCCTGTTGTTTTTGTCCTAAAAGCTACGTACCAAATCTCAGGTTTCTACCTTATCGGGAAGTACCCTAGTGGTTTTAAAGACGTAAGTTCTTTATATATTTGTTTTATTTCCTGAAAATAGCCAAACAGCAAGTCGAGATGTTAACTACCTCGCCTGGTATACAAGAGGTCGTGGGTTTGATCCCGACTCTGACACCTGTATAGTTGGAGTTTGCATGTTCTCCCCGTGGTTGCGTGGATTTTTCTCCGGGTCGTTCGGTTTTTTGCTCTGCATTTAGAATCAAAATCAAGCATTTATAGTATTTAGCTGTTGTAATTTTCTACACGATAAGCCATTTTGTTGAGCTATCATTTGTGGCCAGGTAGCTTCTGAAAAAAAGCTGCATAGCTTAGTGGGCCTTACCTGATAACATATAAATAAAATAGTAATATAAATTAAAAACGAAACCTGAACAAGCCTCTCACCAAGCTGGAATTGATACAAAGACAGCTGATGTGTTCAGCTGTTGACTGCTCAAGCCTGGAGAGAAGCATTATCCCAGGGTGTTTGACTGCCCTGCAACTTTGCTTTGGTCCATTTGACGTCGATTTCTTCACCAACAAGGGACAACCATCGGCTCGTGAAGTTCTGCTCGCGCTTTCTGCAGCACCATAGGCACTGGCGGTAAATGTTTCCCGTGATGCAGTGGACCAGAGGCAAACGGTATGCCTTCCTGCCAAAGCCTCTTATCCTCAAGGTCATAGCCAAGATCAGGAAGGACAGAGCATTCGTGTCGCTGATTGCCACTCACTAGTGGCAGAAACTGTGTTTTTTTAAATCTCCGACATGCAAGACCTACTATGGCAGTAGGCATTACTGTTGCCAGCGTGGGAGAACCTTTTGCAGCAGCAGAGCCCTCATATCCTGATGCCGAGCTTTTGCAGCTGACTACACGGATGTTGACAGGAGTGAGACTTGCATCAGGAGTTCTCTGAACATGAGCAGACACTCTTCTTGAGGTCTTAGGAGGCACTCGATGGGTTGAGGGCCGATTACATTTAAAGTTTCAGTGGAGGTCATTAGCAAGACGTGACTTGTGATGCGTTATTGTCCGAAAACCCTAAGCTTTGTAGGATGCCTCCATAAGGGCAGTTGGCTTGGCAGCAAAGCAGGATAGGCCTGTCCCGCCTCCAGCATTCCAGATTTTGCACAGTTTGCTAAATGTAAGGAAAAAAGGAGACCCCTGTGGGTGGCGACATTTACGTAAACAAATTTCGCTTTGTGCCTTGCTAGAAACGTATTTTCAAGTCGATGCCAACCATCCACAGGATATCCACCCATCCATTTCCTACGACAGGCTGCTAATCTTTAGGCCTGGTATGCAAGAAGTCGTGGGTTCGATCCCGACCCTGATAATGCCTGATGTATATTTGGAGTTTGCGTGTCTCCCTCCCCGTGGTCGCGTGTTTTTTTCTCCAGGTCCTCCGGTTTTTCCCCTCCACAATTATAATCAACGACACGCGTTTAAAGTATTTGGTGCTGGTGTAAATTTCAACGTGATATGCCACTTCGTTGGGCCATCATTTGTGGCTAGCTCGATTCTAAAAAAAAGTTTTTTTTTTATCTCACTTGGCCTTAGCTGGTAAAATTAAAAGTTTTTACTTTTTACTTTCTTACACTTGGGAAATGTTGCTCTGTGTTGTTCTGGGTGTCGACCTTTCCCTCACCTCCCTCTCCTTAATATGTTTGCACTACGTTCTTAGAGGTATTAATCTTGAGTGAATATTTCCTCTTCCTTTAAATATTGCTCAGTTCGTAATTTCGTGAGGCCATATGCAAAATGTACGGAATAAAGAGGAATCCTGTGCATTGTGGTATTGACCCAAAACATTTTTTCACAAAGGTGCAAAACTAAATTTCTAATTTTAATATTTTTGTCCTACAATTAATTCACGTTTTACCATTATGTTTCCACATGTTCTGTAATGACATTGTCACTTTACAGTTAAAATGTATGTTTTAATTCCCAGACACAAAACGTAGCCAAGTTAAGTAAAAAAAACTAATTTAACGCAACAGGATTGTTGTAGGCATTGGTGATTGGCCTAAGAACCCAGTTAAATTGGAAGCGGCTGCCTGGATTCTAACCCAGGGTCTCAGTCGTGTTGGTTCAGCTCCTCCTCTGGCCGATGTTTCACGAGGCCACGTAGGGACACGGCTTATTTAAATGCCACAGAGTGCATGCTGGTCCTGCGCATGCAGCCCTGAAAAATAGCCCAGTCACTGGGTATGTAATTAAGTACCAGGTAAAAGAAATTATTTATGAACCCCAATTTGAAATGAAAGGGCTGGATTTTGTGAATGGAAATGCAGTGCGACTAAGTTAAGTTGCTGTCAGTAAAAACAAATCTGAGTAGTGCAACAACATGCTGCGAATCATGCTCGACAGAACCATGAGGCATAATTATTCCCAATACAAATCAAGTTGTTTTCACGTGACTCAAACAAGAAAAGTAAGAGTTTGTTTACAATTGCAAAACAATGTATTTCGTTAGAGTTAAAGATCAGCATCATTGTGCTTTAATATTAACCTGGTATAATTGGCTACAGTACCAGTTGAGTGGATTTTCAAGAAAGCCTGAATCGCACCACCTCGTGCCTTTACCAGCGGGGATTGAGACAATGGTCGGAAGGGCCACGTGGTGTAGACCCCTAGCTGACGGTGAAGCCTGGCACCGGGGTTCCCCCCCCCCATCACCTCCTTCCCTCTCCCCCCACCCGCTCCATCCCTCCGCCATCACCTCCATCCCCCCCTCTCACATCACCTCCTCCCCCTCTCACATCATCTCCCCCCATCCCCTTCATCCCCCCTCCATCACTTCCTCCCCATCACCTCCCCCCAATCCCCTCCATCCCTCCCCCATCTTCCCCCATCACCTCCCCCACTCGTCCTGCCGCCTCGTCGCTGTCTCTCACGTGCTCACTGAGGCACAAACCGCAACACGATACCGGCACCGGTGACCCTCCCGAGACGCCATGCCAGGACGCGGGCTACAGTGAGTATTGGTTTAGATTGTTGGAGAGTAAACAATATTTGAGCTTGCATCTCATATCATGCCTAAGCAACAAAAAAACCATTGCCGATTTATTTAAATATCATTCTCATCTGCATTCAGAATCGGGCATAAATATATTCGATACGTTTTGTCACAATACAATATCTTAACATATCAGTTGCATGCTTTAATGTTATTGACAGAAAACGTATACTTTGAATGTTCTCAAGGTATATGTAAATTGAGATTCAGTTGTAAGAGTTTCCATATTATTATTTTTATTACCATATTTAGTACCCGTGTGTGTATGTGTGCACGTACCTGTGTGTTGCAGCAAGCCCTCGCGGTGGCCTGAGACTTCAAGACGTTGCTTCACTGACCTCGTGTTCTCTATCGTGCTGCTATTTCAGAGCACAAGCGCGAGTTTAGAAATGACGCCGACAACCGCGATAGCCCAATCGGACGTTGCCTGTCCGGCACACTGCAGGTGCCTATTTCCTCAGAGGCACACGAGCTGCCTCGATGCCAGACTCAGTGAAGTTCCACAAAATGTGCCCTCGAACACCTCCCAATTCGACCTGCAGGGAAACCAGCTCCGCACTTTGCCAACCAACGCTTTCCGAAATTTGTCCGTGCTCAAGTCGTTGCACCTCATCGACTGCGAGTTATCGATTGTGAAACCCGGTGCCTTCAATGGCCTCTCCGAGCTGACGTATCTCTACCTGCAAAACAACAGTTTGAAGAGCCTCCAGGTAGGATTATTTGATGGACTTGTCAGCGTTACGTACCTCTACCTCGACTATAACCAACTGGATAGCATCTGTTCAGGTACTACCTCGTATTTTTCATTTATTACATCATCGTATGCCATAATCAATCCACTGCTGGATGAAGGCCTAACTCAAGCCCTCCGCTACCTCACATATTGCAATGCAACACTCCACCCAGCACCTGTAAATGAATTGATTTAATCACTCCAGGTCCTCATTGACATACTCCCGGACGCACCAGATTCCTTCACTGACACTCCATTGTTATTGGAGTGGGTGTAGCGGTGGCGAGATGTTAACTACCTCGCCTGGTATACAGGAGGCCGTAGGTTCGATCCCGACCCTGACGCCTGCTGTATATTTGGAGTTTGCATGTCTCTTTACCCGTGGTCGTGTGGATTTTTCTCCGGGTCCTCCGGTTTTTCCCTCCACATTTAGAATCAGTATGCGTTGATTTGGCTGCTATACATTTCTACACGATAAGCCACTTCGTTGAGCTATCATTTGTGGCCAGGTTGCTTTTGAAAAAGAGCTACATAGCTCAGTGGGCCTTACCTGGTAAAATAAAAATAGGTAAAATAAAAAAAATTATTATTGACCATTGTCCATTGTCCATTTTACTTTCATGCGACATGTCCTGCCCAAGCCTGATGACTTTTTATGAACAGGTTTGATAATGTTATTAACCTTCGTATCTTCTCTCATCTATGTGCTGCTCTTTTTCTCTCAAATGTCATTCTAAGAGTGCAACTCTCCATGATTCTTTGCACACTTATCAGCTTCTGTTCTATATTTTTAATGCCATAATAATGAATCATGTCACATCGCATGTATGCACCGATTAAATATGTTCTTCTTTAGGTACACTGTTATATCACTTTTAATTATCAAGTTCCACTTTGCAAAAGTTAGGGTTACATTTAATAATGATTTACTTTTGTCACAGACGTGGTTATGATAAATTGTGCTGGCCACCCACCTACTCATGTAACACAGTGCCAGCGTTAATAGGTGCTCGCTAACAGCACTTGCCCTAACAGTCTGTTCAGGCCACCTCCACCATCCCCACGGGGAACCAGGTCTTCGGGTAGGAAGCATACCAGGAAATGGCAGTGGTTAATAACCCCTCGTTGGGAGTGATCCAGCACTTCAAGGCCACCAACTCGCCACTGGTGTTGCCGATGAGAGGCGTTTTCCCATGCCTGGACCTTGTGGTATTGGATTTGCTGGTGGTGTTGCACCTTATTTCTTTCTCTAACTGGGAAAATATCATCCTTCTTGTTGTTCATGCTCTTTGTGGCTGTAATCTTTTACTAGTAAGTTTTATTTTTGTTCTTTGCATTGTCACGTTAAATTGACCCCAAGCCACGGATGAAACGGATACTGAGAGCTAGCCTGTTATTAATGTAATAAATTAACACCTTGTACTCGCAGCATTGCTCACCTGTTCTG
Source organism: Lethenteron reissneri (assembly GCF_015708825.2). NCBI lineage: Eukaryota > Metazoa > Chordata > Hyperoartia > Petromyzontiformes > Petromyzontidae > Lethenteron > Lethenteron reissneri. Next base: position 436,508 of record NC_083822.1, read on the forward strand.
CTATTTAAATGGCTCAGCATAATACCTAATACTGTACCAGCCAATGGAATTGAAGGGCTAATCGGTGAACAGCCACCTGATGGGCCGCGGGTGTGAATAAGAACACAACACCCACAGGGTTTTTGAAGTGTAAACAGGTCGTGGAAAAAAGCTGAGAATGGGGGCCTTGGTGGGTATAGGGGAAGAGGTGGCCATGAATCCAGGTCTTCGGTGATCTCTATATGTGTGTGGTATGTTTTGAATAAACAACTGTCGGAATACTTCACCCGTGTGTGCTTGGACCCATTCTGTTAAGTTGTCACGCAAGTAAGCTGTCTCATAGTTTCATTATGAATACAAGTCATCTGGTGTTTGCATAAAGTCGTTGCTTGTTTGAATTGTACTGTTATTTAGTTAATGAATCTACTTTTTATGACACATGCGTCACAGGTATTTTCTCCCCAATGAAGAAGTTAACTGGCCTCTACATTCGCTACAACCACCTGACTTGGCTCGCAGACCACACTTTCCAGGGTCTTACTTCTCTGCAGTGGCTCTACCTGAACGACAACTCCATCTCAAATATATCGAAATATGCCTTTCATGGCCTACAAGCTCTGCGTCGTCTCGCCCTCGATGGGAACAACCTGACGACCCCTCCGTCGGACGCGATTCGTGTTTTGGACAACCTGAACTTGCTTCGACTCAGCAGGAACCCCGTGCCATCGCTGAAAAACAACTGGCTGGCCCGCGGCATTCGCGGCCTCACCCACCTCCACCTGGACGAGATGGGCTTGACCAGCTTGGGTGTCCGAGCTTTTGCTCGCCTGCGCCGCCTGCGTGTGCTCACGTTGCGCAACAACCGACTGACCTCGCTGCGCTCGATACTGTCGCTCAAGTCGCTCGCGACCGTGGGCCTCAGTGGCAACCCGTGGCTGTGCGATTGCCGCCTCATTGAGCTGTGGACGTGGCTCGTGAGTCGGGCATACGAAACTCCTGGGGAGGTGATTTGTCGCAACCCTCCAGCACTCCAAGGGACGTATCTTGCCCTCACCAAGGTAACTTCAGCACTCTCACTACCTAACCTCCCCCGCCGCACACCAAACGCGATTTATTACGGAACTGGGGACAGCCAAAGAACTGAATGAGACTCACGAACATTACATAGCTGTCAACCCATACGGTTTACCCCTATTCTTGTACAGGGAAATTGAGTTTTAAGGTTCATACGACGTCCAGCCGTTTCAATACGGCACTTTTTTTGTCTATTTGTGTCTCTCCCTTGTCATGGGACTTTGTAGGATGAAGTTGAGATTTATAAGGGGCATGGGTGACGAATAAGGTCTGAATTTGTAATAAAGTCGGCACTGATAAGGGGTTGATCGGTATGACAATTGAATTTATTACAAGACTGGGGACAGCCAAAAAGCTAAATAAGACCTGTGAAAATTAGTTTAATTTCGTTCTGGCTGTTAGCAGTATTTAGCTCCGGGTCAGAGCATTAGAATGTGTTTTCCCTGGGTTGTGTTGGAACAGAATTCGCTAACTTTTGAGAATGTGTAATGTGTTAATATAAAGTAATTAAATATGTATCTACAAGGTAACTCTATTGAACCAGAGGCACAGTTTTACGAAATGTCTTAAGTTCAACAAGTTATCGATTTGTTGGCATTGTTGGAAGCAGAGATATTGGCACAATTTCATCAAACATTCTATAAGGAACTTTCACCAAGATATAAATTGGAGTAAAGAAACGTTTTTTAATAATATTGCACGTGACTAATATACCAAATGACTCCTTACATAAAGGATTATGGAGTATGTGAACTCTACGAGAGGGATAGCACGCATTAAACGACATTGTTATGTCGAGGTAATAATATATGTAACTAGCAGGAACCCGGGGTACTACCGAGGTACAAGGATGGCGAATATGTTTTATCATTTGGAATTTACGTTTTAGATATTTTAATATTTTAGTATCTTAATGCTTTATGACATTTTAATATAAAATGTCTGTGTTGCGTGACGTCATCACCCCCCCCCCTTCTCACCGACTCACTCCAATCGTTATCACACCTCTCCCTCCTCCTTCGTGTCGTGTGACGTCACCACCCCTCTCCTTCACCTCAGCACCCCGAGTCTCGTCACCTGCGCTGACATATACTCGCGTTGTGGTATCCTATACTTCTTCTACTCCGCTGCTACCCTATACTTATTCTTCTACTCCACTGCTACCCTGTACTTCTTCTACTCCACTGCTACTCTATACTTCTTCTCAAATCTTCTTCTGCTCCGACCGTCTCCGTCCACCTCCCAGCACAACTCCCCGGCTCACTCTGACGCTCCCGTATTTATCCCCGTCCCTATTAATTTCCAATTAATTAATTGGTGTCCCCCCAACGCCCCGCGCCCCCGGCCCCCGCCGCCACCTGTCCCCATTCCCAGACTTAAAGGCGCCACCTTGTCCCTGACAACAACAACCGGCCAATCACTGCCCTGCATCCATAATTGCCTAACGGGCCGTCTCTGTCTCACCCGTTGTCCCCCAGCAACACCAGCATGTCCCGATGCGACCCCACTGTTCCCAACCCGCACGTGTTTACAATTACCCCGCTTGGTGCGCGTTAAACCACTACACGTATGTTAAATATGTATTTCATAAGTGCTCACTAACACGCTCCAACTATGAACATAAAATCACCATTTCAGTGCCGAGCACTCAGGAGCTTGGCTAATGCATAAAAATAGCATTTAGTTTTTATATGAATGTAATTAAATGTAATTAGTACTTCTAGGTGGAGGGGGGGGTCACGAAATAGCAAACGCCAGTGAGTTACAAAAGGGTCATGAGATGAGCCCACGTTTGTTCATTTAAGAGCGTACAACAACGCAGGCAAGCACCACATAACTGCACAGCCCGTATGTACCATCGTATGCGAGCTATCTCCGACTCCTGCCTTTAGTTGGAGAAGATACAAATTTGAGGGGCAGGAAATGAAGTGTATCGGTGACCATTTATATATATTTAGAAAACAGATTTAATGTAAGTCCTAAAATCTAATCTAGATTTGAAGCTAAAATCTAGTTTATTCACAGAGTGGTCACTGACATTAGATCCCATACCAGAACCTAGTCGGAGGCGGGAAAATAACGATAACTCCAACTCAATGTAAAGCTTTCGTGACTGCAGGGATTCATCTTCTTGGTTCTTTCGGTAAAGTCACGTAGAAGGGAAGTAATAAAATAATAAAAATAAAACATAATAAAATAATTCCCACGACGTTTCGGCTACAACGCAAGCAGCCGTCTTCAGGTGAAGAATGAAACACTGCCAAGCTTGGAGACTGACGCCATCCAGACTGCCACTCTACGCCCGACCTTATGGAAGAGGTATGTAGATAACACTTTTGTCATCTGGCCACATGGCCGGCCTACTCTAGACCAATTCCTCGACCACATCAATTCCATACACCCAGCCATCAGATTCACCATGGAAGTCGAAAAAGATGGCAAGCTACCCTTTTTGGATGTCCTAATTAAAAGGAGACTTGATGGTTCAATGAGCCATTCTGTCTACAGGAAAGCCACCCATACGGATGCTTACCTAAAACCGGATTCCCACCACCATCCATCCCAGAAGAACTCCCTCATCAAGACTCTATACCATAGAGCCCAATGAATCTCCGACCAGGAACACATTGCCAGTGAACTCAAACACGTACGCCAAGCTCTTAAGGCTAATGGTTACTCCGACTACACAATCCGCAAAGCTATCACTCCAACCATCAAGAAGGATCCTGTTGAGGAGCCTTTCAAAACCATCACCTTACCCTACATTGCTGGGGTCACAAAAAAGATCTCCAAAATCCTGATTAAACACAAGATCCAGATCCGATTCAACACAGTACATAAAATCTGTGATCTGGTCCCGTCTGTAAAAGACGTGGTTCCAGACATACAGTACCCTGAAGTCTACAAACTAAGTTGCCTCTGTGGTAGCAGTTACATTGGAGAGACCAAACGACATGTCTCGGACCGCATCCGTGAACATAAAGCAGACCTGAAACACGGTAGGACAAACACCTCAGCCGTGGCAGATCACTGTTACAATTCAGTGGGCTCACATGACATTGACTTCTCGAAGACAGAGGTTCTCTGCAAGCCATCTGGCTACCATGAGAGATTTGTTCATGAGGCGATCCACATATACAAACACAGAGACAATTTCAACCGAGAAGATAGATTCTGGCTCAGCAATTTTTGGAAGGACGTAATAAACCATTTCGGATCTTAACTGATTGTTGTTCACGTTTACGGTGACTTTCAGACCGCAGTCCACTCACTGGCATTGACTGTGTATCTTGTGTTCTCCACAGGGAATGCATTATTTGCTCCACTGCAGGTCTCCTGCCACCACTCTCCCATTGACATGTTTTGTTGCTTCTACATACTATTAACATTCCCTCCCTTTGTTAATGCTACCCCCTACCCCCTCCCTTTGATGCTGCTAATCCTGCATAATGCATAATGCATGGGCATAATATGACTTTGAAACCCCCCCCCCCCCAGGCCCACCTCCTACGCATTTCCCATAAATATGCTAAATTCCTCTTGATATGCAAATTCTTTTGTCAAGGCGCTCTTCTTCCACCTCCAACCCAGCTTGTATATACGATCCAAGCTTGGCAGTGTTTCATTCTTCACCTGAAGATGGCTGCTTGCGTTGTAGCCGAAACGTCGTGAGAATTATTTTATTATGTTTTATTTTTATTATTTTATTACTTCCCTTCTACGTGACTTTACCGAAAGAACCAAGAAGAAGATCCAACTCAATGGTTATGGGCAACTATAGCTAAAAGGAAAGCTCTCCCCCAAAGCTGCCTTCATGCGATGCTAAAGTGTCCAGACAGTAGTTGCTGGTAAAAGTGTGAAGTGAACTCCACACCGCCGCCTTACATATGTAGTCTATTTCCTAATTCAGCACCTTACTAACGAGTGCACTCAGGATGGTCTTGTAACTGTTATAAAGGACTCCGTCACACGATGTTGATCTCCATTGGTCCTTTATTGATGTTCTTTTTTTCCTCACCCCGCTGGCCTCCTCCTCGGCCCAGCGTCGTCTCTCCTTGCGCCCCGCGCACTCTGCAGCTACCCTGCTGCTCCGCCCTGCAGCTACGCTGCTGCTCCGCCCTGCAGCTACGCTGCTGCTCCGCTCTGCAGCCACACTGCTGCTCTGCTCTGCAGCCACACTGCTGCTCCACTCTGCAGCCACACTGCTGCTCCGCTCTGCAGCCACACTGCTGCTCCGATCTGCAGCCACACTGCTGCTCTGCTAGCCCTGCAGCTACTCTGCTGCCTGTGCAACCTCGCACCCTTTGCTAGCCCTCCGCTAGCTCTGCAGCTACTCTGCTGCTCCGTGCAACCTCGCACGCCCTGTGCGCCCCGCGCACTCCGCTCTCTCCGCACCCCGCTGGTTGGTGCCGTCTGGCGAGCCCTATCAGCCTCGCGGCTGAGGGCACGGCGGCCACCCAACGTGGTCTCCCTCTTCACTCCCTTGACTGCTCCAGATGTCTTCCGGTCTCCTTCCTATAACCTCTCCCCCACGTAACCCTGACTCCTCCCTCTCCCACGTGACCCTGACTCCTCCCTCGCGGATCGTCACATCCGGCCTGCCCATTTACGCTCGCATTACATAACAATAAAACACTTTAATAATAGTCATGAAAAACGCGAACAGCCACAGAGCACGACCTCACTCCATGTCACACCAAAGCTCCGCTCTTATTTTCTCAAAACGGCAGGAAGAGAAGTGCCGAAACGGCTGAGGCCCTCACCTATTAGGGCTGCCGCTGATATGCCCGATTGAAAGGCCCCACCAGTTTCCCTTCCATGACCTGCAAGCCGCAATAAACTGGATCCAGGTCCCCGTCCCTATCACTGCACCGTCTGCAAAACTTCAGGATGCAAATTGTACGCTTGCCACGTACACTTACGTCCCATTTTCAAAAATAGATCCTGGACCTCTGTCCCTCCGTCAGTCAGACAACTTTGCCTTCCCAATTACCATGCCGTCTGTCACATTTCTGGCTGAACCCTGACACCAAATTCTTCTCTGGCTGAGTAGATCCGGCCTCTTTGGATTTTCTCAGGCTTTGCCCTGAAACAGTGCCAGTCGGTCTGAGAACCAGGACTTACTTGGCCAATTGCGGGTGATAAGCAACCCATGTGTCCCCCTCTCCGTCCTTCTTTTTTTTTTTAGAAACGTGATAAACCACGTCATGTTTGAACTGCTGTGATTTTCACTCACCCACCCGTGCTGTTTAAAAAGAAAAAATACGAGTTTACTCATTCAAAATTAAACTTGATTTGAAGCTTTCGTGACTGCAGGAATTGCTCTTTGGTTCTTTCGGTAAAGTCACATGACTTTGCCCCCAAACGTCCCTGCACACCACAAACCCTCCCCCCTCTCCCCCGTGAACTCCTGCCGCCACGAAAGCTCAATCAATTTTTAGAAACGTGATCAACCACGTCAAGTTTTAACTGCTGTGATTTTCACTCACCCACCTGTACTGTTTTCGTTTACTAATTCAAGTTCATTGACATGCTAATGTCTCCAGCCCCCACCCGTCCCTGCACGCCACAAACCCTACCCCCTCTCCCCGTGAACTCCTGCAGCCACGACTCTACACCCACCCTCCTTTCCGTGCCTATATAAAGCCACAACAGCAGATCATTCTTTCTCACCTGTTGACGGATGCTTGTGTTGCGACTGAAACGTCGTGTTCCTTTATAATTTTTTCTATCTATGTGACTTTGCTAAATCATTGTTTGGTAAAAAGTTTTTCCGTATTTTCTGCTCCACGTTTTTGGAATATCCTTGCCACACTCATCTACATCTTGGTTCCTTACCCCTCACTACCCGACTGTCCGAGGAGGTGAAAACACAGAGCATACTTGCACTTGTACCTAACGTTACTCTTTCGCCTCTTGGTTCCACGTGTTTGCACTGGAGTTTTTTTTTTCGATTTGAGTGCGTTCATGTCACTGTTAGACTAAAGTCTAGAGCTTACTTACACCTGTACATAAGTGTGTATGTATGTTGAGCTTCTTTCGCACCATACCTAGTCAACCATGCTAATCGGAGGTGCGATTAGCATGGTTGGCTACATTAGTACCTAACTTTTCTGGCGCCTCTTGCTGTTTTACTACATTTGCACTAGTTTTCTTTGTATTCGCATGTGTTTCATTTACAAACTTCAAATACCTAGTTAATTACATTTATAATAAATGCAAAATGTAATGCATTCGCTAAGTTCCCCGAGTGCTGGGCACTGGGTGGTGTTCTAATGTTCGAAGTCGGAGCGTGTCTGTGACCAATGTAAGTGTAATAAAAGACTCGACCACTGTGTCTGTCTTCGTTGTCTTTTATTCGGGTTCTTTATCCTTGCCCACACGGCTCTCTCTCCGAGACTCCCTCTCTCCGAGACTCCCCCGCTTGGCAGCCCGATGCTGCCGTCGCTCCCGTAGCCTCTCACTCCACTCTGATGCAGCTCCGCTGCTGATCTCCTCATGCAGGCCTCCGGCTGCCCTCACTGCAGCCTCAACCGGCTCGACGTTCCTCCGTGCTCGGTCACCGCTGGCCTACGGTGCCGAGACTTATCCTGGGTATGTGGCGATCTCGCCACCCTCCAACCTCCGCCCTGCGTGGCCTCACTTTATATTTCTCTCCAACTCTCTCCCCGCTCTTCCGGTTTCTCCCCCTTAAGACTTGATCCCTCTTTCCCACGTGACCTAACTCCTCCCCCCGTGACGTCACATCTGCGAGGCCGTTTACGCCCGCATTACACCATCCTCCCCCGTAGAGAAAAATCCAGCCGACCTCGGCTGAACAATAACGACAACAAGAAATGCGAGCGAACACGGCCGAGACACATTGAAGGACAACGAAGCATACAATAACCATAACAGTAAGAACAAGAACACAACAATAAAAATCAACAAAATGTAAGGGATTTCGAGTGTGTGCGGGTCGCCGGCCCGTCCCGGACGGTCGGCGGCCCTCCCGCAGACCGGGAACGTGACGGGGTTTTAGGAGCGACAGGATGAAGTCCTCCTGTCGTTATTGGAGGCCCGCCAACGTCCCGGTCCCGTATCCCCGAAGGCTCAGCGTCGGAGGTGTCCCGCACTCGTGCCCGCAGCGGGGTCGGAAGGGCCGCGGGGCTCGGAGTTCCCGCAGCCGTGGCAGGCACCCCCCGAGCAGAGCCCCTCGTCCCCTGCGGTGTCACGGCCGGCTTGTCTGTAACAGGCACGACAGGCGCTCTTGCAAGATCAACAGGCACAGGCAAGGGTGAGTCGGCAGCAACAGACCCCGGCAAGGCAACCTCAGGAGATGACGCATCAGGTAGAGGGGCCACATATGGCTTCAAGCGCGACGTGTGAACGAACCAACGCCGAGATCCAACCCGAACACGCGCCGACTGTGGGTTGGGAACCTCGATGAGGCGAACCGGCCCTTGCCATGGTTTGTGTAATTTAGGAGAGGTACCTGGCCGCACCTGTGGGCAATGGAGCCAGGCCAGGTCCCCAACCTTCCAGGGGCACTCTCCTTTCGAGCATCGAGCACACCGCTCGTTCCGGGCCTGGGCTTTGGCCGTAGCCATGCGGGCCCCCTCCCGCGCCTCAGTAACACGGCGAACGGTGTCCTGAATGTAATCAGGAAGAGGCGTAGCAGGTCTCCTCACTCCAGTTCCCAACTGCACATCCATCGGCGGCACGTTTTCACGACCGTACATAAGGAAAAACAGCGAATATCCTGTAGCCGCATGCGGCGTCATCCGGTACGCCGAAAGTACCCCAGGGATATGCAAATCCCAATCAGATTGAAGTTCACTCACCGTGTGGCACAACATGGCGGACAAAGTCCGATTAAGCCGTTCGACCATACCATCCGTTTGCGGGTGGTAGGAAGATGTCCATATTTTCTTAGTCCCAAGAGCCGCACACACTTCCCCCAACAATTTAGAATAAAAATTTCGGCCTTGGTCTGTGAGGAGCCTCTCCGGCGCACCCTTGTCCATAACGTACCCAAATAGAAAGGCGTCTGTAATAGACGCCGCCGACTGGTCGGGCAACGGCCAGGCCATCGGCCAGCGGGAGAGATACTCCACCCCAACCAGCAAGTATTTATTACCCTTCGCGGATGGCGGGAAGGGTCCCAAAATGTCTAGCGCCACCAATTCATTAACTCGAGACACCTGAATAGACTGTATCGGCGGCACATATGGATGTTTAGGTGGTTTTCGCCGGGCACAATCGGGACACACGCGAACGTGCCCGACGACATCTGTCGCCAAGCCGTGCCAAAAGTAATTTCGCTGCAACGTCAGTAGGGTTTTCTGCACCCCCAGATGTAAGAGTGTGTCGGAATGCAGAGTCCTAATCAACTCGTACCGCAAGGACGCCGGTACAACCAGACGCCAGCGTTCCTGTAACCCTTCCCTCCACATCAGCAGACCATCGCGGAGAGCGGTTTCCGGCCCACCGCCCGTACCCGGACCCCCACCCTCCTTCGCAGGCCGCTTCCGTAAGGACACCAATGAGTCGTCCAACATTTGTTCCCGAATCCACACAGCCCTTGGAAGATTCAAAACCCCATCAGCCGGTCCCGGCTCCATTGGAGCATCAGGCACCTCGACGGCCAACGCAACCGGCTGAGGGGGAGGCTGAATCGGCACACACCTATGCATCCCAGACGCACACGCGCAAGGGGATCGCTGCGGCAACCTAGAAAGCGCATCCGCATTCGCGTGACGCACCCCCTTCCGATGGTGAATTTGGAAGGAAAATTCTTGCAGCGTGTCCAACCAACGCGCCAACTGGCCGGATGGTTGGTCCATCTTAAGAGCATACTGCAAGGCCGCATGATCAGTGCGCACAATAAACGAACGGCCGTAGAGATACGGTCGAAATTGGCGGAGAAAAAAAACAACAGCCAAAAGTTCCCTGCGAGTGACGCAGTAGCGGGTTTCTGCAGGAGACAAAACCCGGCTACCGTACGCCACCACGCGCTCCACACCCCCTTTGGACTGAGACAACACTGCCCCAATGCCCGTGTCACTCGCGTCCGTATCCAGAATGAAGGGATGGTCAAAATCCGGATAGTCCAACGTCGGCGCCGTAGCCAATAGATCGCGCAGGCCCTGAAAAGCCGCCTTAGGAAGGTCGTCGTCGTCGGATGATGTAGCAGATGATGGCGCAGGAATATTCTTTTTTCTCAGTTGTTTTGACATGCCGTTTCACTTCTGACACCAGTGTAATAAAAGACTCGGCCACTGTGTCTGTCTTCGTTGTCCTTTATTCGGGTTTTTTATCCTTGCCCACACGGCTCTCTCTCCGAGACTCCCTCTCTCCGAGACTCCCCCGCTTGGCAGCCCGATGCTGCCGTCGCTCCCGTAGCCTCTCACTCCACTCTGATGCAGCTCCGCTGCTGATCTCCTCATGCAGGCCTCCGGCTGCCCTCACTGCAGCCTCAACCGGCTCCCCGTTCCTCCGTGCTCGGTCACCGCTGACCGACGGTGCCGAGACTTATCCTGGGTGTGTGGCGATCTCGCCACCCTCCAACCTCCGCCCTGCGTGGCCTCACTCTATATTTCTCTCCAACTCTCTCCCCGCTCTTCCGGTTTCTCCCCCTTAAGACTTGATCCCTCTCTCCCACGTGACCTAACTCCTCCCCCCGTGACATCACATCCGCGAGGCCGTTTACGCCCGCATTACATAAGAATAAATGCACCCCTCATTGTCAGCTCACTGTTCATTGAGCGCCTCCCCACACGAAGTGGGTTATGGGAGTTATTTGACCATGCTTAACCATGCTGGTCAGTGACACCAAGTGCCAGTGATATGAGCCGTTTTTCCTCGTCTAAGTGTGTCAAGTGCAAGTATCACTGCTCCGCAATACTTTATCTATGGAGAATTAAAGTAAGACACTAAATAACGAATTTGCATATCCTATTTAGTAAGCTATCAGTTGACATATTTGTTCTTGTGATATTTGCAGCTGCAGATTCTCACCTGCCCTGCATTTGAGAACGAAACTGCAGCTACAGAAATATCCCATTTCAATGAAGCCTCAACACTCTACCAAACTACAGGAGGCCCACGCGCTACAGAGACATCACGGACTCAAGGCTGGAAATCGATCAACCACACCACCTCCCAGAGACTTCGGAGACCTACCCTTCCTACTCTTCCTGCCCATCCGACCGATGTGCACGCTTCCACGGTGTATGCGATTTCTCTCCATTCATCATCACAAAACAAATGATTGCGGTTTGTATCGTTAAACGGCTGAAAGAGTTGTTGTTGGAAGCACTCTTGCGTTATTTTAAAATTGCACGCTGCATGCATTGTACACCTTTTACTCTGTTGTCGTGGTGAATTGTGCAGTATAAAATCAACAGGCAAGAAGAGTGTTTATCCACGTGAAAATACCATTTTGACCCATAAGCCCCTTGGCCTGCACCATTGCATTGTTTTTATGTTAGTGCATTTTTGGTCGACCTGGGTAATTCTTGAAGATGAGGCTCAAACCTGATTTCGTGAGTTCTCACCCCTTTATATACAAACTTTAAACAAAAAAATCTTCAATGAAGAAACAACCCCCGATATGTTTATACGTGTATTTTACACACTCAAAGATGTAATCACACAAAGTAATACACGACATAGAATAATATTTATTTATGGTGAGAAATCCGATGAGCTATAAAACTCTTTTTCACAGATGTTTAGTAGTTTCACAGATTTCCAGTAGATATCTGAACACACACCGATGAACATTTACAAGAGGCACAGGTTTGTGGCCAACAACTCTCAAAAACGGGTTACATTTACCAGCTGCTCAAACTGTTAAAAACCGCGAGTAGACTTATTAAACTTGGTGAATGTTTTGTTGTGCTACAGAGAACACCTAAAATGAGTTAAAAATATGCCATGGTGGTAATTGTGTTATATACAGTTTAATCTCACCACATGTATAGTATATCATATTCTATCGCAAAAAACGCTAATCTCAGCACCTGTGCACCTGCTCGTCTGAAATGCCCAGAATGTTCTTGTGTCTGCGGGTCCAAAATCTGACTACACGGTCTCATGAGAATTCGCAATAGAACCAAAAACAAACCCCAAATAACGACATATTGACTTCTACACCCCTGAGTGTGAGAGAGCGCATGAAGGGATGGTCATTGTCGACTGTGACGATTAACCACCCACATTCTATATCACGAGCATCCTTTATATCCATTATTAGGGAAACATCTGGTGATTGTCTATTTTTGTATCACGACAAAATTAATGAGACATTGGAAACTGATAACTCGCAAGCTTGAATTATCGCGTGATTTATATATATATATTTGCATTATTCAGGACAGAAGCTGTGGAGACTCTGGAGCCGTGCAGATCCTCTGAGATCCAGCACGTTAGGGTGGAGGTGTATCCAAGATCGGTGAAACTGGAGTGGGAGTCACTGTCACCAGACCCTTGGGCAGAATTCCAGGCATGGACAGTGGACGATTTTTTGTTCAACCTTGCGTTGAAATCTTGTGTGCCATTACACATTTGTGTCTTGTTGTTATATATTGATGACAGAAATGTGGTGCAGCTGCTGCTGCGTGTTGTACCGGTACAAACGTTGCTGTGCATGCCCGCTGCTGCTGTTGCATGTGTGCTTCTGCTGCGTCTAATCTCAAGCACTTTGTATTATACAGCTGAGTCACAATATTTTCACTATTACATTTCTACTCACTGGAAACATTATTCTCGATATTTCAATAGTGTCTGTATCTCCCAAACGGTACGTCAGAGGAAAAAAATGAATCGTAACAAAAATATTTATCTTACTGAGGACATAACCAGACAATTATTGGTTTCGTAATTTCAAACATTTTTGACATCTGCACTTTCCAAAAAGTGCAAGTCTGCTACTATCACGTGATGACGTCATTGGAATGTGCCTTGCACATACATTCTCAAACCAGATGCAATGCTTAAAAAAAATGATGCTTGCAAGTATGATGGCGAGTATCATTAGGAAACGTGCAGCATCTTTTCTTACAGATTTCGGCATTTTGTTAGATTTCATATTGACGTGCAATGCATTTGGTTGCAGTAACGGAGAATGTGCCAAAAGTATGCATTTTTTTCATACTATTTCCCCATTCGGATCCTGCCACAAACATCATTTGCTGCCTACATATATAGGTCCATTTTAACAGAAGTTTGCGGAGTTCAATCATAACCACATCTCTTCCTCATTCTCAGTATCATCAAATTTACAATGCTTTCTCATCCAGAATGTTAGTTTTAATGTTGCCTGAAATGCATTACAAGTGAGAGGGTGACACCAATTAAGTTATATCCAATGCAAATGCGTGGGGAGTGCTGGTCTTGATTTATTCCAACTCCTCATTGGCTGTTTACCTTTTCTGGTCTACGGAGTCGGGATAGAAGGATGGTGGCTTTGAGCAACAATTGGTAATGAAGTCAGACGTAGCCAAACCTGACAAAGTAAAACTTTTAATTGTATATGTCGATATTTCTGTATGGACTTTTCAATGTTTTGAGTTTGCTTCATTTATATTCCTCTCTTCTTGGTTCTGTCGGTAAAGTCACGTAGAAGGGAAGTAATAAAATAATAAAAATAAAACATAATAAAATAAAATAATTCTCACGACGTTTCGGCTACAACGCAAGCAGCCGTATTCAGGTGAAGAATGAGACACTGCCAAGCTAGGAGCTTATATATAAGCTGGGTTGGAGGTGGAAGAAGAGCGCCTTAACAAAAAGAATGTGCATATCAAGAGGAATTTAGCATATTCATGGGAAATGCGTAGGAGGTGGGCGGGGGTGTTTCAAAGTCATGTTATGCCCATGCATTATGCAGGATCAGCAGCACCAAAGGGAGGGTGCAGAGGGTAGCATTAACAAAGGAAAGGAATGTTAATAGTATGTAGCTGCAGTTACTAAACAACCACGTAGAAAACTAAAGTATAAACTACATAAAAAACTAAAGTATAAACTGCATAGCATCATCAGTATACTTACTATACTCTAAAATAAGCTGAGTTACTAACAGTAAGTAATACATTACAATTCTACGTCGTAAAAGTTATCTAATATGCTTCCATCTAAACTTTATTCTCTTACATCACACGAGTATACACCGTACTATATACTGCCATAGACAAACCCAATATTAAATTATATACTGTATTGCTATAAACCTTATACATTTTAATATAACACTATGTATTATTCTACCCACCCTAATGTGTATCACACTGCTATATGTTTACTATACAATTACGATACTATATATTACTTTGTACATGTCTCGGACCGCATCCGTGAACATAAAGCAGACCTGAAACACGGTAGAACTAACACCTCAGCCGTGGCAGATCACTGTTACAACTCAGTGGGCTCACATGACATTGACTTCTCCAAGACAGAGGTCCTCTGCAAGCCATCTGGCTATCATGAGAGATTCGTTCATGAGGCGATCCACATATACAAACACAGAGACAATTTCAACCGAGAAGATGGATTCTGGCTTAGCAATCATTGGAAGGACATAATAAACCATTTCGGATCTTAACTGATTGTTGTTCACGTTTACGGTAACTTTCAGACCGCGTTCCACTTACTGGCATTGTATTCTCCGCAGGGAATGGATTCTTTGCTCCACTGCAAGTTTCCCCCCACGACCCACCCATTGACACGACGGTCAATGGTACAGTGTATAATAACAAATAGTATAACATTTATATGCTTAATACAATGTACAAAGTAATATATAGTATCGTAATTGTATAGTAAACATATAGCAGTGTGATACACATTAGGGTGGGTAGAATAATACATAGTGTAATATTAAAATGTATAAGGTTTATAGCAATACAGTATATAATTTAATATTGGGTTTGTCTATGGCAGTATATAGTACGGTGTATACTCGTGTGATGTAAGAGAATAAAGTTTAGATGGAAGCATATTATATAACTTTTACGACGTAGAATTGTAATGTATTACTTACTGTTAGTAACTCAGCTTATTTTAGAGTATAGTAAGTATACTGATGATGCTATGCAGTTTATACTTTAGTTTTTTATGTAGTTTATACTTTAGTTTTCTACGTGGTTGTTTAGTAACTGCAGCTACATACTATTAACATTCCTTTCCTTTGTTAATGCTACCCCCTGCACCCTCCCTTTGGTGCTGCTGATCCTGCATAATGCATGGGCATAACATGACTTTGAAACACCCACGCCCACCTCCTACGCATTTCCCATGAATATGCTAAATTCCTCTTGATATGCACATTCTTTTTGTTAAGGCACTCTTCTTCCACCTCCAACCCAGCTTCTATATAAGCTCCTAGCTTGGCAGTGTCTCATTCTTCACCTGAAGACGGCTGCTTGCGTTGTAGCCGAAACGTCGTGAGAATTATTTTATTTTATTATGTTTTATTTTTATTATTTTATTACTTCCCTTCTACGTGACTTTACCGAAAGAACCAAGAAGATGAATCCCTGCAGTCACGAAAGCTTTAAATCGAAATTATATTCCTCTCTCATGAATCTGATGTATTTAATTCAATGAATTGCACAATCTCACTGTACTTACTGCAAATCATTCTGTCTCATGCAACGAGTGATTTTTGTGAATTATTTATGTCTAGGTTTACGTTACCGAGGGAGAAAAACACACCAATATGGAGGTGCAAGGAGGGCTCACCCACCTTGAAGTCTCCAATCTAATCCCAGCGACAATGTACACCTTATGCATCATCCCATTCAGTGATCAGGTACCTGTTTTGAGTATTGCGAACAGTTTGTATCGTAGAGTGTAACAGATGTGAGCAGTGTTAAGAGCAGCTTGCAATTGGAAACAAGCTAGTTAAACTCCTGGTTGGCATACTTAATTTTGAGCTTTCGTGACTGCAGGAATTACTCTTTGGTTCTTTCGGTAAAGTCACGTATAAAGAGAAAATAATAAATTAAATACTAGCATACGACGTTTCGATTGCAACACAAGCAATCATCATCAGGTATAAATGAAATAGAAACACAAATCTAGTATACTTAGAAATGTAATCTAATACAACAGAGAGTCGGATAACAGAACAGCCAACACCCTACCTGGTTGATTACGTTCCTCCTGAGAATGCTAAATTTGAGAGATAAAACACAGAACCAGAGACATATAGACAGACATATAAGTGGAGACAGATATCACAGAGATACATAGGCACACAGAGAAACCACGCCTCTGTGTCGATGCCTTAAATAGAGGGGGCGGGGACGGAGAGAGAGGGAGGGGTTAGAGAAATTAGCATGTCAATGAGTGGCACGCTGAAAAGGTTGTAAAAATGAGGAGACTGGGAGGGCGCTCCAATGCATTCTCTATGGCTTCCGGGAGGGCTCGCCCTAACGTGCTTACGTCATCATACGTGCTTACGTCATCATACGTAAGCACGTTTCATCCAACAATATAATTTGTGGCCACCTAGTGGAATCTTTAATAAAATAAACTTGAGTGGTTTGTTTTAATAGTGAGTATAGAAACAAACAAGATGTATTGTAAGAGTCACTTTATTTTTCATTAATATTAAAGAAGTGAAGTTGCCTTCACATGCTTAAGCTTATCCATTGCATGGGTGGACCTTATCCTTATCAATCATCCAGACATTTGCCCCCCCTGAGAGATTTTGCAGGAGCCGCCACTGGTTTACGGTGACTCTCAGACCGCGTTCCACTCACTGGCATTGTATTCTCCGCAGGGAATGGATTCTTTGCTCTGCTACTCTCCCATTCTCATATTTCGTTGCTGCCTCTTAGTATCTTTCACACGACGGTCAATGTTACAGTGTATAATAACAAATAGTATAACATTTATATGCTTAATACAATGTACAAAGTAATATATAGTATCGTAATTGTATAGTGAATATATAGCAGTGTGATATACATTAGGGTGGGTAGAATAATACATAGTGTAATATAACAATGTATAAGGTATAGGGTGGTGTATAGTAATACAGTATATAATTTAATGTTGGGTTTGTCTATGGCAGCATATAGTACGGGTTAGACCTGTTTGATGTAAGGGAAAAAAGTTTAGCTGTAAGCATATTATATTTTTTGCGACGTAGAATTGTAATGTATTACTTACTGTTAGTAGCTCAGCTTATTGGAGAGTATATTTAGTATACTGATGATACTATGAAGTTTATACTTTAGTTTTTTACATGGTTGTTTGGTTGCTGCAGCTGCATACTATTCACATTCCTTCCCTTTGTTGGTGCTGCCCCTGCCCCCTCCCTTTGAAGCTGCTAATCCTGCATAATGCATGGGCATAATATGACTGAAAACCCCCCGCCCACCTCCCACGCATTTCACAATTAGCACTATTCGCATTCCTTGCATTTCCCATAAATATGCTAAATTCCTCTTCAAATGCAAATTTTTTTGTCAAGGCTCTCTTCCTCCTCCCTCACAGCTTAAATAGACACTGCAAGCCTAAGACGTGTCATTTAGACTCTGTCTTATCGACAGACATGTTCTTCACCTGAGGATGGCTGCTTGCGTTGTGGCCGAAATGTCGTGAGAATTATTTTATTGTGTTTTATTTTTATTATTTTATTACTTCCCTTCTACGTGACTTTACCGAAAGAACCAAGAAGTGATGTTTATACTCATATTACCCAAAATAATCCTTTAGAGGGTTTTTTTTAGGTTAAATCGCGTAAATATAAATTTGTCGTTAAATCTGCTCCCATCCAACACAGCCAATTAGTAAGGTTTGTCACGTAAATAAAACGTGCTGATTAGTTAATAGTTCAGCACACACCGTTTGTGTTTTGGAGAGTGAACCCATAACAATTACAATTTGAGTACCATGATATTTCACCGGTAATTACAACCAGCTTCATCAGGCAACAGCCAGAATTGTAGAGAAATTCTCCTCCTGTTTCGGTCTATATTTATATTAACACGATCTAACCCAAACAAACCTCTATTATGGATAATATTAGTAGCGAAAGCCTATGTGTTACACATAGTAACATCACTCGTTACTGGCAGACTATTTCCATCTGCAAAACATAGCACATTCATAAGAAATGGCACAAATATCAAATTAATGTACAAACTTATGGTCTACAATTTATAATTGTAAACGTTTGTAGGTGTTTTAGATTTTCACAATGCTAAGTTATTTGTTTGAGCATTGGAATATTAGACCTCGTAACCGCAGCCTGCATAGAAGGAATCAAGTTTGTTTTTTTACTTGTGCGCAGATAAGGAAGTGCCTGGATCCTGCAAGCTCCCAGTGCCGGACAGTTTTCACGGACAGGGAATACTCGCATTTCCCCAACGCTGCGGCTGCACTTCTGGGCTTACTGCTGTTCTTCCTGCTGGTGCTCACACTGGTGCTGTGCCGAAGACGATGCCTCCACGCCGTCCAGTTCCAGCGCCACTTCGACGAAGACAGCCTCACTATGGAGCATTCAGCCGTGCACTCACCTGACGTTGAGATCATCGGCGAGGAGTTCACCGCCAGAATGGAGGACAGAAAAAACGTGTTCACTCAGGTCAACAAAGCATCTGTGTTCAAATGATTATTTCCTTAGTTCAGTGGTTCTTAACCATATTATTAGGTTTTTTCGGTAAAGTCACGTAGGTAAAATGTTTTTTTTAATAAAAGTAAAATATAAATAAAAATCACGACGTTTCGGAGGCAACACAAGCTTTCGTCTTCAGGTGGAACCGTCACAGCACGATTGCTGTATCAATAAGAGAAATTCCAAGAAAACCGTCCATGTATATATACTGGTTGAGGGTCGGAGGAGCCAAGGCAAGCCCCTGGATATTATTATTATTGTGAAGTTGGTGCGGCTAAAGCCGCTGCTAGGAATGAGCCTTTGTTGTGTAGACTGGTTGAACTGGGAGGTTCCAAGAGTTGTTAAGGTGCGGCTGATGTAAAGGTGCAGCTGCTGTAAATGGGACTGAGCCTTTGTTATATAGAGGTGGTGCGGCTGAAATCGCTGCTAGGAATGAGCCTTTGTTGTGTAGACTGGTTGAACTGGGAGGTTCCAAGAGTTGTTAAGGTGCGGATGCTGTAAATGGGACTGAGCCTTTGTCATGTAGATGAAACAACACTTTGCTACGTTTCTGGGATTAATTCTAGACTTGCCAAATATGTGTGGTAAAACTTAAAGCAGGAAACCAGTGTGTGAAAAAAGAAGAAACTATATGGTAACTGAAGAATAGTGCCTGTCAAATAAGATGGTCCAAATATGTGTAGTTAAATCTTTTTTTTGCATGGTTAATGTTATTATGGTTAATGTTATTAACCATGCAAAAAAGATTTAACTAAATCTAGAATTAATCCCAACAACGTAGCAAAGTGCTGTTTCATCTACATAACAAAGGCTCAGTCCCATTTACAGCAGCCGCACCTTTACAGCAGCCGCACCTTAACAACTCTTGGAACCTCCCAGTTCAACCAGTCTACACAACAAAGGCTCATTCCTAGCAGCGGTTTCAGCCGCACCACCTCTACATAACAAAGGCTCAGTCCCATTTACAGCAGCCGCACCTTTACATCAGCCGCACCTTTACATCAACCGCACCTTAACAACTCTTGGAACCTCCCAGTTCAACCAGTCTACACAACAAAGGCTCATTCCTAACAGCAGCTTTAGCCGTACCAACTTCACAATAATAATAATATCCAGGGGCCTGCCTTGGCTCCTCCCACCCTCAACCAGTATATATACATGGACGGTTTTCTTGGAATTTCTCTTATTGATACAGCAATCGTGCTGTGACGGTTCCACCTGAAGACGGAAGCTTGTGTTGCCTCCGAAACGTCGTGATTTTAATTTTATTTTACTTTTATTAATTTAAATTTTTATTTTTACCTATGTGACTTTACTGAAAAAACCTAAGAATATGAATCCTTGCAGTCACGAAAGCTTCAAATCTAGAAGTTCTTAACCATTACTGCAGCCATGCACCCCTTTGGTTCTCAATCGTTAAAAAACATTATGTTAATAAATACATAGGTTTGATGAGACAAAGTAGTTGTACTTACGCGCCCGTGCTTCATATGTGTTTCGATGATTTACCTTCTAAAAGAATCGGGCCATGTCTCGCACCCCCAGAAAGGGAAATATTGCACCTCCAGGGGCCAGGGGGTGCGTCCCCTCTAGGTTAAGAACCACTGCCTTAGTTCAGGGCCATCGCTTATATACATACATACATACAATTCTACAAATCTTATATATAAAAGTCTCCGCGTGCTCGCGCTTTCGGGGGATTTGGCTCTCGGACGGTGGCCTTCACGTATAAAAAAATTTGCCGGGCGGCACGCTCTAAGCCCCGCGGTGGGAATAGGCTATTCCGTTTTCCCATCCGTAAACTTTAAAGTAGTTTAATTAACACATTTGTGCCGTTTCTATTATTCATTATTTACTTATTGCACGACATCGACCGTACCAAGTGACGTCAATTGCGTGGGGGGGGGGACTTTACCAAGTGCTGCGCGTTACCTCCAGCTCACGGGCGACATTTCATTTTACGCGTTTTACAGACAACACATACATCACGCTGCGGATATTTCTTCAGTGTCATGTCCTCTTTCTCCCCCCCCCCTAACACGATGCGTCTAGTTTATAGTACAGACTCCGTAGATCATATTTTTGTGCTTACATAGCATTATTCTTGCACGCCCGGGGGATTCTGGGGGCGGGGAGGGGTAGCGACCCAGCCCCTAGCCTGGCAATGTGCCAACTCCGCCGCCTCGCCAATGTAGGCCAGGACGGGGGCTACGCATGGCACAAGGCCTCAACATGCCTATGGTAAGTACAAAGTTCCTTGCTTCTTACGCTAACAACTCAAGTTCATTGTTTTCTATTGTTAAACACATTAGTTGACAAACATTACAATAATCATGTTTGTGTGCAGATAATTTATCACGTTCATTGCTTATTATTATTAAACAAATACGTTGCCAGGTATTGCGTGCAAATAACAACTCACGTTCATTGTTTACCATTATGAAACAAGTTGACATGTTACAATAATTATGTTTGTGTGCACAAAACTCTTTTTGGATTTTTAGGTTGCTCAATTTTCCCTTTTTTTGCTGCGCTTTTATGACGCTGCCACACTCTACTGCCAGTCTGTGATTTCTGATTATTTCTTCAATACATTTCTATTGTTTCCATCACTCACGTCACGCTATTTCTTCATACGTAGTACTGCCATACTGATAGCTGTGCCATCATCGGGGATTGCTGTGCCTGTCAATGTGTGTGTCTTTGAGTCCATATGTGTGTGCGTGTAGAGCCATGCGTGTCTTTAAGTCCATGTGTGTGTGTCTTAGTCCATATGTGTGTGTGTAAGTACATATGTGTGTTTACGTCAATGTGTGTGTAAGTCCACATTACTGTGTGTGAGTCGGTGTGTGTGTGTACATCCATATATGTGTGTGTAACGCCATGTGTGTATATCTCAAGTCGATCACTATGTGTGATAGTCCACATGTGTATGTGTGTGTGTACGGCAATGTGTGTGTCACTCTATGTATGTGTGTAAGTCCCTGTATGTGTGTACGTCGATATGTGTGTGTGAGTCCATATGTGTGTGTGTGTGTGTCTGTAAGTCGATGTGTTTGTGTGTGCGAGTCCATGTGTGTGTGTCTCAGTCCATGTGCGTGTGTGTTAGTCGCTGTGTGTGCATGCCTCCATGTTTGTCAGTGTAACTCCATTTCTTTGCGTGTCTGTAGGTCCATGTGTGCATCTTAGTCCATGCGTGTGCTTTATTGACCTGCTCAAGGCCTATGATACCATCAGTAGGCCTAGCCTCTGGGTTGCTCTTTGTGCTTTCCGAGTCCCTGACCCACTGATCACCATCCTTAAGGACCTTCATGATGGTGAGCGGCCCCGCGTCTAACTTTGTGGCCGTGAGTCAGAGCCATTCCCTTTACACCTTGGCGTGCAACAGGGATGTCCTCTGGCTCCCACATTATTTTACATATGTTTGGACCACGTAGTTCGTCAAGCCTTCAATGCCTGTACCGGAAGAATTCCCATCTGGTACAGATACAATGGGGGGCTGATCGATGCCCGGGTGCGGTCAAGGGATGGCTCCCTATTGCTCAACCACGTTATGTATGCCGATGATCTGCTAATTGCTGCTCACTCGGAGGAGGAGTTCGATGTGCTGCTGCTGAATCTGGAGCTTGCCACCAAGAGGTGGGGCCTTACCATCAGCCCCACCAAAACGAAGCACCTGCCTGGGTATTTTATACCGTCGAACAATCCACCCCCACAACTCACAATTGGTGATGCGGTAGTTATGGAGAGATTACCGACATTCTCATACCTGGCCAGTGTGCTCATGACCGGTTCCGGTTTAACAGCAGAGGTCTCACTCCAAATCAGTCGAGCGCCATTATCTTTTCATCGGCTGCGTTACGCCGTGTGGAAGCTACCTGGTAAACTCCAGGTCTTCTCGGCCACGGTCATTCCCTCCCTTCTCTACGCTTGCGCCCCCCTAATGGAACATCTTCGCCGGTTAGAAACATTTAGAATGGCCTGCCTACGATCCATCCTGGATTTAACCAGGCTGTATTGTGTGAGGAGCTCACAAATCCTTTAAAAATGTGGACTAAGTCCCATCGGTGAGCTCCTCCGCCAGGTAAGGCTGCGTTGCCTGAGTCATGTAGCGCGCATGGCCAGACACCGCATGCCTAAACATCTTTTGTTCGGCCAGATCGAGGGGGCTAAACTGCCCGGCACGGGCTAGAGAAGACATGGAGTGATGTGGTACAGGAGGACGTGGAGCTGAGTCAACTTGCCGATGACTGGTACCAGCCGTGTCAAGATCGGCCTCTGTGGAGGAGCCTCCTGAAGGACGCTACTGGGCAGTTGGAGGCAGTCGCCCTCCAACAACAACAGAGGGCGGAGGAGCGACGCTCACAACAATGAGCGGAGTGCCGGGTGGCTAAAGCACAGCAAGTTGCCGCAGTAGGGGGCACAGGTGGTGCATCAGCCAGTCGTCTCAGTCAGTTGACCTGTGCCATCTGGGTCTGCCCCGTGACCTCCTCCCAGCGGGCGTTCGACACTTTACGTGGCCTCAAGGTGCACATAGCCTGGCACAAGCATTGTGGTGACGTCACCGCCACTTACTGGCGAATGGCGGTTGTTGTTGTTCAGTCTATGTATGAATGTGTGAGTCCATTTGTGCGTGTAACTCTATGTGTGTGTATCAATGGATTTGCGTGTGTAACTACATGTCTGCCTTTTTCGCCCGGGCAACGCCGGGTACTCACCGCTAGTGTCTTATAAAACGTGATGGTCCAGATATTTCAAATCTTCTGATTCGTAAAGAGTTCAGTTATGCTTTTGAAAGAGCAATTTACCGACATCTTTCCAAAACCTTTGGAGTTTCTAGATACCAAAGTTTGTCATGAAAAGTAAATCAGTACCAATGATATAAAGCGAAATTCAATCCATTTTGTTGAATTTAATGTTAAATAATTATTTTTATCATTACACACAGTTATTAGATGTTTTGTTGTGATTGTAATTCAAAGTAATTTTATGAGAAACTGTATATATACAATGTAACAATGTAGTGGAATGAGAGCACTAACCACCATCCTTGCGTTCACCTTCTGACTGAAAATAGGCAATTTGGAAACCACAATAATGTACATCACTGTGTGGGGGCCGCTGGCCCCCGGGGTCCCTCCCGCCTGCATCCCCTATTCCGTTTAGGTTACCCCACCTCCCTATTACCCGCTACGGTTTCGCCGGCATTCGAACGCGACGCCCCTACTGTTACAGTCTCGCGCCGCGCTCCCACGCTGCGAGCATACACGCGCACGGCATCATCAATCAAACGCCACACTCCCCCTCTTTACACCGCTACGTACAGCTCTCGTATACTGCGAGCGTGTGCCCGCCTATAGCCCTGTGCGGCACGTTACCAATGCGCATCCGTATCCGACACGTAACGAACGTATGAGCACTCCCACACGCACGCCGCTCCGCGCACTCCAACTCCACTCACGTTATGATCGCGCACCTGTATCACACACGGAGTGAACACACGCGACACCCACTCTCGCGCCGCTCTGCGCAGCGCTCCCCCGAGGCGAGCCGCAGCACTACACTCACCCCTGACTACTCGCGTTAGGATCGCGCACCTGTATCGCACCCGGGGTGGACGCACGCACACACACGCAGCTCCCCACGCGACACTCTGCACGACAAGATCACGCGAGACCACGCTTCGCTATTAATGATTTATTATATGCTACCTGCGAATTGATGTCAAATCAGTGAGTCGACGAGGCTGGCCTACGCTGATACCTCTATACCTATTCCCGATTTATCTGCTATGATTCTAATTCACCTTCTTACTCACTGTTAAGTGTCCACGGCGGTCCGCTGATCCTTGTGCTAACCGCATGCCTCGGTGCGTCACACGGACGTCCGGGTCGCTGGCTGCAGCTGCATCTGGTCGCCTGGCGCTGGAGTAAGAGAGGGATTTCCCCTTTGCGCTCCCAATTTATCCTGATTCCCGGACCCCTACCCCCTTCCCACGCACCGTGCGCCTTCGCTATGCTAATTAATCCTTTGTCCGCGCGGCGTGAACTCCAAACAATGGCACGCGCCCCCCTCGCCCGGGCCAGGCAACTCCGCGGTGCCTTTGTTCCGCTAATCAAATGAGCGACCTGCACGGCGCAAATTCCAATCAATCCTTTTCTCACGCAGGCCCCCATCATCGAGGTTCATGCGGCGGTGTCCATCACAAAGGCCCGTCGTGGGAAGCTGTGCATGGCTCCTCGCGCGCTTCCCCTCTCCCGATTATTTATACTAATAGCCTTATCCTTTAACTCCCCTAACAATGGTGCCTGCGTACCCGAGCGTAATTATGCCGTCCCTCCGCTGCCGGTGCGGGGGTGCCGGATAATGCAGTTCAGGTGCGCTGCGTGTTTTCTAATGATGCTCCTCCATCACAATGCTTATTCCCTCTGCCTGCCCCGTCGATACTGGCGTGTGTGGGGGGAAATGCGCCTCAACCGCGGTGGCCGAATGCCCCACGCCGCGACCACACAATATTTAAGGCCGGTCGCAGCGCCGCGGCGCAACGTAGCACGGGGGAGGTCATCCAATTCCCTGATCGCCGGAAACCGTGAGAGTTGATCCCGATAAGGGTTTCTCGGATAAAAACCGGTCGGCCAGGCGACCTCCCCTCGGAGCTCTATGGGGGGGGAAATGAGTGCGGGTGTGTTCATGTGAGGTGAGGTGAGGGAGACGAGGGGTCGGCTCCGTTGCTTGGTGGTGGCGAGGTCGGGGATTTGGCGCCTGCCGAACGGCTTCGCGGCGGCGGCATCACATAGCCCCCCGAGGTGCCAGTCCCCGTCCCGGGTTGACTGGAGCACCTCGCTTGGGCCGCGCCCACGAGGAAACGTTGCGGGGTCCGGGAGATCCGTCCGGACCTGGTGGCTGGCCTCGGGGCGGGTGGTTCCGTCCTCTGTAGCTCCTGCGGCAGTCTCCTCCTCCACTCCAGCAGCTCTCCCCGTCCTCCGGCACCTGTGGGCTGGGGCACAAACTCAGCAGCGGAAGGGTTTAGCGGCCGTCGTCCGCGCCGTCTCCGGACTGGATCGGGGCGTCTCGGGGGCCCGGCGGGGCCCATGTAGCGTGCGAGGCCCCCCAACACGAGGGGTGCGGGTACTCCGGGATTTCGGGGCCTTCGGGTGACGGGGTTCTCTCTCGCCGGGGCCGCTTTCCATGGTTTTAAGCGGCGGACATTGACCACCGTCTCTCGACCCCTCTCCCCGCCATCAATTAGTACCGTCCAGGGGGAGATCTGTCGTACCACGGTCCAGGGTCCCCGCCAGTAGGTCGTCAGTTTCCCCACCTGCCCGGCCCCGACGCGAGGGGTGTGTAGCCACACCTTAGCGCCTGTCAGGAATAAGGGGGGTTCCATGCGGGGTCGGGTGCCCTGTTCCTGCCGCCGATGCGCGGCTTCCCCTTGCGGGTATGCTCGGCCTCGGGCTTCTCGCAGGGTCTCCAACAGGTGTTCCACGGGGCGGCTTCCCTCCTCCGGCTGGGGGGAAGGGACGCCGAATAGCAGATCTGCGGGTAAACGAGACTCACGGCCGAACATCATTAAAAACGGGGTTTGTCCCGTCGACGTGTGTACGGTGGTGGCGTAGGCGAAAAGGGCGTAGGGGAGGTGTTCGTCCCAATCCCGTTGATTTGCAGCCGCCATACGTTTGAGTTTCCCCGCTAAGGTCTGATTCATGCGCTCCACCATACCGTTCGCCTGGGGGTGGTACGCTGTGGTTCGGTCCTTCTGGATTCCGAATTCTCGGCACAGTGCCTGGAACAACTCGGCCTCGAACTCGCTACCCTGGTCAGTGAGGACTCGTTCTGGGATCCCGTGCTTAAGTACGTAGTGTTCCACAAATGCCCGGGCCACCACCAAGGCCGTTTTATCAGGGATGGCCACTGCCACGGGGTAGCGGGTGAAATACTCTACTGCGACTAGGATATATCGGTTGCCTTGATGGGATCGCGGGAATGGCCCCTGTAGGTCGATCCCGACCAGCTGATTCGTGCGGCTGACGCGGAACGGCCTTAGGGGTACCTGGTATCGTGCCGGTTTCGGCCCGCACTGCTGACAGGCGCGGCAGCCCTGTACCCAGGCCGCCACGTCTTGTGCCAATTTGGGCCAGAGATACTGGCGACGCAGGGTCTCTCGAGTACGTCGTTCCCCATCGTGGCCCCCGAGTGGGTGGTCATGCACCAGCCGTAGCAGCTGGGGTCGCACCTGGGCAGGAACACAGATGCACCCCGGCTGGCCGGCCTCGGTTAACTCCCGTACCACTCCGTTCTGCACACACAACCGGGCATACAAACCGCTCCAGGGTCCTGGTAGGGCGCTCTTTTCCTCCCGCAGTGCCGCCTCCACTGCCGCCAGATCCGGATCTCGCTGCTGGGTCTGTCTCAGCTGCTCGTCGTTTAGGCCCGGGAAGGCGCAGCCGACGTCCTCCTGGATCCGTCCGATCGGGTCCCGAGCCGCGGGTCCCGCGCTTGCCGGGCGGTCGACGGGATCCTCAGTGCCACCTGTGAGGGTCTCTGTGGCGCACACTGCACTCTCTTTCGCTGGGGGGGGTTCAGTGGCCGCGGCCTCTCGGGGGTCCGTTGCCTGCCGGCAGCGTCCCCCCGTGAAACACGGGCAGGCCTCCTCCGCTCTCGTCTCGGCGTACACCGTGGGTCGCCTCGACAAGGCGTCCGCGTTTGCATGCGTCCGGCCAGCCCGATACTCGATTTGCAGGTTGTACTCCTGCAACTGCGCCAACCAACGGGCCATCTGCCCCCGCGGCTCCTTGAATGTAAGAAGGAACTGAAGAGCATAATGGTCAGTGCGTACGCGACATCTCCTGCCGTACAAATACGGCCGGAACTGCTTACATGCGAAAATCACGGCGTACAACTCTTGGCGGGTCACGCAATAGTTCAGCTCGGCCCCACTCAGGGTCCGGCTGGCGTACGCGATGACTCGTTCCGTCCCATCCTGTACCTGTGACAACACCGCGCCCAGCCCGCTGCTGCAGGCGTCGGTGTCCAAAATAAAATCGGTGGTAAAATCGGGGAAAGCGAGGGTGGGGGCGTGGGTGAGGTGGTCTTTGAGAGTGGTGAAGGCCGTCTGGCAGGCCCCCGTCCACTGATAGGGGTGCTTAGGGGAGGTGAGTTGGGTGAGGGGGCGTGCAATCTCGCTGAATCCCTTTACAAATCGACGATAATAGGTGGCGAGCCCCAAAAATGATCTGATCTCCGTCAGATTCCTTGGCCGTGGCCACTTCACTACGGCGCGTACCTTCTCCGGATCGGTGCGCACGCCTGCCTCGCTGACGCGATGCCCGAGGTACCCCACCTCGCGTTGTGCGATGTAACACTTACGTGGCTTGAGCTTGAGATGAGCCGCTCGCAGTCGCTGGAACACCTCTCGTAGCCTGGACCAATGCTCAGACAAAGATCTACTGAACACGATCACATCGTCCAAGTAAATCAGGCACTGTTCCCATTGCAAACCCCGCATCACCAACTCCATCAGCCGCTGGAACGTCGCGGGTGCATTGGTGAGTCCGAACGGGAGTACTCGAAACTCGAATAGTCCCATCGGGGTGGTGAATGCGGTTTTCGGCCGATCCTCCTCCGCCATCTCCACCTGCCAGTACCCGGACGCGAGATCGAGGGTGGAAAAATATCGCGCTCCGGCGAGGCTGTCAAAAGTGTCGTCGATGCGGGGTATGGGGAAGGCGTCGCCGAGCGTGACTGCGTTCAGTTTACGGTAATCGACGCAGAACCGGGTTGACCCATCCTTTTTCGTTACTAGTACCACCGGGGCTGACCAGGGGCTCGCCGAGGGCTGAATTATGTTATCGCGAAGCATGTCCCCAACCGCCTCTTTGATCTGGGTGCGTTCGGGTGCGCCCACTCGGTACGCAGGGAGTTTGATGGGTCGGGCTGCACCGGTGTCAATTTGGTGCTTAACAAGGTCGGTCCGACCTACGTCCGAGTCGTGTTCGCTGAACACGTCGGCATACTCCCGCAGTAACTCGCGCAGCCGATCGGCCTCTCCCCTAGGTAAATCTGCCCATGGTACATGTAATGCGTCGAGCAGGGGAACGACCTCGGCTCGGGGAGTCGGGCCGACTCGCCAGGCCAGGTCCTGCTCACCCTCAGGACGACCGGGGTCCTCAGCCCAGAGTGCGAACACCGAGTCGTTAGAGTGGCGTGCGTGCAGGGGGTGTACTGTGGCCATCGGGGTGCGCCGTCGCAGTATCGCTGGGGTATTGTGGGGGTTAAACATCCGCATAAACAATCGGCCCCCATCTGCGTTTACCAACGTGGCAGATCCCACAACCCCATACCGTTTTGCCAACTCCGGGTGAGGAGTTAGCATTACCTCCCCTGATGGTCGGAGCGCGGGGTCGGTGGGGGATGTTGCCACCGGCACCAGCATCTCGGTGAGCGGGCCGATGGTGACTGTCGTCGCCAGGATAGCGGCCACAGGTGCAAAGCGGAGGCGCGTTGGTTCTCGTCCCAGGAACGGTATCCGCTCGCCGTTGCTCTCCATGGTGGCGCATCGCTGGCGGGGTTGCACGTTGAGTCCCAACCGTTCTAGGAGGTCGGTACCTGCGATACACTCGTGACACAACGCACTCGACACGTAGAACTCCTGGGTGCACACCTGACTGCCTATGCGGACCTCTAGGGTTGCTCTCCCCAGCAACCCCATTCCGGCTCCGCTCGCCGTGTGCAGCGCGCGGTCCGGGGCCTGCAGGTGACGCACGTCGACCCCGATCGCGCTGCAGTGCGCTGCGCTCACGAGCGAGGCCACCGCCCCCGTGTCCAGCAGGATTCGGGTACGCACTCCGTTTACCTCCCCTTCCACCAGCGACGGGGCCCCCGTGATCCCCGCCACCAGCTCCCGTAGCCAGTCGCCAGGAGTCACCGTTTCCGGGGGCGTTGTTGCTGGAACCTGTGTGGAGATCACTCGCTCGCCATTATCACTACAGCTTGTTCGTGTCGGGGCTACGTCGATTTCACCCCCCGGTGGTCCCCTCTCTAGGGGGGCCTTAGTGTTTGACCTTAGCTCTTGTCTAGCTCGGGCGACCTGAGGACAGTCCCTCCTGAGATGCCCTCGCCGATCGCAAACATAACACGTCCGGGGAGGGGTGGCGGCTCCGTAGTGGGTCCCCTGCCCGCTCCCTCTCCCTGTACGCAGTTGTTCCAACTCGGACTCTAATTGGGATACCTTCCCGGCCAGCCCCCCTACTGTGGAGTGTAGCTCACCCATCTCAGACTGGATGGTCTTCACATTTCTATTCGCTTCCTCGCGTATCTGGGTTACCCTCTCACCTACTTGGTTTATCATATCTCCCATACCCGCCTGTAACCCAGCTACCCACCCCGGGGTTTTCTCGCTGGGTCTCTGGGGCTCCCTTGCCCGTCCCCTCCCTGCGATGGCGAGCTCCTCCTCCTCGTCCGAGAGTAGGCTCGCTACGGCGCACTCTCGTCCCCTTCCTCGAGGCTGCGCGCGCTCACCAGAGAGCTTCTCGCATTTACGCGCGCGCTCGACAAGTGCGTTAAAGGAGAGGCGTGCACCGTCTATATTTGGCTGCCACCACGGGGTGCATGCCAAATATCGCTGGACCTTCCCGGCGGCGAGGCTCTCAATTACTTTCGCCTCGTGCTCCGGGTACGCGAGCTGGGTCAACATGCGTACGTCCTCGGCGTAATCTCGCAGATCCTCGCCGGGCTGGCGGCGGCGTGCCTCTAAGGCCGCCTGCGCATCCTCCTCGTCATAGGCGCCGAAGCGCCGTTCGAGTTCGCACATTAATTTTTCCCACTGAGTTTGTGCGCTTGCGGGCAAAGCTTCCACAAAGTCGGCTGCCCGTCCATCTAAATGTAGTTCTAACTGCTGCAACGCCTCTTCCTCTGACCACCCATTAACCTTTTTAGCCCCCTTGATGCTGCGGGCAAACGATTTCCATGATGGAATCCCTTTGCCCGTAAATGTGCATTTTACTTTAACTTGGGTTGGGGGGCCTCTCTCCCTTGGGGGCGCGGGGAATCGTCCCGTTTCTGACACCAATATGTGGGGGCCGCTGGCCCCCGGGGTCCCTCCCGCCTGCATCCCCTATTCCGTTTAGGTTACCCCACCTCCCTATTACCCGCTACGGTTTCGCCGGCATTCGAACGCGACGCCCCTACTGTTACAGTCTCGCGCCGCGCTCCCACGCTGCGAGCATACACGCGCACAGCATCATCAATCAAACGCCACACTCCCCCTCTTTACACCGCTACGTACAGCTCTCGTATACTGCGAGCGTGTGCCCGCCTATAGCCCTGTGCGGCACGTTACCAATGCGCATCCGTATCCGACACGTAACGAACGTATGAGCACTCCCACACGCACGCCGCTCCGCGCACTCCAACTCCACTCACGTTATGATCGCGCACCTGTATCACACACGGAGTGAACACACGCGACACCCACTCTCGCGCCGCTCTGCGCAGCGCTCCCCCGAGGCGAGCCGCAGCACTACACTCACCCCTGACTACTCGCGTTAGGATCGCGCACCTGTATCGCACCCGGGGTGGACGCACGCACACACACGCAGCTCCCCACGCGACACTCTGCACGACAAGATCACGCGAGACCACGCTTCGCTATTAATGATTTATTATATGCTACCTGCGAATTGATGTCAAATCAGTGAGTCGACGAGGCTGGCCTACGCTGATACCTCTATACCTATTCCCGATTTATCTGCTATGATTCTAATTCACCTTCTTACTCACTGTTAAGTGTCCACGGCGGTCCGCTGATCCTTGTGCTAACCACGTGCCTCGGTGCGTCACACGGACGTCCGGGTCGCTGGCTGCAGCTGCGTCTGGTCGCCTGGCGCTGGAGTAAGAGAGGGATTTCCCCTTTGCGCTCCCCATTTATCCTGATTCCCGGACCCCTACCCCCTTCCCACGCACCGTGCGCCTTCGCTATGCTAATTAATCCTTTGTCCGCGCGGCGTGAACTCCAAACAATGGCACGCGCCCCCCTCGCCCGGGCCAGGCAGCTCCGCGGTGCCTTTGTTCCGCTAATCAAATGAGCGACCTGCACGGCGCAAATTCCAATCAATCCTTTTCTCACGCAGGCCCCCATCATCGAGGTTCATGCGGCGGTGTCCATCACAAAGGCCCGTCGTGGGAAGCTGTGCATGGCTCCTCGCGCGCTTCCCCTCTCCCGATTATTTATACTAATAGCCTTATCCTTTAACTCCCCTAACAATGGTGCCTGTGTACCCGAGCGTAATTATGCCGTCCCTCCGCTGCCGGTGCGGGGGTGCCGGATTATGCAGTTCAGGTGCGCTGCGTGTTTTCTAATGATGCTCCTCCATCACAATGCTTATTCCCTCTGCCTG
Source organism: Lethenteron reissneri (assembly GCF_015708825.2). NCBI lineage: Eukaryota > Metazoa > Chordata > Hyperoartia > Petromyzontiformes > Petromyzontidae > Lethenteron > Lethenteron reissneri. The sequence goes on from NC_083822.1 coordinate 468,569, forward strand.
CCCCGTCGATACTGGCGTGTGTGGGGGGAAATGCGCCTCAACCGCGGTGGCCGAATGCCCCACGCCGCGACCACACAATATTTAAGGCCGGTCGCAGCGCCGCGGCGCAACGTAGCACGGGGGAGGTCATCCAATTCCCTGATCGCCGGAAACCGTGAGAGTTGATCCCGATAAGGGTTTCTCGGATAAAAACCGGTCGGCCAGGCGACCTCCCCTCGGAGCTCTATGGGGGGGGAAATGAGTGCGGGTGTGTTCATGTGAGGTGAGGTGAGGGAGACGAGGGGTCGGCTCCGTTGCTTGGTGGTGGCGAGGTCGGAGATTTGGCGCCTGCCGAACGGCTTCGCGGCGGCGGCATCACAACTGTACACCACAATACTGTACACCACAATATTGTACTGTACATCACTGTTTCAGAGACAGAATATTTTCCATCAAATATATGTGTGAGAAATGTTTAAAACTACACTTTAAAAAAATCCAAAGTTAAAAGTATATTCACAATGAGTTTGCGTTTAAATAAATAAAATTCCCACAGATGTTATCCTTTGTGTACGTACAATGTTTTTGTCTGGAGGTGTTTCCAAAATATTCTTTGGATCATGACGAGCATTACATGAACACTTTGTGGCCGATTCATAAATTACTTACAACTTTGTGGAAGTCCACCGCAATAATGAAGACCATCCGATGTTATTTGGTCACAAGCAGTTTGCATTTTATTGTAGAGTACAACAAAACCACTAACGTGCACTTACCATGCAGGTTGGTGCGTGTTGTAGAAGAGGCCAGAACTGGTTCAGACACCACTACGCTACTCATGTTGATTGTGGCCAGGTATTCAACTGAAGTCCACGGTGCAGTACGCAAACCGCATGTTCCACTGCTACACCCTATTATATGTGGATCCCGTATAAGTCCCAATTATTACACTGTACAATGCCATCGGTGTGTAGGGTAAGTCTATAACAGAAATATAAAGGTTCACCAATAAAATGTCTCACTTTTCTTGCGAATTTCCTACTCCTGATGGAAGGGTTTCCGTTAGAGCGAGCTCTCGACTAAGCAGTGGCTCACAACGGAGGGTACGCGGACCCCTGGGGGTTACATGGCAATGTCCCATGGGGTATGTGAGGTGATTTATAAACTTGTGAAATATCCATGAGAGTCATTGGTGAATAATCACGTATGAATCTGCCATAACCGGTGCTGAACTCTGCTGGATACACAATCCAGAACCGATGCTGGACTCTGCTATCTACACCAAATACAGAACTGATGCAGACCTCTCCATTTGCTACTATATGCTTGTTGTGTATTAGTTAAGGGGTTGTGTGTTGCTCAATGCCTACTAATATGTAACTATTCAAATACCAATTTTAAAAAGCTTCGGGTATTTTTTTGTTACATTAAACTAGCAGCCCGCACATCCTTTGGACCTGACCTGGGCGTCCGTCCCTCCACCCATGGCTGCGGACCGCGTGCCAAGCGACTCCGAGTGTCTTCATCAACAGCAGCAGCAGCGGGTGCAGGGGTGGCATCCCCTGCCCACCCTCCCCCTGCAATGACAATTCTATAACAATTTCATTATTTTTTCTGAATCTTTTTAAAATCAATGGATATGCACCTAAAATCACTGACATTAGCAACCGCTTGAATCAATGGCTATTACAATCAACAATCGCTCCAATGATCAATATCATATTTGATACACCTCCTGGACCCTCCTGGACCCTGGGCCCTCCTGGACTCTGCTAGACCCTGAACCCTCCTGGACCCTGTTGCGGGGAAGCGGGGGAATTATATTACCTTCCAAAATGTTCCAGAAGGAAGGCGTGGCTACGGCGAAGCAAGCCACGAACGAGTATATAAGCCAGAGCTCTCAGAGCTCTGGCTCAGTTATCTACAAGCTGAAGACTGAAGACCTGGGCTGGAGAATAGCACCCTGGACCCCAAGCTCTGATGTCCTTCTAAGGGCCGGAGCTCAGTGAGGCCAGTGGTCAGGGGAGAATAGGTCCCTGGAAGATAGGACCCTGGACCCCAAGTTCCGCTGTCCTTCTAAGGGCCGGAGCCCAGTGAGGCCAGTGGTCAGGACCCACGGACGAGGAGGGTTGGGTCAGATAGCCTCCCCTAGGTCCCAGCCGGAGGACAATAGGGTACGGGTTACCCAGTGATAGGTCCCGTATAGTCCGGAGGCCATACCTCCCCAGGTATCGGTTAAAGGGACCGATATACCCTTTGTGTTAGGGACCGTGTAGAAAAGACAATAAATATCGTGTTACCTCATAAGAAGTTTATTCGTCAATATATACAACACTACACTAATTTACTTTTTGAACCTTCTAATGCACTCCGGTCAGAGCTGTCATTATTACCCAATTACAATGCCACTTCGAATCACGTGGTTTCATTTGCACGCGCAACAAGCACGCGCTGTTTTCGTCGCTGATGGTGTTTTTATAGTCGCTGATTTTGTCAAATTTTCTGGTGTTTTAGCTACAATATTGTGATAATTAGTATTTGTGAACCTATATCAATACCTTTTTTGAGACTTAAGTAGTAATTAAAGAAAATATTGTAATTTATATAATTCTGATTTTGCTAGTTTATGTCACTAATATCGCCTTTACATTCCGTGTTATATGGGACTTACGATTTACGAGTAACATTAGTACAAAAAACATTACTAAGGATTCTGTATGGTATAGTACGGGCGGAGGTCCATGAGGGGTGACGCCATGAGTTACCGCACTGGGTGACATCAACCCTAGTGACGCCACTGCCAGGAAGGTCAAGTGTCCAGGAGGGTCCAGGAAGGCCCAGGGTCCAAGAGGGTTCCATTTATGCCAAGTCATTTGGTATGCATCTCTCTCGGCATGGGGAGTGTAACATTGACCCATGGAAGTGTAATGCCGGTACATCCCGTCATTCGGGTAATTAAGGGAGCGAGCCTGCTGCGGAGTACCAGAAGGAGGGCGTAGCCAGAGGGCGGGGGGAAGGCCCCGCTCGGGGGATTAAAGGGCAGCGTGCTACAGTAAAGAGGTCGTCATTGTGGGTAACACTCGGTGGGTCGGGTCACGTCGTCGGGTTGGGATCTTCAATAGCCTCGTGTGTAAGGGGGTTACATAGTGTTACACAGTGTTACATAGGGGTAGTTACGTTTACACCAATTATAGAACCCGTCCCGTAAGGGAAGTGTTAAATAAAGACTCTACTCAACTCACGTAGTGTGTATGTCTTTATTGAAGCACTACAGAAGTATGGGGCTGCTACCCCCAATTATTGTAAAACTGGAGGCCAGCACGATCGTGCTTACCACCCTCACCACTCACCACACTCATCTCTCTCACCATCTTACTATGCTCACACACCCTCACCACGCTCATCTTGCCCACCACACTCACCCACCCTCACCACGCTCACCATCCTCACCATACTCACCCACCTCACCACACTCACCCAACCTAACCCCCCCTGCAATGCTGACTTACCATCTTCACCACGCTCACCATCCTCACCACGCTCACCCACCTTACCACACTCACCCAATCTAACCACCCCTGCAATGCTGACTGTCCCACGCTCACCATCCCTACCACGCTCACTGCCCATCCCTTTGTGGGTTGCGGTGCCGACCTTTAATAGGCGATCGCTAAGAAGGGGCTCGCTCGCTGGTGTTGCGTGCAGGACTTAGGCCCCTACTGCGTGAGCAAGACAGCTTTGCTGGGCCTCACCAAGATCGCCGTTCTGCACCATGAACATCCACGTGAACAACGTGGCATTCGGGCTCGTTGAGGCTGGGTTAAGCGTCGGCGTGAGTGCCTCCCAGCACTCACACGGGGATGCGCTAAGAAACCCATTAGCAACATCAGCAAGGACGAGCTTTTGAACTCTCAATTAAAAAACAGAGATGACATAGTCATCCTCTCAGCCGACAAGGGCAATGCCACTGTCATCATGGATAAAACCACTTACAAAAACAAAATTCAGGACCTTCTTAATGATGGCAGCTATACCAAAATCAACAGAGATACCACCAACCGCCTAGCTACAAAAACCAACAATATCATCACTAATTCGACTTCTCTTATCGATTGGAACAAGCAGCACTCTCTAAAACCTTCGGCTGCTAGACCACCCAGATTGTATGGCCTTCCAAAGATCCACAAAGAAGATACCCCGCTCTGTCCTATCGTCTCCACCATTAACTCACCTACCTACAAACTGGCCCAATTTCTGAGACCCTGCTTCCTTTCACGGGCAACACCACCTCAGCTGTACTTAACTTAGCTCACTTGGTTTCTCTAATCAAGAATATCTCACTGTCTCCAGATGATTTACTTGTCAGTTTCGATGTAGTCTCCCTATTCACCAAGGTACCTGTACCTGATACCATTGCAATCATTGAAGACTTGGTACAACAGGGACTGAATACAGATGTACCAACTTTGGTAAGACACTGCCTTACCAACACTTACTTCACCTGGAATGGTACATTCTACAAACAAAATGAGGGTACCCCAATGGGTTCTCCCTTATCGCCAGAGGTAGCGAATGTTTTCATGTAGAAATTTGAGACAGATGCCATCCAGACATCCACCCTACGTCCTTCCTTGTGGAAGAGATACGTAGATGACACATTCATCATCTGGCCACATGGCCTGCCAGCACTGAACCAATTTCTCAACCACATAAATTCCATACACCGACCTATCAAATTCACCATGGAAGTGAAAAAGGATGGCAAGCTACCATTCCTGGATGTTTTGATCGAGAAGAGACCTGATGGCTCGTTGGGACACTCTGTCTACAGGAAAGCCACCTACACGGATGCCTATCTAAAGCCTGACTGCCACCACCATCCAGCCCAGAATAATTCCCTCATCAAAACACTACACCATAAGGCCCGTTGCATCTCAAACCAGCATCACCTAGCCAGTGAGCTGGAGCACGTACACCAAGCCCTCAGGATGAACGGATATTCTGACCATACAATCCACAAAGCTGTCTCCCCAGCCATGGGGAGACAACCATCTGAGGATCCAAACAATACCATCACTTTGCCATACATAGCAGGGGTTACCAAAAAGATTTCCAAAATCTTAAACAAACACAAGATCCAGGTTCGTTTCAACACAGTACACAAAATCTGTGATTTTATCCCATCTGTAAAGGATGTGATTCCTGATATGCAATACCCGGGTGTCTACAAATTGAGTTGTGGCTGCGGCAGCAGTTACATTGGGGAAAGGAAACAACATGTCTCGGACCGCGTTCACGAATACAAGGCAGATCTGAACATGGTAGGACCAATACCTCTGCCATTGCTGATCATTGTTATAACGCAGTGGGCTCACACGAAATTGACTTTTCCAAGATGAAGGTACTCTGCAAACCCACCGGCTATTATCAGAGATTTGTTCATGAAGCCATCCAGATATATAAACACAGACACAACTTCAACCGAGATGGGTACAAACTGAGCAATCATTGGAAGGGCGTTATTAACCAGGTAAAGTCTTAACTGACTGTGATGTTTCCATCCTACCTGTCTGTCAGTTGTTATTTCCGACTCTCTGTGTGTCTTTCTCTGTGCATCTCTTTCTGATCTCTACTCCAGTGACCCGGGTGCTGCGGCGGAATCCACTTTCGGCCCCGCCTCCTTCCTCTTCCCCTTCTCTCTCCCCCACTGCAGCCGATCTCTCCAGTGCTGCCGCGGCGGTCCACTTTACTCCAGTGACCCGGAGCGGCTGGGGGGGTCCACTTTCTGACCCGCTTCCCCCCCCCCCCCCCCTTTTCTGTCCCCGAATGCAGCCGATCTCTCCAGTGCTGCCGCGGTGGTCCACTTTACTCCAGTGGTCCGGGTGCTGCTGCGGAGTCCACTTTCTGCCCTGCTTCCTCCCCCCTTCTCTCCCCCCCCCTACTGCCGAGGCCTATATAACCTCGTGCCACACCAGATCTCTCGCCTACTTCAGCAGTTTTTTCTTGCTGTGGTTGTCGCACCTGATGACAATTGTTTGTGTTGCGATTGAAACATCGTGATCTATTATTTTTCTACCTACGTGACTTTACCGAAAGAACCAAACAGTATGTAATAAAAATACTTCATATATCCTGTATTGTAGCCAGGAGGGTGCCTGGGGCGCGTCACCTGGCTCCACCGACTGGAGGCAGGGCCAATGACGTCACCTCCGGAGTTTATGTCACTCCGGCACTTCGAGCTGAGCGGCTGCTTGTGTCTCTTGCGGCCCCAACAGGAACCATGAGGTTCTTCAAGAGACCGCAGCAGTTGCAACCGATGCAGGAGATCCCAAATTCGTCAACAGTGGAGGTGAGTGGCGCCACCTCTTGCGTTTTGGTGGCATCTGAGTTGTACGAAATAACAAATACTGTGATCACATACAAAACATTTTTTTATGTAATTTAAATTTCACTTTAAAATTCAACGCTTGATACGTGGGTAAGGAGGTTCATAGTTTAAGATCACAGATTGACAGTTTCGTCAAGAATTTTAGTCAGAGGGAACTTTCTCTGGGCAGTTGGTCCTTGTTTGCGTTGCCATGGTGACAGCATCTCTGGCCAACTGCCATTTCCGAGCAAGTGTGCCTGGGGGTCATGTGACCTTGGGTGATGCAATAAGGCCTGGCCATTGGCTCCGCCCACGTTGGGTGGAGCCAATGACGTCATCACTGTAATGTTTGGCGTCATCACCACGTGAACTTCTTGATGCTGCGAGGTGGCCTGTTATTCCGGCAAAGCGAGTGAGCTAAGCACCTGTGTTTATTTCTCTGGGTCTGCAAGAGAATCCCTTTTTTTCTGGCAACAAAACTGAAACCTTTTTACGAGGATTCATATCTGCATTAACCACAAAACTTGCAGTCAAAATGCAAACAAAAAACACACTGATAATATATGCATTGTCCTTGAAACTGATTGGTCCACAACAGAGACAGCTTTCTTTTGAGCCTCGTCTCAATCGGTGCTAGACCATAGGATGCCAAAAGGCATACAGCTCAAAGACAATGCACTATCAAAGTAATGAGGGCTCGGGGTAAGCATCTACATCATTAGACCTCCTTTGCCAGTACCAAAATATACAGTGAGGAAAAATAATATTTGATCCCCTGCTGATTTTGTACGTTTGCCCACTGACAAAGAAATGATCAGTCTATAATTTTAATGGTAGGTTTATTTTAACAGTGAGAGACAGAATAACAACAACAAAATCCAGAAAAACGCATGTCAAAAATGTTATAAATTGATTTGCATTTTAATGAGGGAAATAAGTATTTGACCCCCTCTCAATCAGAAAGATTTATGTCTCCCAGGTGTCTTTTATACAGGTGTAGAGGAGTAGAGGAGAGTGGTGGCGTCGTGTGCGCTGTCCGGTGCGGTGACATCACGGGACGTGGGGTCGCACGCCCTGGGCAGTGCACGTGACGTCACCCCTCCTAGGGTATTTAAGGGAGACCCCGTGACGTAAGCGGGGTCACTGGAGGAACGGGGATAGTAGAAGGGGTAAAGAGGGAACCAGGGATAGTGATACGTGTTAATAAACCCTGGCGGAAGCCCCTAACTCACCTCCGTCTCCGAGTACCTCCGTCTACTACTCAACAACTGGTGTCAGTAGTTTACACCGTCGCCAACATGTCTAAAGCGAGCGCACGGCGTAAGAACCCACCGGCACATCACTTGGAGGGTGCCGAAGGCGGAGAGGAAGCTCCAACAGTGACCCCGGAGCCCAGGACCCCGGTGACGGTCCCCATGGAGACGAGCGGGCCGGAGCGGGAGGAGTCAGCTGCGGGGAGTGCCAGTTCACTGCCGCCACCAGAGACGGAGAGCGTCCCCGCAGCTCTGCTGCAGCAGGTCCTGTAGGCAGTGGGGCAGCTGACCGTCAGGTTGGCCGAGGTGGAGGCACGGATGCAGCCAACCGGCCGGCACTCGAGACGGGAGCAACCGTCAACCGCCATCGTTGAAACCGCCGCCGTTTTCCCAGCGACCGCTGCACCGGAAATGGCCGCCATGTTGGCTGCGACGCAATCCGCGGCGGCCATGTTGGCTCGGGAGCCGTATGCGGCCGCTGCTACAGCTGCGACGCAGCGGACATTGTTGCTGCGACGCCGCAAGTCGGCGCCATGGCTGCCATGGCGATCGCGACGCCGCGTCTCTCCACCGACGCGGCCGGGGTTTCTCGGCACGCCGCTCCTGCGGGACCAGCCACCGGCGACGACGCGGCTTCACATCAAGCTGCGCCCGCCGGGGGGGCCCCGGGTAAGTACGCGCGTGCCGTCTTTGCCGGGCCGCCGAGGTGGGCAGCGGCGGCCGCCGGGGTGGGCAGCGGCGACTGCCGCGACTGCCGCTGCCCCGTACATCGCCGTGCCGCCGGAATGGTTCGCGGGTGCTGCCGCGGCTCCACCTGTCACCGCGCTCACGGGGCCGGCCACCGGCGATGCCGCGGCTCTGCACCTCGCCGTGCCTGCGTCCCTTGTCATGGATGCCGCCGCGGCTCCGTGTTATACCTCCGCGTCTTCGGCGTGGCCCGGGGAGGCCGCAACGCCGTGGTGCCTCGCCGCGTCGCGAGAGGTTGCCGCGGCTACGGCCGCTGTCCCGCACCTCGCTGCGCCGGCGGGGTGGGCCGCGGGGGCCGCTGCAGGCCCGAATTATACCGCTGCGTCTTCGGCGTGGCCCGTTGAGGCTGCAACGCCGTGGTCCCTCGCCGTGTCGCGGGACGACGCCGTGGCTTCGTACGCCGCCGCTGACAGGTGGGTCGCGAAAGTGCAGGCGCCTTCACACCTCGCTGCATCTACGGCGTGGCCCATGGGGGCCGCAACTCAGCCACACCTCGCTGCATCTACGGCGTGGCCCATGGGGGCCGCAACTCAGCTGCACTTCGCTGCATCTACAGCATGGCCCATGGGGGCCGCAACTCAGCCGCACTTTGTTGCACCTACGGCGTGGCCCATGGGGGCCGCAACTCAGCCACACTTCGCTGCGCCTACGGCGTGGCCCATGGGGGCCGCAGCACCACCGCACATTTCCGCGTCTTCGGCGTGGCCCGCGGGAGCCGCAATGCTGCCACCGCCGCACCACGTCGCGTCCGCCGGGTGGCCCGCAGGTGCCGCTTGGCTTCCACACCTCGCGGCGCCGCGCGGCCAATGGCAGCGCCGGTTACCCGACGTTGCGCCGTTTGTCGCGCAAGGGGGCAACTGGTCGGCCTTCCAGGACCGGTTCGACGCGGCATACATGTCGGTCGGCTGGTCCATGGAGGAGGCCTTGCCGGCGCTTCCGACCTGCTTGGACGAAAGGGCTCTGCAGGCCTTCAAGTCCATCCATCCGGCCAATCGGGCTACACTCCCAGCGGCCTATATCTAAATGGCCAACGTTTTTGAGCCGCCATCCACCGCGCAGCTAAGTTTTCATTGCGGCGGCGGGAGGAGGGGGAACTGCCGCTGGCCTTCCGCTGCTCGCTCCTGGCCCTGGCGCAGGCTGCATACCCTGACCTGTACGGCAGGGCACTTGATTCTATGGCCTTGGGGAAGCTGCTTGACCTGGCAAGGGAGCTAGGAATTGCTCTGTCGATCAACAATGATCGGCAGATCACATCCTTGGCGGTCGCCGAAAACATTCAGGCGCACCTCTCCCTCCGCCAACGGCCTCAGATGGCGGCGTGTGCGGGGGTCCCGGCGCCGGACGGGGGGGCCACCTCTCAGGGGGTGGACACCCTCGCGGCCCTGGCGATGCCCGATCGTCGAGGAAGGGGGGCGGGTGGTCGCTGTCCGGAGCAGCGGGGGCGGCCGGGACCTTCCCGTCCACAGGAGGCAGACATGGTGGCCTGCTTCCGCTGTGGTCAGCGGGGCCACATTGAGCGGGGCTGCCGGAATGCCCCGGGGGCCTTTGGAAAAGGGACTCCACCTTCTCCCAGACCCTCCTTGGCATCGGGTCCAGGGCCCCAGGCGAGTCGCGACACATCATCTGCGCGGCCGCTCCCTTCACCTCATGCATCTAGCGGAGCTAGGGCCCATCGTCATGGGGTTGTCCTCGAAGGGTCGATTGCACCATCGTCATCACCCCCTCAATGGCCCAGACAGACCCGCCTGGGATGCGCTTGCGCATAGGATGGTGGCGGCAGCTGCCGGCTCCTCAGCGGTGGCAGCATATGTGCAAGGGGTGCACGTTCGCCTCCTGGTGGATACGGGGGCGTCGGCCACCATTATTTCTGAGGCCATTTTTGAGCTGCTACCCCGCAGCGTGGGTCCGTTAAGGCCGGTTCGCGGGGCTTGTGTCGACGCGAATGGCGGCAGTTTGGGCATCTTGGGCCACGTTGTAGCGTCGGTTCGGGTTGACGAGATTGAGTTGGCCGGGCCTATTTTGGTCTCCAGGACCTTGGCAGTGCCATGCCTCTTGGGGACCGACTTTTTGTCTAGGATGCCCATCTCAATTCTCGTTGACCAGGGCTGTGTGGAAATGCCGTCAGGGAGGCGGCTGCAATTCCTACAATCGCCTACCGTCTTGTCTCCCTTGGTCACCGGTGTACGGGCCTTGAATAAAGTGCCGGTGACCGTACCACCGGCGTCACAAATCCTGATACCCCTTAGGTTGCGCAAACCGCTCGAAATGGGCTCCACGGAGACGGGTATCCTCCTGTCCCCATCAAGCTACTTTTCAATGTCGAAGGGGTTGGTGGGCGCCTTGACAGCCGTGTCGGTGGGGCCAGGACCTTTTTTTGCAGGACCTCAATTCGGGACCCTTGCCGGTCGTAGTCCCGGCCGGCGCCGTCCTGGCACACGCGACCCCGGCTCCTCCACCCGAGAGCGCTGCCCCAGATGGAGGGGTCGTGGCGGGCGTGATGCGCACGGGGGACCCCGACGCATCATGGATCGCTACGTTGTGCGACGAGAATGCCTCGTTGTCCTCCGGGGAACGTCGGCAACTCCGCGACCTCATCGAGCGGTTCACCGATGTGTTCAGCCAAAGTAAGTTTGATCTGGGTCGCACTACTCTTTTGGACCACCACATAGACACGGGCAACGCGGCCCCTATTCGACTTAATTCCCACCGCTTTAGCCCAGCGGAAAAAGATCATGTCCGCTCGGCTGTCGAGGAAATGTTGGCGGCGGACATCATCTCCCCATCTACTAGCCCTTGGGGTGCCCCCATTGTGCTAGTCAAGAAACGGGACGGGAGTCTCCGGTTCTGCGTCGATTTTCGTAGATTGAACAAGATCTCGGTGGCTGATGCATATCCATTGCCTCGCATGGATGATTCCCTGGACGCCCTCTCGGGCGCGCGGTTCTTTTCGACTTTAGATTTGCTCTCCGGCTTCTGGCAATTGCCACTGGATGATGCCTCTAGACCCAAAACAGCGTTCCGTACGCCCCAGGGGTTGTTCAAGTTCAATCGGCTTCCTATGGGTCTCCATTCGGCCCCGGCCACCTTCCAGCGTCTCATGGAGATGGTCTTGGCAGGGCTGCAGTGGGAGTCTTGTCTTATCTACTTGGATGACGTTATTGTTTTTGGCCGTACGTTTGGCGAGCACTTGCAACGCCTTGAGGCGGTGTTCGTCAAAGTGCGTGCTGCTGGCTTGAAATTCAAACTCCAGAAATGCCACTTGCTACAACCATCAGTGAGGTATTTGGGACACAATGTTAGCACGTCAGGTGTCGCCACGGACCCGGATAAAACGGCTTGTGTCCGGACGTGGCCGACTCCCACATCTGTCGCGGAGGTGCGTAGCTTCGTTGGCTTCGCATCGTACTATCGCCGGTTTGTGCGCGATTTTGCGACAATTGCGAAGCCACTGCACGCCCTTTCCGCCAAAGGCCAAAGGTTTCACTGGGGCGTGGAGGAGGAGGCGGCTTTTGCGGCGCTTCGCACGGCCTTGGCGGATGCGCCGCCCTTGGGGTACCCGGATTTTTCGAAACCCTTCCTGCTCGATACCGATGCCAGCGACACGGGAATTGGGGCTGTCTTGGCCCAGGTGGTCGACGGGGTTGAGAGGGTGGGTAGCCTATAGCAGTCGCGTTCTGTCCTCGACGGAACAGCGATATTGTGTGACCCGGAAGGAGCTTTTGGCCATAGTTTATTTTGTTCAGTTGTATAGACCATATTTGTACGGTAGGCTGTTTACGGTCCGAACCGACCACGCGGCCCTGCAATATTCGCTGAAGATTAGTCAGCCCTCGGGTCAGCTATCTCGCTGGCTCGAAGTGCTCCAGGATTACCCCTTTGATGTAATCTACAGGAAGGGGACACAGCATGGAAATGTGGACGGTTTATCCCGATTGCCGGCAGGCGGCGGGTGTGCTTGCGCCCTGGGCTCTAGCCGTTGCAAGGCCCCAGGGGACGCCGCGGCCCAGTTGGTTGCGTCGGCCGAGGCGGCCACCCCTCCAGGTGCGGTGATGCCCGCGGATTTCGGCCTTGGACTTCCCCGGGAGGTATGGTCCAGCTTGCAGATGGAGGATTCCTCTCTGCTGAAGCTACGGCGCCGTGTCGGACATAAGGCCCGGAGCTCAGCTTCGTCGGCTGCCCCGGCGATCGCTGTGCATGACGGACTCCTCATGCGCTGAGATGCCCAATTGGAATGCTATTGTGTGGTTGTGCCCACTAGCCTGCGTGGTAAATTAACCCGAGCCATTCACGAGAAGCGTATGCACCTTGGCTACCACAAGACCTTATTGACCCTTAAGCGGGACTATTACTGGCCGGGTGTTGATGGTGACGTGGCACTGATTTTGAAGGGTTGCCACGACTGCGCGCGGAGGAAGGCCCCAGTTGTCCGGGACCGGGCCCCGCTGCAGTCCATCTGGGTTTCTGCGTTAATGAGCTCGTGGCGCTCGACATTTTGGGGCCATTCCCTGCATCCCAACGGGGCCACAAATACCTCTTGGTGGGCGTTGAGTACCTCACACGTTGGCCCATGGCATGGCCTTTGGTCGATCAGTCGGCCTCTTCTATCACCGAGGCCTTCGTCCAGGGGTACGTGTTTGACAAGGGCGCGCCGGAACAATTGTTGTTGCTGTTCTGCTTGAGGGGCCGTGCTGTCCTAAGGTTGAGTTTTCTAGCAGCCGGTTTTACCTTCAGGCACACGAACTCGTGATTATTCGGTCTTCGGTCCGGTGTGGGGCCCCGCTTGCGGGGTGATTGCAGCCGGGTCGGCTGTTTTTTTTTCACGGGGGGGAGGGGGTGATGTAGAGGAGTAGAGGAGAGTGGTGGCGTCGTGTGCGCTGTCCAGTGCGGTGACATCACGGGATGTGGGGTCGCACGCGCTGGGCAGTGCACGTGACGTCACCCCTCCTAGGGTATTTAAGGGAGACCCCGTGACGTTAGCGGGGTCACTGGAGAAACGGGGATAGTAGAAGGGGTAAAGAGAGAACCAGGGATAGTGATACGTGTTAATAAACCCTGGCGGAAGCCCCTAACTCACCTCCGTCTCCGAGTACCTCCGTCTACTACTCAACACAGGTCACGAGCTGAGATTAGGAGCAGACTCTTAAAGGGAGTGCTTCTAATCTCAGCTTGTTACCTGTATAAAAGACACCTGTTCACAGAAGCAATTAATCAATCAGATTCCAAACTCTCCACCATGGCCAAGACTAAAGAGCTCTCCAAGGATGTCAGGGACAAGATTGTCGACCTACACAAGGCTGAAATGGGCTACAAGACCATCGCCAAGCAGCTTGGTGAGAAGGTGACAACATTTCGATTTAAAGCTTTCGTGGCTGCAGGGATTCATCTTCTTGGTTCTTTCGGTAAAGTCACGTAGAAGGGAAGTAATAAAATAAAAAATAAAAATATTAATAAAATAATTCTCACGACATTTCGGCCACAACGCAAGCAGCCGTCCTCAGGTGAAAACCAGGTCTGTCGAGGCAACAGCGTCTGAATGAAACAGCACACGTGCTTGGAGCATATATATAAGCTGGGTTGGAAGGGGAGGAAAGTGGTTCCAGACATACAGTACCCTGGCGTCTACAAACTAAGTTGCCTCTGTGGTAGCAGTTACATTGGAGAAACCAAACGACATGTCTCGGACCGCATCCGTGAACATAAAGCAGACTTGAAACACGATAGGACAAACACCTCAGCCGTGGCAGATCACTGTTACAATTCAGTGGGCTCACATGATATTGACTTCTCCAAGACAGAGGTTCTCTGCAAGCCATCTGGCTACCATGAGAGATTCGTTCAGGAGGCGATCCACATATACAAACACAGAGACAATTTCAACCGAGAAAATGGATTCTGGCTTAGCAATCATTGGAAGGACATAATAAACCATTTCGGATCTTAACTGATTGTGTTCACGTTTACGGTACAACATTGACCACCACTGTCCCATGCACCAGGAGACTGCTAAGAAAACTCGAGGAGAACATCAGCTGGGCCCGTATGAAGATTAAACCATCCAAGTCACGCAGCATCTCGATTGTGAAGGGAGTACTCTGTGACCTGAAATTCTTCATCGGAGATGACCAAATCCCAACAGTGTCTGAGCAGCCGGTAAAAAGCCTTGGAAGGTGGTATGATGCAAGCCTGAAGGACAAAGACCAGGTGCAACAGCTGCGCAAAGACATCAGTAGTAGCCTACAGTCCATCGACAACACCCAGCTACCTGGAAAGTTAAAGGCCTGGTGTCTGCAGTTTGGTCTCCTACCCCGGGTGTTGTGGCCCCTAGCAGTGTATGAGGTTCCAATCTCAACAGTGGAGAAGATGGAAAGAGGAGCCACGAGCTACTTAAAGAAGTGGCTCGGAGTTCCACGATGCCTTACCACCATAGGCCTCTATGGAGATGGTGTCCTCAAGCTGCCCCTCACCAGTCTAACCGAGGAATTCAAGTGTGCAAAAACCAGGCTCCAGATGACACTGAATGAATCTCGAGACCCAGTGGTGAGCAACAACGCGCCGACCTTGGCAACTGGGCGCAAATGGAGGCCAGGAAAAGCAGTCCAGGAGGCAACAGCAGCCCTCAGACATGCTGACATTGTGGGTCATGTTCAGCAAGGGAGAGGAGGCCTTGGGCTAACTAGCCGTGCTGCTTGGAGTAAGGCCACTGCACCAGAGCGGCGGAAGATGGTAGTGCAGGAAGTACGCCATCAGGAGGAGGCTGCAAGGTGGGCCAAGGCAGTCTCTCTTGCCAAACAAGGACAGTGGACTCGATGGGACAGTGTGGAGAAGAGGAAAATCAGCTGGAAGGATCTGTGGGCCACGGAAGCGAGGCGGTTGAGCTTCTCCATCAGAGCAACATATGACATCCTTCCAACACCAGTTAATCTTCACCAATGGTATGGTGAAGATCCGGACTGTGCCCTCTGTTCCATGCCAGCCAACCTCAGGCACATTCTCACAGGGTGTAAAACAAGCCTCACCCAAGGACGCTACACTTGGCGTCACAACCAAGTCCTTAAAAACCTTGCGTCCGCCCTGGAGGACAAGCGAGCTGCCACCAACTCCCTACCACCCCTAGCAGCATCACACCCCTTACAGACGACCTTTGTCCGCGAAGGGGCTAAACCACCGAAGAGCGGCTCTACACCAATAGAGCGAGACCAGCTGCGCTTGGCCCGCGACTGGAAAATGCTAGCTGACATTGGCCGGCAACTTGTGTTTCTTCCGGAGATCGCAACCACCACCCTAAGACCTGACGTGGTGCTCTGGTCCCGTTCGCTCAAGAAGGTCTTCATCATTGAGCTCACAGTACCCTGGGAGGACTCAGTAGATGAGGCTTATGAGCGAAAACATCTGCGCTATGCCGATCTAGCTGCCGAAGCACGGCATCATGGCTGGAACACAGAAGTCCGACCAGTGGAGGTGGGCTGCAGAGGTTTTGTGGCAACATCTACAACCAGACTGCTTAGAGACCTGGGAATTAAGGGCCAGAGCCAGCGTTCGGCAATCAAAGCTGTATCGGAGGCGGCAGAAGGCAGCAGTCAGTGGCTCTGGATGAAGAGGAAAGACCCCAGCTGGGCCCCAAAGTGAGAGGGCCAGGAGGTATGCAGTCAACAATGCTTGACTCAGGGAGGAGGACGCCCCTGCCATGCATAGTCCCATGGGATGTTGGCTACCAACAACAAGGCAACTCCTATGACTAATTGGGAATGGGACGCAAGCGTAGGATTGATCACCCTGTCGCTGGCCGCCTTTGGGGAGGGTGTATAGTATGAAAGGCCGAAACACCCTAGGAACCAAAGGGTCACTACTGACGATGTGCTCCCCAAATTTCACCAGGCTCACTGTTCATGAACTCTTGGAAGTGCTTGCACAAAGGATAGTAACATCTCATCCTGTGTTCTTTGGCATCGGAAGGACGTAATAAACCATTTCGGATCTTAACTGATTGTGTTCACGTTTACGGTGACTTTCAGACCGCGTTCCACTCACTGGCATTGTATTCTCCGCAGGGAATGGATTCTTTGCCACACTACTCTCCCATTGACATATTTCGTTGCTTCCTCTTAGTATCTTTCACACGACGGTCAATGGTACAGTGTATAATAACAAATAGTATAAAAATGTATATGCTTAATACAATGTACAAAGTAATATATAGTATCGTAATTGTATAGTGAATATACAGCAGTGTCATATACATTAGGGTGGGTAGAATAATACATAGTGTATTACAATGGTTTATAGCAATACAGTATATAATTTAACATTGGGTTTGTCTATGGCAGTATATAGTACGGTGTAGACTCGTGTGGTGTAAGAGAATAAAGTTTAGATGGAAGCATATTATATTTTTTTACGACGTAGAATTGGAATGTATTACTTACTATTAGTAATTTAGTATACTGATGATACTATGTAGTTTATACTTTAGTTGTTTACGTGGTGGTTTTAGTTACTGCAGCTACATACTATTAACACTCCTTCCCTTTATTAATGCTACCCCTATCCCCCTCCCTTTGATGCTGCTAATCCTGCATAATGCACGGGCATAAGTAGTACTAATCACATACCTGCATTTCCCATATCCCCTCCCTTTGATGCTGCTAATCCTGCATAATGCACGGGCATAAGTACTACTAGTCACATACCTGCATTTCCCATATCCCCTCCCTTTGATGCTGCTAATCCTGCACAATGCACGGGCATAAGTAGTACTAATCACATACCTGCATTTCCCATAAATATGATATATTCCTCATGATATGCAAATTATTTTGTCAAGGCGCCCTTTCCACCCCTTCCAACCCAGCTTATATATATGCTCCAAGCACGTGTGCTGTTTCATTCAGACGCTGTCGCCTCGACAGACCTGGTTTTTACCTGAGGACGGCTGCTTGCGTTGTGGCCGAAACGTTGTGAGAATTATTTTATTAACAGTTGGTAACACACTACGCCGTGAAGGACTGAAATCCTGCAGGGCCCACAAGGTCCCCCTGCTCAAGAAAGTACATATACATGCCAGTCTGAAGTTTGCCAATGAACATCTGAATGATTCAGAGTACAACTGGGTGAAAGTGTTGTGGTCAGATGAAACCAAAATGGAGCTCTTTGGCATCAAATCAACTCGCCGTGTTTGGAGGAGGAGGAATGCTGCCTAAGACCCCAAGAACACCATCCCCACGGTCAAACATGGAGGTGGAAACATTATGCTTTGGGGGTGTTTTTCTGCTAAGGGGACAGGACAACTTCACCGCATCAAAGGGACGATGGACGGGGCCATGTACCGTCAAATATTGGGTGAAAACCTCCTTCTCTCAGCCAGGGCATTGAAAATGGGTCGTGGATGGGTATTCCAGCATGACAATGACCCAAAACACACGGCCAAGGCAACAAAGGAGTGGCTCAAGAAGAAGCACATTAAGGTCATGGAGTGGCCTAGCCAGTCTCCAGACCTTAATCCAATAGAAAATCTGTGGAGGGAGCTGAAGGTTCGAGTTGCCAAACGTCAGCCTCGAAACCTTAATGACTTGGAGAAGATCTGCAAAGAGGAGTGGGACAAAATCCCTCCTGAGATGTGTGCAAACCTGGTGGCCAACTACAAGAAACGTCTGACCTCTGTGATTGCCAACAAGGGTTTTTCCACCAAGTACTAAGTCATGTTTTGCAGAGGGGTCAATACTTATTTCCCTCATTAAAATGCAAATCAATTTATAACATTTTTGACATGCGTTTTTCTGGATTTTGTTGTTGTTATTCTGTCTCTCACTGTTCAAATAAACCTACCATTAAAATTATAGACTGATAATTTATTTGTCAGTGGGCAAACGTACAAAATCAGCAGTGGATCAAATACTTTTTTCCCTCACTGTAATGATAGAGTTTTTCCCCTTTTTTTCTGGCAACAAAACTGAAACCTTTGTATATATGGGGATGCCTTCCTAAGAGCATTATCTCTTATGAACAATAAATGAGGGCTTTATTAGGGTATCAGTTTCAGCGCAATTTAATTACAGTAATAAAACAAATGGTAAACATTGTATCAAAACAAATATTTGTTTTTTTATTATAATAGCATCAGTATTATTTATTGCACTCACTAGTGTATCCACCTGATGTTCACCCACCTCGACCGGCCTTATCACTTGCATGTTAACATTCTAAGTGATACTTTTCCCTGACACGTTGGTCTAATTTCCAGCACTAACACTTGCAGGCCTCTTTCCAGACATTTTGGGGCTAAGATGCAACAAAAGAAATAAGGCAGAGAGAGACTAAGGGGCCATCCATAAATGGCGTCACGCGATTTTGGCCAATTTTTGACCCCCTCTCCCCCTCTCGTCACACGGCGTCACAAAAAGTCAGACCCTCCTCTCAAATATGACGTCACAAAGCTCTGCCCCCCCCCCTAAAAACCATATTTCCATTTTGAAAATAAAACGTGTTTCAAATCACTTTAAACTATTGTCATTATAGTGCGTATTTAATGTGGCGCTGCACTCTGATGTTGTAGGAGAAAACACGTAATTAAAAGGAGTTGGAAAGCTGAAATTTAGTATAAAATTTACTTGAAAATATTCAACGTCTAACTTAAACTGCAGATGTTCAGAATATTATATTGAAATTCTCTCATAATGATAAAATATTAAAAGTAATTATATCTATAAAAAAAACTTGAAACTTTGTATTAGAACGAAGCAAAATGGAGAGTACAGTTATAACAATCACATATTAATTCCAGAGAATGAAAAGCCCTGGTAGAATAATTAGAATCAAATAATTCAAACATTTACAAATTGTATGCTTCTCCATTCTCCCATTGAGAAGCAAAATGCTCCTTCATGGAATAAATAAAAGGTGACCTTAGTAAATTTAAATAATCAAATAGTTAATATAACAGTCAACACCCTACCTGGTTGATTACGTTCTTCCAAAGATTGCTAAATTTAAGAGAGAGATTAAACACAGAACAGGAGACACATAGCCAGACACGCAAGCAGAGAGAGATAACACAGACACACAGAGAGAGACAAACACATAGGCACACAAAGAAACGACCCCTCTGTGTCGAGGCTTTAAATAGAGAGAGAGGGGGCAGAGAGGGAGGGGGGGGGTTGAGAAATTAGCATGTCAATGAGAAACCAGTCGCAACCACAGGAAAACAATAGCAACAAAACGAGGGGAGAGAGAGAGAGAAACCACACTAAATCAAACATACTTAGTAAAATTTGGAAATGTATGGCAATGCAACACAGTCGGTCAACACACAATTGGCGCATGGCCTGGTAGTTGTGTAATATCTCAATTACAGCGGGAGACGAGTTGACGGGGCAGCACTTATTTATTAACACTGATGCAACAGTAACAGGTACAGCCGAGATACAGCCTACGCTACGCGTGCCTAACTCGGCCACGCTCTCAGGCCCTCCGGCTACGCTCTCCCTACGGGGAGCTATCGGACCCGCCTTGCCAGGCACGGGTCTCGACCTCTGGGTTACACAGCCCGGCCCTTGCAAGGACATCGGGCCGTGAATCCCAAGGTCTCGCCTCTGAGCCGCACAGAGTCCCGGCCCTTACAAGGGCAGCAGGGCTAGGGATCTCAGGGCCTATCTCTTCCTCCGTCTTCTGTCTTCACTGGTTGACTTCTCCTCGAGCGCTGCTGCGCATCGCCTTACATAGCCCTCCGCGCCATGGGGCGGGGCCTATGCGGACCGCGATGTGGATACCTGTCTGCGGACCGCGATGTAGCCACCCACTACGCGCCGTCTCACGATCCTCCCCGCCTGCGCGTACCACCTCTACATCACCCCCTTCCACATAGCTCACAGCCGGCTCGGCTGCAAAAAAAACTCTCTGCGTGTGCGCCCCGTAACACGAACAACAACAACCAACCACAACACAACAGAACACAACACAACACCGTGAACCCCGCAATGAATCCGAACACTCAATCGTAATAACAATGAACATATGTACACACCGACGAGTAAAACCAATAAATGATATACAAGAATGACCTGTACAGGGTCCCCTCGACCCCCCGCTCGCCCCTTGAACGGAACATTAGAACGGACGGAAGGGGAACGCTGTGACGAGGTGACCCGGCGGAACCGCCCCCCCCCCCCCCCCAATCAGGAAAAGTGGCGCGACCTAGCGCGGGTCCACCTGGCCAGTCCGTCGTATGGCACAGGACGTGTTTGACCATCCGGCGGCTCTGGCAGTCCAGGAAGGCACGGAGCAGGCTTCGAAGATCCGCGCGTGCCTCGGGGATCCGGTCGCCGATGGTCAGCAGCCGTCAGTTCCGAGACACCTGGGAGCAAATCAGGCGGAGACATGTGAGGATCAGGCAGTGACATTCCCCTCCCCGAGTTGACGGCCACATCACATGCTCGGTCATCACGACATGAAGGAAGGCCATATGGTGCCGCGAAAGGTTTCAGCCGGGAGAGGTGAACGTACCAACGGCGTTTTCCCCACTTTATCTGAATGCACTGGGGTCGTGCAACACGCACGACTTCCACGGGTCCCCGCCATGGCCTCAGCAGTTTCGGGGACGTAGCCAACGGCGCATGTGGGCAGTGCAGCCAGGCCCTATCGCCCGGTTTCCATTCGTGCACGTACATCTTCCGTGCACGCAACCGCTCGTTAGCAACTGGCGAGACCTTGAATTCAGCCTCGCAGCTTCCCGCGCCTCGGTCAGTTTAGCAATGTTAAATTTAATATGGTCGGCCAATTTAGATTTAGCACGTGGATCGGGAATCCCCAGCTGGGCCTCCATGGGCGGATCAGCCTCCCGACCGTACATGAGATAAAATGGGGAAAATCCTGTCGCCGCATGGGGGGCCATCCTGTATGCGGCGAGGACACCAGGGACCTGTAAGTCCCAGTCAACCTGAGCCTCGCATACCTGTTGGCATAACATGGAAGTAATCGTTCTGTGGAGTCGCTCTACCATCCCATCAGTCTGTGGGTGGTATGGGGAGGTACGCACTTTTTTCGTACCCAAAAGGTCGCACACCTCATGCAACAAAACGCTCGAAAAAAATTTTCCCTGGTCGGTCAGCAAGCGTTCAGGGGCACCCTTGTCCAAGACATAGCCCTGGACAAAGGCGTCCGCCACGGCCGCCGCCGACTGGTTGGCAAGCGGCCACGCCATGGGCCATCGAGTGAAGTATTCCACGCCAACCAGCAGGTACTTGTTACCCCTAGGCATTACCGGAAAGGGCCCCAAGATGTCCAGCGCAACGAGTTTGTTTATGCGCGAGACTTGAATAGACTGTAGCGGTGGATTAGCCGCAATGGGCGGCGGTTTTCGTTGAGCGCACCCCACACACCCCTTGAGTATATTCACCACATCACTTCCCATACCCGGCCAATAATAGTCCCGCTGGAGCAGGGCGAGCGTTTTGTTGACTCCCAGATGCAAGAGCCGTTCGTGAGTGGCCAGAACGACTCTACCCCGCATAGCAGATGGCACGACAAGCGCATGTCGCCGGGACATACTGTCCCACCTCATAAGGAGGCCCTGTTTGACCACCCAGGAGCCGACTCCCTTTTCCCCTCCGTCGGGACCCTTTGCTTTACGACGCAATGCGAGTAGGGAGCTGTCGGCCATTTGGAGTCGGCCCCACTCAATAAGAGGCAACGCGAGTAACGAGTCCCCGCCCGTGGGGGTAGCGGGAACATCGACCCATGGCGCATCGGCGGCAGCGACCAACTTTTCCCCGGGGACGGCGACATGCGGCTTACAACGCGCCGAACCCAGAAGACATGCACATTCCGAGCGAGGCGACAACCCCAACAGGGCATCCGCGTTGGTGTGGCGCAATCCCTTACGGTAAATGGTCGTGAATTGGTAGTCCTGGAGGACCTCCAACCATCGTGATAATTGACCCGAGGGTTGGGCGACACACAACGCGTATTGAAGCGCCGCGTCGTCCGTACGGACAGTAAAATGACGGCCGTAGAGATACGGTCTGAATTGCTGTATAAAAAAAACGATAGCCAGCAACTCGCGACGGGTCACACAGTAGCGCTGTTCCGCTGGCGACAACACCCTGCTGCCGTAGGCGACCACCCGTTCGACTCCCCCGATCACCTGTGAGAGCACCCCCCCAATACCCGTGTTACTGGCATCCGTGTCAAGCAGGAATGGTTTTGTAAAATCAGGGTAACACAAGGGCAGAGCACTCACCAAGGCGCTCCGAAGGGAGCAAAACGCGGCCTCCTCCTCCGGCCCCCAGCGAAACCTCACCCCTTTCGCTGTCAAAGCATGAAGGGGTTTGGCTATGGTGGCAAAGTGCTCAACGAAGCGGCGGTAGTAGGAGGCAAACCCAATGAAACTGCGGACCTCAGTAACTGACATGGGCGTTGGCCATGAACTGACACAGTGTGTCTTCGCGGGATCGGTGGAGATCCCCGAACGGCCCACAATGTGCCCCAAGTACCGTACCGATTCCCGAAGTAGGTGGCATTTAGCCGGTTTAAACTTCAATTTAGCAGATCACATTCTGAGGAACACCCCCCTCAAGCGTTGGAGGTGCTCCTCGAAAGTTCGACTGAAAACGATGACGTCATCAAGGTAAATCAAGCAGGTATCCCATTGGAGGCCTGACAAAACCAATTCCATTAGCCTCTGGAACGTCACGGGAGCAGAATGAAGTCCCATGGGCAACCGATTAAACTGAAATAGGCCTACCGGCGTCCGGAAGGCGGTCTTTGGTTTGGACTCCTCATCGAGCAGCAATTGCCAGAATCCCGATAGCAGGTCTAGTGTTGAAAAATAACATGCCCCCGCCAAGGCATCCAGAGATTCATCCATTCTGGGGAGTGGATATGCGTCAGCCACAGAGATCTTATTCAGGCGGCGGAAATCAACACAAAATCGCAAGGACCCGTCTTGTTTTTTAACAAGCACGATGGGAGCTCCCCATGGACTGGATGAGGGCGAAATGATGTCGGCGGTCAGCATGTCATTAACGGCCGATTTCACATGTTCCTTCTCGGCTGGGCTTAACCGGAAAGGATTCTGCCGAATCGGGGCCGCATCACCCGTCTCAATGTGGTGGCGTAACAGGTCAGTGCACCCAATAGCATATTTATGTTTGCTGAACACGTCCGAAAATTCAAGTAGCAGGGCGTGCAGCGCCCCCAATTGCACACTGGACAGGTTACTGGAGCCCGCACACAACGAGTCCAACCACTGTTGATCTTCCCCCGATTGAAGATGCGGACCCGGAGTGGGATCAACGTGCGAAATGAGCTGCTCATCCATGGGCACCGGCGCCGCGTGAGCAAGCATGGTGCCCTGTGGAATGACGGCTGGCCGCGACCCCGCGTTCAAAACCATGACGAATGGATCCCTGTCCACCCGTACCGTCGTCTGAGCCACCGGCAAGTCCAAACCCCCAACAGCTCTGTTCGACGGACCCAACAGCACGCCCTGCCCTGCCGTATCCCCCCCCCCCAAAGGCTTCCGTAACTGGAGGGGTACCAGCATCTGGGATTCCGGGGGTACGTGCACCGTATGGGTTGCCAGCGCTTGGACCGTCGCACAAACCGTGCGCAGTTTTGTAGGGCTCGACAAAATGAAATACGGCGACCCGATGGGAGCTTGATACAACCCTGATCGACGAGAATTCTAATCGGCATTTTAGCCAAAAAGTCCGTGCCCAATAAACATGGAACCGCCAGGGAAGAAGAGACCAAAACAGGTCCCGCCAATTTAATATCCCCGATACAAATGCTCGCCCGAATCTGGCCGACAATACCCAAGGAGCCCCCGTTCGCCGCATAACATGGCACGTCCACCGGGAGCAGGGGTCGACATTGGACGGAGAGAATGTTATAAATACGGTCAGAAATTATAGTTGCCGACGCACCCGTGTCAACCAGCACCCGGACCTCAACTCCGTCTATAAATCCCGTAACTACGGACGACCCGGCCGACGCAGCCACCATCCTGTGGGCCAACTCGGACCATTTGACCGCTCCCAGCCCCTGTACAAACCCCCCTCGCCGAACTGAATCCCCGGCCCCCATGTGCGTTCCTTCCGCCGCGAAGCGGCGACCCACGTGCGACGTGTATGTGGACCGAGCATGTGTAGTGCCGCGACTTGCCGGGGGTAGTTGGGATGACTTTGGGCCTTGGTCGTCGTCCAGCCGAGGTCCCGTGGCACGCTGACGCGGAGCGCGGCACCCGGACGCAACGTGGCCGCGAAGGCCGCAGTTGTAGCACATGACGAGAGATGTCGCAGGTTTCGGTTGCTCCAGCTTGCGGGCCGATCGCAGGGGCGAACGACCTCCAGACCTCCAATCCCCCGGTCTCGCTGCAGCGAATGCCTCTTCCCGAGGTAGAACGACTTGGGGGTCGGCGTCCGCCGAGGTAGGAGTTGAAACCACGGCTGATGCACAGACGACCGTCCGCTTCCGTTTCAGGACCTCGTGTGCATGGATACTCGTAGCAACCCGCAAGGAACAAATGTCCACCTCGTCCGCCGTGTTGATAGGGACCCCCAGGTCCTGAGCCAACGCCAGCAGCTGTTCCATCACCATGGCGTCCTTCCCCTCCTCGTTCATGCGGGGAAAGGCGGCGTCCGCGAGAGCAAGCAGCGCTGTGCGGTAGGCAAGTGGAGTTTCCGTGTCACCCTTCCGTCGCCCGTAGAATTGGTGGCGGCAGGCCGAGGGTGGTCCATACACCCTGGCCATGAGGCCCAGCGCGGCTTTGAGTGTGGAGCGACCCGATCTCGGGGTGGACCTGAAGGCCGCGAGCGCGTCGTCGTCCAGCGTCACTGGTAGCGCACGTAGCGCCGTAGCGTCGGAACACCCCGACATTTCCTGATGGGCGAGGAATCTCCGCTGGAAGGCTTCCCAGTCACCCCCCTCAGCTTTGAAGGCCATCAACGCAGGAAGTCGCTGTTGAAACACCTGGTCGTCCTCCGATAGATTATTTTCCCGCGCTGCGCCGTCGGTATGAGAAATGGCGGCCCCGTCTATGGGTGGTTCATGGACGACTTTTGGCGCGCGCCGATGACGCAGGCGGCAAAGAGTGGAGGTCCCCGGTCACATGGTGGTCGCGATTCCCGCCAACCGACGGACGATCTGTAAAAATGGCGCCATTTTCAATGTCCGAGGCGCGGAGCGCATTTTGGCGGGAATCTCCCGCGCGTTCCTTCGCCACGCTCGCCGTCGTCCTTCCTCCTCCAGATGCGGTGATTTCCGCCAAAATAGAAGCTGCGGCAAGTAGCAGCTCTGCCAGGCGTGAGTGCGCATCCTGGAGTCCGGTGTCGGACCCAAGCGAAGCGTCGGGCGTCCCCGAAAGGTGCTGCGGTGTCGGCATCTCCTCTTCCTCTCCTCCCGAAGCTCGCTGGCCCGATTCGTCGTGGTCGTCTTTCCGGTCTCGCTCGTGAGTACGATTAGTCTTCCTGGTATCCATATTTCGAAGACAGTTTCACTTCTGACGCCAGTTGTAATATCTCAATTACAGCGGGAGACGAGTTGACGGGGCAGCACTTATTTATTAACACTGATGCAACAGTAACAGGTACAGCCGAGATACAGCCTACGCTACGCGTGCCTAACTCGGCCACGCTCTCAGGCCCTCCGGCTACGCTCTCCCTACGGGGAGCTATCGGACCCGCCTTGCCAGGCACGGGTCTCGCCTCTGAGCCGCACAGAGTCCCGGCCCTTACAAGGGCAGCGGGGCTAGGGGTCTCAGGGCCTATTCTTTCTCCGTCTTCTGTCTTCACTGGTTGACTTCTCCTCGAGCACTGCTGCGCATCGCCTTACATAGCCCTCCGCGCCAGGGGGTGGGGCCTATGCGGACCGCGATGTGGACACCTGCCTGCGGACCGCGATGTAGCCACCCACTACGCGCCGTCTCACGATCCTCCCCGCCTGCGCGTACCACCTCTACAGTTGTATTACATTATATTTCTAAGTTTACTAGGTTTTGTTTTTTCTTTCATTTGTACCTGATGCTGATGATTGCTTGTGTTGCAATCGAAACGTCGTATGCTATTATTTAATTTATTATTTTCTCTTTCTACGTGACTTTACCGAAATAACCAAAGAGTAATTCCGGCAGTCACGAAAGCACCAAATCAAGATTGACAAAATTATCGAATTTTTTATGTACTCGGCACCATGTAGCGTCATATTTGAATCGCGTGGGTTGGTTGCTGGTTGGTTCAAAGCATTCTACACTTTCATTGGCTGAGCTAATGTAAACAAAGATGGCGGTCAGTGCGTTTTTCCGAGACCAGCGCTGCTGCGCGTTCTACCACTGTGTTTAGGCTGTGTGAGGAATCGTGGTGTTGCCTTGCGTGGGTGTGTGGGTGTCAGTGCATCTGTCCTATGTGTGTCTACCTGTGTAAGAGGCACCTCACTTGTCATGTCCGTGCACCTCGACTGGCACAAGTGCCATGGTGTTATCTCCACCATCCGATGGCAAATGGCATCCGTCATGATGCGATTGAAAGCAAGATTTACATTGGGGGGAGCTAACGGGGCCCTTGCTCCCGTCGCAGTTGGCCATGTCGGAGAAGGAAATGCACCAGCTGTCCCGGGAGGTGTCGACCCTGCGGGGCAATCTGGGCAAGGCACGAGCGCACTTCAACACCCTGCGTGGCGCACTGACCCAAAAGGATAAGAGCCTCCACGAGATGCTGTGCAAACTGGAGATCAACCGCACTGAGGTACCGTGGCCGCTGCCCCCCCCCCCCCATCCCCTTGTTGCACGGAGCGTGGCTAAAATTAGACGTGTTCTCGTTGTGAAGCTGCGTGACGCGCAAATATATTTGTCAATAATGCTGCAATGGATATTACTTTGAGTTCTCTGCTGTAAAGAGCGGCCATTGCCTGAAACGTAGATGGTCTGCCATATTGAGTGCATCGTTATTGATGAATGTGTTGAGTTTTATTCAGAGTGCGATCTGAACGTCAAGGAAATAGGACATTATATCAGTGCATTCTGTGAGGTGTCTGGGTGCCCCCAGGGGTCAGAGATGCTGTGCCAGCACCACTGAGATGCCAGGATCGTATCCAGATTACAGCGCCAACCAGTGATTAAACCTGGTTCTCAAGCATAGTGGGTTGGTGGTCTCAGCCTGGTCGCCAATGAGTGCACAAAAAACCCATCGAATTATACTTAGGTTCCGTACTTAATTTGGCTAAATTCACCATAGTGAGTGGTCCATGGTTTTCTATTCCTAATAATGTTCAAAATGAAAAAAGCAGATCAAACACAATTTTAGTATCATAGCATCTCCCCATACAATATGTATGTATGTATTATGTTTTACTGATTAATACACCTGTATGGGGCTGACCACCATGGGGAAGTATAGTCAAACACATCCTCATGACCGACATGGTGTCGAGAGGCGTTGTGAATAATTTTTTTCTAAATATTCACTCCATTTGAAGACGAACATTTGGGTGCTACGACTTTATTCATAATCTTATGCATGCTTAACAATGGTTGATTGATGGATACAATGTATCATGGTTATATTTTTGGAATTTATTTTATTATTTTAAATGCTATATTCTCTTTAAATGTGATTGTGGTATATTCAATAAGACCACCTAACATATTTTTATAGTTATTGATTTGTTTACAATATAATCTAAATGTTTTCTTTTTTCATTTTGAAAAGCAGCAACTGTGTGTGTGCGTGTCCGTCTACGTGCGTGCCGCCTGTATGTGCACATGTGCGTCTCTGTACTCGATGCCCGTGTCTCTGCATGCTTACATTGTCTCCCTCTACATGTTCTGCCTGTGGCTATGTACATGTCTCCCCACGCACTGTCTTTCCGTGCATGTGTCCAAATGTTTACATAAAACTTGCTTGTGTCTTTGTGTGTATGTCTCTGCATGTCTGTCATTTCATTTATTTTCGTGTGCCTCCTGCCCATGTCTGTCTCTATCTCTCTGTACAACTACATGCTGCATGTGTCTGCACGTCTCTACCTGTCCTCATCTGCACGCTGCACGTGTCTGTGATGAGGAGCTGCCCACCTATACATACACGTGCCTGTGCCACTGTGCCCATCTGTCCGTGAGCAGCTACGGGCACACTCGCATGCCATCAATAGCCTGCAAGCATAGTTGGAGGCAGTGCGGCGACAGCTAGGCGAGCACAAGGTAGAGTGCATGTGGACGCTGAAGAACGAGAAGCGCCGCAACCGGGAATAGCTCGACGACACCAGGTGCGTAGCGCAGGCACCGGTGGCGGCGGCAGTGAGATTGGGGGCGTGTTTAGGAGGGTGCCCGGCGTGTGTGGGAGTGATGGAATGGCAGTTCGTAGCGAGGTGATAGAGGTGAACGGTGGTGGGATGACGGCAGTCACATCACGGAGCCATGGCACGAGGACAAATACGTGCAACGTCCAAGGTGTTCAGATCACACGTGTGCAAGAGTGTGCTTCCGAATAGCAGAACACAGGGTGACTGAGGTTGAGTGATGGACGTACGGGAAAGTAGAAAATCAAGGTACAATTTGTAATAAAATACACGTTTGAAAAGCCAAGTTCCCAGCCTGCTTTGCTTCTAGTGCCAGTCGCACCATGGCAGTCGCAATTTAGCCATGAAATTGCTTTTACTGAGATTTGGTGAACTACCGCATACACACCGCGGCCTTCAACTTACCTCTTCCCGAATGCTTCCTCTTCACTCCCCTCGCCCCGCTCCTTCCTCTTTCCCTCCCTATTCGTGATCCCGAAGTACCCTATGTTGCGGTCTCTCATTCTTTAACCCTTGCATGCCCCTGCCATCTAAATAATTACATTCTGTCACTGTTGTTTTTAAACTGTGTCAAACGCCTTGAGTGAATTCGCTATATATAGGACAGTGCAGTATGAGTTTTTCCATGGTTCGAGGTTGGAGTCTGTCGGTGCGAGTGAGCGAGTGTGCGAGTGAGTATCCGTGCTTGACGCCGTGCTGCCTCCTTGTGTTGTCCAGACTATCTCAAGGCCGAGCTGGGAGTCTCCAGGGCAAAGGAGGCCACGAGGGCACAGGAAGTGGCGCAGCTGCAGAACACACTTCAGCACGCGGATCCTGAGATGCATTGCATGCACAGCCAGATCGCCAGGCTGCTGCGCCAGGTAACCAAAGTCATAAGCTGCAGCCCCACACCTCCATGTGTGCGCGTGGGGTCTGCCCTCATCCCCTGAGCAGTGCACCAACGCAGGTTAGAGAATGGTCTGCAGAAGCATATATCACAGAACTACTTCTGATAAATCTTTAAGTGCCCTCTGGTCCACACACAATAGGAGGAAGCACTTTGATACCTGCCCTGCTATGGAGAGTAATGAGTCATGTTCATCAAAAAGTCAGATCTTTGGTTTTCAGAGCTGTAATTTAGCTTTATTTAGTGCAAAGCCGACGTTGTTTTCATGGGCTTTTCTGCGTAGTAATTGATGACCAGGCTGAGATCATTAACTCACTGCACATGTGAACCTGGCTTAATAAACAGGTGGCTGAAACCTGAAAGGGTTATATAAGTAATGTAGATGGAGCCATGAAGGCAGCCAGCCAGCCGTAATTATTTTTTTCTAATGTAGTATGAAAATGCATTACTGTATAGCAAACGGTATAATTGTGACCACAGGATCGGTCCTCCCATCATGCCTTTTAATTTTGCCTGCAGATAGGTGAATGTTGGATAAGGTAATTACACTTGACTAAACAAGGAAAGCCCTGACTAGGTCTGTAACTAATTCACCCCCTCTCATAATTTGCCATAGTTCAGAGTTGTGGACGCATTTGCTCATATTTTAATACATCCAGTTAGAATAAATTAAATTAAATTATAAAGGGAGCTGCTGTTTACATGACTCACTAAAATGCGATCGGCTTGCATTTGTTAGAGAAACAATGTAGGCTTGCAGCCAGACAGCTCTATGCACACCACAGAGTTTCAATCACTGAAGTGGCAATTATTTATCTGGTTGTAAGCCAGGCTTAATTACAGCCGGGTCTTCTCCAACCCAGAAAATATTTTCGCACCCGGCACACCACGTTCAGGAAACCTCCCCAGATATGACTCCAGCATTGTGAAATGTGTACATGCGCGCAGCTGAAGGAGTCGGAGGGGCGCGTCCTGGCACTTGGGACGGAAAAAGTGCAGCAGGAGGATGCGCATCGAAGAGGCCTGCGAGCTGGCGATGGGGCTGCGATTGGCACTGAAGAGGGGCGCCACGGTGGCGAGATGTTAGATGTTAACTACCTTGCCTGTATGCAGGAGGTTGTGGGTTTGATCCCGACCCTGACACCTGTATATTTGGAGTTTGCATGTTCTCCCCGTGGTCGCGTGGAATTCTCTTCAGGTCCTCCGGTTTTTTCCTCCACATTTAGAAACATGCGTTTAGATTATTTGGCAGCAATACATTTCTACACGATAAGCCACTTCGTTGAACTTTCATTTGTGGCCACGTCGCTTCTGAAAAAGAGCTATATAGCTCAGTGGGCCTTTGTTGGTAAAATAAAGATAATTAAAGTTTTAGTTTTCAGATGTCTGTGGCAGCATTCACAAGCAAACCCTTGTGTGGCTGTCATGCCTCAATCGCCAATAATGAAATGTGCCAATGACAATTTGGCCGGGGATAAATTTGTTGCCCCCCCAATTATTCAATCCGTCCCTTTATTAAAAACAATGTAATCATGGAACATGAAATAAGTAAAAACTCACTGAGACCAGAAGGGTCATTGTTCGGTCAAAATAATAGTAAACTATGCAGCAATGAAGTTTTTGCGTGAACAAAGCCACGCACAAACAAAGCAATAGAGGGAGTTAAGTGACTCGAACAGACCACATGATGTAAGATATTACAACAGGGAGAATATAGGACATTTGAACCTTATGGCGGTGATGCAGTAATTAAATCCTTTATATTAAGTTCGCTTGCTTGCTTGCTTGCGTGCTTGCTTGCTTGCTTACGACCGTGCAAATCTTTCGGTCGTTTTTTAACCCACTTCCCGTGATCCAATCGAGCTGACATTTTGCACACAGACTCGTTGTGCGAGACAATTAATGTTCGTGAAATTTTTTTTCCCAAAATTTTACACTGTTTAGGGAAAACAAATTAAATATTTAATTACCAATTGCTTAATACTGGCAGACAATTATCTGACCCATAGGTGGCAGCCATCTCAAGCCAGAGGACGAGAGGACTCTAGCCGTCACGCATATAAAGGATTTATAGTGAAAAACTTTGTTTTTACGGGTTATACTTATTTTTAGTCTGTTGATGGTCGGTGATGTGGCAATCGACTCATCTCGACGAGCTGTACATGATGCACTATTCAAAGTATAATTTTTCGATAGCAGATTTTTTTATGCTGTTTGGCGTTTCGACATTGCGGAGTAGCACTGATTTCGGATTTGATTGGTACCCCATTCGCGGAGTTAAGTACACCCCTGGAAAAAATAGTGTCCCAGAAATAAAATATTTAATTGCCTCGGCCATTTGGTATTATTTGGTACCCTGGGGTACCGCAATATGGATCATTTACAACCAAGGGAAGTTATATACAAACTTACTTTTTTTTACTTTAGTTACCTGCTTTGGATTTTACCCACCCAACAGCATAACAAAAGGCGGCTTAATCCTAGCTTGCTTATCTACTTCTGCCATCTACATTACAAAGGCTCAGTTCCAGCAGCAGTACTGACCATCTCACAACTCCTCCTCTCCCGTGGCCCATCCTGGCTCCTCCCCCCTTAACCAGTATATAAGGTCGTGCCTCTTGGGACTTCTCTTCACTTGATACAGCAATTCTGCTGTGACGGTTTCACCTGAAGATGGAAGCTTGTGTTGCCTCTGAAACGTCGTGATTTAATTTATTTGTTTATTTTCTTTTTTAACCTACGTGACTTTACCGAAAAAACCAAAGAGTATGAATCATTGCAGTCACGAAAGCTTCAAATCTAGAAGTTCAAGAGAAAACTAAATATTTCTGATTATATACAACGTAGTAATTTACTGTGATTAGCCTTCTGAACCAAGCTGTCTGAGTGATATCTGAACCAGTCTTCGGTGTACCACCTCTTGCTGACCAGTGTAATGAAGTATGATCAACACATTCCCATGACCGGGATGGCTCAGGGAAACCTTTATCCAACAGTATAGCAAAAAAAAACATTCAGCGGTGGACGGATCATGGCTGCTCATAATAATGATGCTGATGATGACGATGGTAAAACGAACCTCTGTTTTAAGGCTGAGGAAGACGAGGAAACGATCGTGCGACTGAGTGAGGAGCTGAAGGCGGGCGAGGAGGAGCTCACAGCGAGTGAGGCAGAGCGCGCCAGTGCCCAGCTGGAGCTCTGCACCCCCCAGCAGGGACTGTCTGCGCTGCAGGACGAGCTGGCCGCGTCCCAAGCTCAGAATGAGGATACCCTGCGTCAGGTAACGCTCCCAGCCTGGCTCCCACGGTCGCTCGGAACCCTGGCTCTACTGGCCCCGGAACGGCCCAGGTCTGACCGTGACACAGCACTTGAATCATTAGGCTGTGTAGAGTCTGACCATCTGCTCCCTTCTGCTACGTGCATGTACATCCCCTCCCTGTCCTGGGTAGGGAAGCGATCTTAATCTGACCTTTTAATGCAAATTTTGGTTTTATTAATTTACATACGTGGGCTTTTATAGGTATAATCATGGGTTGTGTGCGTGATGATTAACCATCCAACCACTGTCCAAGTTCAACCCTGCTTTGCGTCCAAGATGTGACAAGATTGGGTGCATTTTGGGTGATTTGGTCAAACGTGGTGTATGGACGTCTGTGAAAAATATCTTCATAGCTCATCAGATTCCTCCAATATGAATAAAGATTCTGGTTATATATGTCTGTTGTTGCATCTGTATGCTCTACAATAACCGCACACAGTCGTTAAAATTATTTTCTGTCTCTCTGCCCATGGACCAAGCAGCTGTTCGAGAGGAGCCAACAGCTGGGATCCCTGCAGGCAGGGATCCTTTGATACCAGCGTGTGGTGGCCAAGCTGCACGCAGAGCTGGAGCAGTACCACGAAAACACACACTCACAGCTGCATAATTTGCAGATGTTGTACCAGCAGAGCGAGGCGAAGGTGAGTGCATAGCACTCGCACGTCGCACAAAGACCCCCTGTATAGCCTTAATAGACTGTTGGGGCAAGCGCTGTTAGCGAGCAGCACCTATGAAGGTCGGCACGGCACACGAGAGGGTGATTGGCCAGCACCATGCCTGGCTGCCTTTGTCTCCCCAGTGGCACCAGGTCTCATTTGAGGCTGGGTCGATCAAGGGGAGGCCCAGGACCGGTTCACATAATCATCACTGGTGTTGGTCATGAACGGGAATCGAACTCGGGTCGCCGCTTTTGAAGCGCAGCGCCCAAACCGCGACACTACCGCTCCCCACACATTCACTTTCATACATACACATGCGTGCGCCCGCACACACACACACACTCACTCCCAGCGCGAGCCTGAGTCATTACATCTCACGGAAGATCGCTCCACTGTACAAAATAGCTCCGCGGTTCAATTTTCAAGTGCCAGTTCGCGTTTAAAGTCAATGTAACATATATGTTTCATGGAAGCAGGTTCTTAAGTGTGGGTGTTCGTAAGTCGATGACTGCCTACACTTATTTTTCACACTGGTGTATATGTAATAAAGGACTCTGTCAGGCGATGTAAGTCTCCGTTCGTCCTTTATTTGGGTTCTTCTCCTCTGCACCCCACTGGCCTCCTCCTCGGACCAGTGTCGTCTCTCACGCGCTCCGCGCACTCGCTTCCTCCTCAGCTCCTCCACTCGTCCTTCACCCCGCTGGTCCTGACAAGGGACCAGCGTCTCCTCTCGCGTGCCCCGCACGCCCTGCTAGCCACTCCGCTAGCCCCGTGTGCCCCGCACACTCTGCTAGCCTCTTCGCTAGCCCCGTGTGCCCCGCACACTCTGCTAGCCTCTTCGTTAGCCCCGTGTGCCCCGCACACTCTGCTAGCCACCCCGCTAGCCCCGTGTGCCCCGCACACTCTGCTAGCCTCTTCGCTAGCCCTGTGTGCCCCGCACACTCCGCTAGCCTCTTCGCTAGCCCCGTGTGCCCCGCACACTCTGCTAGCCACTCCACTAGCCCCGTGTGCCTCGCACACTCTGCTAGCCACCCCGCTAGCCCCGTGTGCCCCGCACACTCTGCTAGCCACCCCGCTAGTCCCGTGTGCCCCGCACACTCTGCTAGCCTCTTCGCTAGCCCTGTGTGCCCCGCACATTCTGCTCTCGCTCCGCACACCCTGCTCGACGGTGTGCCAAGCCCCATCAGCCACGTGGCTGATGGCGTGGCGGCCACCCAACGTGGTCCCGCCTCTTCACTCCATCGACTGGCCCCATCTCTTCCGGGCTCCCTCCTATAACCTCTCTCCCACGTGACCCTGACTCCTCCCTTCCGGATCGTCACATCCGGCCTTCCCATTTATGCTCGCATTACATATAGATGCGCACTGGGTTACTGAGCATCCTCTGTTTAGGGACTGTACCACATTACGATCTACCATCCCACCTCTAGTAGAAGTACTACTACTACTAGACGATCTGCTCCCCTCTGCTACGTGCATCTCCATCCCATACCTATCTTTGGTTGAGAAGCGATCTTAAATCGACCTTTTAATGCACTTTTTGGGTTAATTATTCCATATATATGGGCTTTTATAGGTGTTATCTTGGGTTGTATGGATGGTGGTCGCCCATCCAAGCACTATCAAAGTTCAAACATGCTTTTCTTTTAAGATATCATAATATTGGGTACATTCTGGGTCATTTGGTCATGGTTGGTGTGGTGTATGGATATCAGTGAAAAATAGTTTCATAGCTATTCAGGTTCCTCCATTTAAAATAAAGATACTGGTTCTGTATGTGTCTGTTGTATCTGGATGTTCTATAATAACTGCACGTAGTCGTTAAAATGCCGTATCCCCCTGCTGCCGTGTGCCCATCGCCCAACGCAGCTTAGCAAGAGGAACAAACAGCTAGGATTCCTGCAGGCAGGAATTCTGGGCTACCAGCGTATGGTGGCGGAGCTGCACACTGAGCTGGCGCCATCCCAGGAAAACCTGCAGAGTATACACTCACAGCTCCTGGACCTGCATGTGCTGCACCAGCAGATCAAGAAAGTGAGTGCACAGCACTCGCGCGTCACAAGGACAAAGATCCCCCTATAGCCTCAATAGACTGTTGGGGCAAGTGGTGTTAGCGAGCAGCGCCTATGAAGTCCGGCACGGCACACGAGGGGGCGAGTGGCCAGCACCAGGCCCGGCTGCCGTTGTGTCCCCAGTGGTAATGTTTACACATTGCACTAGGCACTCATTTTACGCTGGGTCGACCTAGGTGAGGCCCAGGACCGGTCCATATAATCGTCACTAGTGTTGGCCATGAGCGGGAATTGATCTCGGGTCGCTGGGTTCGTAGCGCAGCGTGCGAACTGCTACACTACCACTCCCCACACAACAACAACAACCGCCATTCGCCACTAAGTGGTGGTGACGTCACCACGACGCTTGTGCCAGGCCAAGTGCACCTTGAGGCCACGTGAAGTGTCGAACGCCCGCTGGCAGGAGGTCACGGGGCAGACCCAGCAGGTGCCACGGGTCGATTGACCGAGATGACCGAGATGACTGGCTGATGCACCACCTGTGCCCCCTACTGTGCCAACTTGCTGTGCTTTAGCCACCAGGCGCTCCCCTCGTTGTTGTGAGCGTCGCTCCTCCGCCCTCCGTTGTTGTTGGAGGGCGACTGCCTCCAACTGCCCAGTAGAGTCCTTCACGAGCCTCCTCCAGTCATCGGCAAGTCCACTCAGCTCCACGTCCTCCTGTACCACATCACTCCATCTCTTCTCTAGCCTGTGCCGCGCTCGTTTAGCCCCCTCGATCCGGCCGAACAAAAGCTGTTTAGGCATGTGGTGGCTGGGCATGCGGGCTACATGACCCAGCCAACACAGCCTTGCCTGCCGGAGGAGCTAACCGATGGGACTTTGCCCAGATCTTTCAAGGATTTGTGAGCTCCTCACACAATCCAGCCTGGTTAAACCCAGGCTGGATCGTAGGCAGGCCAGCCTAAATGTTTCCAACTGGCGAAGATGCTCCATTCGGGGGATCCACGTTTCGCAAGCGTAGAGAAGGGAGGGAATGACTGTGGCCGAGAAGACCTGAAGCTTTGTGCGGAGCGACAGACCAGGTAGCTTCCACACAGCGTTACGCAACCGATGAAAAGATATTGCCGCTCGACTGATTCGGAGTGAGACCTCTGCTGATAAACTGGAGCCAGTCATAAGCACACTGCCCAGGTATGGGAAACTCTCCACTCTCTCCACAACTTCCCCATCACCGATTGGGAGTTGTGGGGGTGGAGTGTCCGATGGTACAAAATACCCAGGCAGGTGCTTAGTTTTGGTGGGGCTGATGGTAAGGCCCCACCTCTTAGTGGCACGCTCCAGTCTCAGCAGCAGCGTCTCCAACTCCTCTTCTGAATGAGCAGCTATTACCAAATCATCGGCATACATAACGTGGTTGACCAATAGGGAGCCATCCCTTGATCGCACCCGGGCGTCGATCAGCCTCCCATTATATCTGTACCAAATGGAAATTCCCCCGGTACAGCTATTGAAGGCTTCACAAACTACGCAGTCGAAATAAATGTTAAATAATGTGGGAGCCAGAGGACATCCCTGTCGCACCCCAAGGTGTACAGGGAAAGGCTCCGACTCCCGGCCACATAGTTTTACCCGGGCCCGCTCACCATCATGAAGGTCCTTAATGATCGTGAGCAGAGGGTCAGGGACTCCGAAAGCACAAAGAACAACCCAGAGCCCAGGCCTACTGATGGTATCATAGGCCTTGACCAGGTCAATAAAGCAGAGATGTAGGTCTTGTTGGAATTCCCTACACCTCTGCTGTAGCAGATGGACAGAAAATATGGCATCTGTGCAGGACCGCCCTTTCCTGAAACTGCATTGGGGTTCCGCAAGCCTCTCCTCAGCATGCCTAGCAAGGCGATGTTGAATAATCCTTGCCAGGACCTTTCCCGGCACACTGAGGAGTGAGATGCCCCTGTAGTTGTTACAGTCTGTGCGGTCCCCCTTCTTAAAGAGGGGGACCACCAGGGCATCCTTCCAATCCTGCGGTACCCATCCAGCGGTCCAGACTGTTGTTATGATGTCATATAGGGCAGTCTGTGCACAAACGCCACCCTCCCTCAGCATTTCGCTTATGAGATCATCTCTGCCCGGTGCCTTTCCTGGTCTTAGAATCCGGATCGCCTTCAGTACTTCCTCAACAGATGTCACCTCAGCCAGCCACTCACAGGGGGTGACCTCTTCCAATATTTGAGGCACCCCAGCCTCAGCAGGGTTATCCCCACTTTGTGCCATGATGTTTTCCTGGCTGAGAAATTTTCCCTTCCCCAGGACCTCACAGAAATGCTCAGCGAATCTGCAAACCTGTTCCTGGGGGTCGGAGATTAGATCACCGTTTTTCCCCTAATGATGGTAATAGGTGTGGCGCTGCAGGTTACTTTTTTGATGGAGTTAAATAGTGATTTGTGATCGCGAGACACTGAGGCAGACTCCATCTCCTCAGCAACCCGCGACCACCACCCATCCTTGCAGCGCCTTACGGCTCTCCGAACCTCCGAGCGAAGGCTGTGGTAAACCTCCTCATTCTCTGACGTGGGATGCTGTAGCCGATGAGAGTGGGCCTGTCGCTTTTTCTCAATTAACTTGAACACCTCCTCTGTCAGCCAGGGTTTCTGGGGAGGTCTGGACCGCGTACCAAAAGCAGCCATTGCAGCTGCATGAGTCACAGTCTTAAACCTCGCCCATTTACCCTCGACATCAGGTAGAGTGAGGGACGATGTCAACCCCAGCTGCAAGCGATGATGAAATTCTCGTTTGCAACTTTCATCAGCTATCTGAGACCAGGTCACTTTTGGTTGGAATGGGGTCCTGGGTGTACACCCACCACCGGAGTGGAAGAATGGCAGGCGCATCTTACAGATGACTAGTCGACGGTCAGAGGGCAGATTAGCTCCACGGTAGGTCCTGGTGTCAAGGACATGGGCTCGCATCCGCTGGTTCGTCACTATGTAGTCCAGCAGATGTTCTTGCTTGGACCCGGCATGCATCCATGATGTGTGGATGCGCCGATGCCGGAAGAGCGTGTTGGTAATTACAAGCCCATGGGCTGCACAAAAATCTAGCAGCCTCCTACCATTGTTATTGAGCTGATCTGGCCCATGCCTTCCAATCACTCCAGACCATGTGCCAGCATCATGACCAACTCGGGCATTGAAGTCACCCAACAAGATGACTCTGTCCCGAGTGGCCACTTTAGCCAGCACCTGTGACAGGAGGTCATAGAAGGCATCTGACTCATCGGCCTTGCCTGCATCCCTCCACGGATGTTTATCTTCGGTGGGGGCATAAGTAACCACGACCACCACTCCTCGCCTCCGGTTGATGGGAAGGCGAGCCCAAAGTAGCCTGGGGCTTACAGCTTCCCACACCTCACCGCCACGCTCCCACGCCCCCTTCATTCTTTTGTTCAGAAGAAGAGCCACACCCTGTTGTTTGGCAGTCTCCTGCCCCGAGTGGAGGACTGTCCACCCCTCATGGTGGCAGGAGCCAGAGCCGATCCACCGGACCTCCTGAATGCCACAGAGATCCAGGCGGTACTGGTCCAGCTCCAGACAAAGGAGTGGCAGCCTCTCCTCCGCAGTGAGCATTCGAACGTTCCACGTGGCCATCCGCAATGGCACACAAACACACACACATACGTACCCCGGTTGAACAACTGCCCCCACAGCAAAGAGCGAAATCAAAGGGATTCCAGTCCTTTGTGAGAAGGCGAGCCGAGGGGAGAGAATTTCACTTAAAAACAAAGACATGACCCATACATTGCTACTACTGCAAGTGACAGAAGAGCTGCAAGCGACAGAGGAGTACTGCGACGGGCAGACTCCGGGGCATGGCCTCGAGATCAACAATGGCTGTTGTGTCTCGCAGAGAAGAGGGGCGAGGTGATGCTCGGTGCTGAGTTCGGCATGGACCGACAGAGTATCGCTGAAAATTTTATTCTACATTTATCCTGACGTTTTGAGTCGCTTGCAAAGTCAAGGATTGCGTTCAGTTGTATTGTACTAAGCTTTCACAGTTGTTTAAGAGGTGTGCGAATACAATTTAT
The DNA here is from genome assembly GCF_015708825.2 of Lethenteron reissneri. Classification (NCBI taxonomy): domain Eukaryota; kingdom Metazoa; phylum Chordata; class Hyperoartia; order Petromyzontiformes; family Petromyzontidae; genus Lethenteron; species Lethenteron reissneri. Next base: position 508,155 of record NC_083822.1, read on the forward strand.
AAATTTTGAGAGTGCCAGCTCCCACGAGCAGCTGCAGCCCGAGAGAAAGAGTGACGAGCAACGACAAGCAATCAACCGGAAGAAAGGGCAGAAAGCGCCAAGCATTGGCCAAGCCAGTATCGCAGATAACCAGCTGCACGCACAACCGGGCATCGCCAGACAGCACGGAGCCGGAGAGAGAGCGCAGCATCGCCACCAGCGCCACCGAGCAAGGATGTCAGCTGCCAGCGCACAAGCTGTGAGCGCTGTCGAGCACCTTCAAAGACAAGCGTCGTGCCGTCTCAGCTCATCCAGCAGGGGAAAGAGCCTGACCAGCCGCCCGTGAGGAAGAGGAGAGCGCCAGCGAGAGCGCCGTGGGTTCGACCCACACACACCGACCAGCACCAGCTGGGAACCAAGACAAGAGTGAGGAACGGCGACCAGCGGACGAGCTGCGGGCGCTATCTGACGACGGAATCATCGCGCACCGCCGACGGCGAGCGTCGTGCCAACTCTCTCTTCATCCAGCAGTGGACAAGCAGCTACAGCTGCCGCCGAGCGAGAGAGAGCGAGGAAGCTATGTGTATGACCCTTCCCCATACTCACACACTCAATGCATCGCCCGGCGTCTGCTTAACACAACAGAGTTGAACAAGACAAACCACCAACATGCACATAACGCACATAACGGAAATAATAATAAGACTAATGATAAGAGTGTGTCAACTATTAGCTGATGATGAAGAACATTGCTGCCCATTGATTTACATGGATACGGTCGTTTAGAAGTATTTTAGTCGTTCTTTTTGTTAATTGCATATTACCAATTAATTCATTGATGAAACTAAACGTTTAGAAACCTACGTTACGAATATACACTCACAGGGAGACTTATCGTGTTAAAATCTTTCTTTTGATCACAGAATCTTGCCCGTGAATTTGTTGAAGCCTTTTAGTCAATTGATAAGCATTTGCTGAAGCAGGCACACTGCCGCACACCATTGTTCCAAGATATTTAATTAATTGCGTAATCTTACCAATTAATTAATTAATTCAGGTCTTCTTTTGCCTTCGGGACATGTTTCTTTATTGCCGTTCGTATGGATATCGTCACATTCATTGTTAAGGACTTTTTCTTATCGTCGTATATGCTCGCCTTTACACTGAGGAATTAACCGATTGTTCTGTTACCCAGTTTAACAAACGTAATCATTGAGGGTTAAATGTACGGATCAATGAGGAGAACATCTCCAGGAGTACTGTGTTGACAATTCCAAGAATAAGAGTTCGCATATTAGAATGCTATGGGTTTTTTTTTATTAGAGATTAAAGTTGCTTAACACAGAAGTGTCTGAGTGGTGCCTTCCTAAGTTCATGTATACTAATATTAATTGAGAACTGTATCCTGCGGTGAGATTTGAATTTGGAGACCTGACTTAAAAATACTAAGATATAATCAGTAAACGTTAAAGCGAAAATAATTGTATTATCCTGCTTGATAATACAGCCCTAGACAACAAAGCCGAGCTTTATGTCGCACAATTACATCACACTTGTATAACTTCATACAATTCATTGTATTATCCCGATAGATAATACGACCCTAGACAACGAGGCAGAGCCTAGTTATCATAACGGCATGCCTTAGCATAATCGTATAATTTGCATAACACACCTTCCTAATTATCATAATGTATGCACATTATGACTGCCATTTTTATCGGTTCACTATATGGTAGTCATATAGTGTAGTGTATACCCAGTTACTTAATGTTAATAGCTCAGCTTATTGGAGAGTATATTGAGTACATTGATTATATTGATGTAGTTTATATTTAGTTCCTTCACATCGGTTTATTGTATGATAGTTGGCAGTGGCGGCTGGTGATATTTATTTTTGGGGGGGCGCATTTTTTAAATTTTATTGAGGGGGGCAAATAAATATAAAGCAGTACCAAAAGCCATTTTGACTACTTGAATATAAATTTTGATGATCTTTATTTACATTTCAGACCAAAAGAAGTACCAAAAAGCATGTTTCCTACTTGAACATAAATGTTTCTTTTTTATATACATTTCAGACCAAAGTACCAAAAAGCATGTTTCCTACTTGAACATAAATGTTTCTCTTTTATATACATTTCAGACCAAAGTACCAAAAAGCATGTTTCCTACTTGAACATAAAAACGTTAGTTTCATGCTATTATCAATATGGCTGCGGCTACTTTCATGACGTTTGCATTTGTCAGAGAGATGTTTGAGGTCTCTTACCCCCGTCGTTGTCCACAAAACTTCAGTGCCGACACTTTGAAATAAAAGACAGGGAAAACAAAAAAGAGAATTGCTAACATCACATCCAGCCAGCCACCTCCGTTTCTCATAACAAGCGCGGGTGAAGCTTCGTGTGTAGCTTCGTCCTCTGTCACTGGCCTGCTGCTGGATTTGTAAATCGGGTTGGTCCGGTCCGAGATCCTTTATCTTTTTTATTTCTTCCAGCGAAAGCCTTGTGAAAGGGTTTTTTTGTAAATAAATTACAGAATTTGGATGAACTGCTGCCATTGTTTACACAAAAAATTTGATCAGCCTAGCAAGTGTCAAAGTGGTGTCGCCTTCGCACTCGCAGTAGTGGCCTACAGCGTAAATTTGAATGACAGGTGACGAGAACCAATCAGATTGGATAAAATAACATGTATCCAATTCTGATTGGCCAGGGACGCAACGACTTGCGCCCCGAGGAGAATCTTTAAGAAACCAATTAGAGACCAGCTTCAGGTCACATGCTGTCCGAAAATGTAAAGTCTCACATAGACATCCATTTGTCCGGCGCCCCGCATAAAACACATTGAAAAACATAGAAAATAGTTGACCGATTAAAGCCAGTTTTTATTAAATGCTGATGCTTTTCTTACTACCAGCCGGCACATCGTATGAAAAAAATATTTTATTTATGTATTTTTATATAAATTTTGTATATGTATATTTCTGGAATATTGATGGGGGCGGCGCCCCTGCGCCCTCTATTGACGAGCCGCCACTGATAGTTGGGTAGTTGCAGTTCTTTAACGTCAATATACTAAATTCCTCTGTTGATATGTAAACTCTGACTTTAACATAGCCACTTCCGTGACCAGTTACATGCTAATTACTCACATTAACATCATACGAATCTCCCAGTTACATGCTAATTTCTCACTTTCCATCATGCTAATCTCTCACATTATCATAGCTACTTCTATGCTAAATTCCCCTGTTGATATGTAAACTCCTTTGTCAAGGCGCTCTGCTCCTCCCACCCAGCTTAAATACGCTGCCAAGCTTAGCAGAGTTCATTGGAGCGCTGTCTTTCCGACAGCTGTTTCTTCACCTGAGGACGGCTGCTTGTGTTTTGGACCGAAACGTCGTGAGAATTGTATTTTATTGTTGTATGTTTATTATTTTATTATTTCCCTTCTACGTGACTTTACCGAAATAACCAAGAAGAGTATACACCATCATCATGCAATCATAAACACACCACTAACATCGCACCACTGTGTCGATACTCTGTCTATTTTGAGGCGTATAGTTGTTGCTGCTGTCACGTGCGGGCGCGGTGCACGCGCGCGACCTCGGCGTCCGTGTCGAGCACGCGCGCACTCGCCACCAGACAACAAAGACAAAGGTCCCCCGTATAGGCTTCCACAGACTGTTGGGGCAAGTGGTGTGAGCGAGCGCCTATACAGGCCGGCACGGCACACGAGGAAGTGGGTGACCAACACCACGCCCGGCCACCTTTGTCTCCCTAGTGGCGATGTTTAAACAGCACTGGGCACTCATTTGAGTCTGAGTCGACCTAGGGGGGCCCAGGACCGTTTACAATAATCGTCACTCGGGCAATCGGTCGCCGGCTTCGTCGCACAGCACCGCGCTAACCGGTGCACCACCGCTCCCCCGCTATTACAGTGCAGCACTGTCCCCAGGCAAGATGGCCGCCCGCCTCACGTGACTCGGCACTCAGCACGTGGTGTCAGCACCACGTGGTGTCACCCAGGGCACGCGGTCTCGCGCCGCCGCCCCCGCTCACGGAGTCGCTGCCGCGTGAGTCTTGGGACTCTCGAGTCCAGCGTCTGTCGGTCTCTTGTGGCTCTGTGTGCGAGTCGCTGGCTATCTGCAAGGGTCTCTTGTGGCTCTGTGTGCGAGTCGCTGGCTATCTGCAAGGGTCTCTTGTGGCTCTGTGTGCGAGTCGCTGGCTATCTGGAAGGGTCTCTTGTGGCTCTGTGTGCGAGTCGCTGGCTATCTGCAAGGGTCTCTTGTGGCTCTGTGTGCGAGTCGCTGGCTATCTGCAAGGGTCTCTTGTGGCTCTGTGTGCGAGTCGCTGGCTATCTGCAAGGGTCTCTTGTGGCTCTGTGTGCGAGTCGCTGGCTATCTGCAAGGGTCTCTTGTGGCTCTGTGTGCGAGTCGCTGGCTATCTGCAAGGGTCTCTTGTGGCTCTGTGTGCGAGTCGCTGGCTATCTGCAAGGGTCTCTTGTGGCTCTGTGTGCGAGTCGCTGGCTATCTGCAAGGGTCTCTTGTGGCTCTGTGTGCGAGTCGCTGGCTATCTGGAAGGGTCTCTTGTGGCTCTGTGTGCGAGTCGCTGGCTATCTGCAAGGGTCTCTTGTGGCTCTGTGTGCGAGTCGCTGGCTATCTGCAAGGGTCTCTTGTGGCTCTGTGTGCGAGTCGCTGGCTATCTGCAAGGGTCTCTTGTGGCTCTGTGTGCGAGTCGCTGGCTATCTGCAAGGGTCTCTTGTGGCTCTGTGTGCGAGTCGCTGGCTATCTGCAAGGGTCTCTTGTGGCTCTGTGTGCGAGTCGCTGGCTATCTGCAAGGGTCTCTTGTGGCTCTGTGTGCGAGTCGCTGGCTATCTGCAAGGGTCTCTTGTGGCTCTGTGTGCGAGTCGCTGGCTATCTGCAAGGGTCTCTTGTGGCTCTGTGTGCGAGTCGCTGGCTATCTGCAAGGGTCTCTTGTGGCTCTGTGTGCGAGTCGCTGGCTATCTGCAAGGGTCTCTTGTGGCTCTGTGTGCGAGTCACTTGCTATCTGTAAGGGTCTCTGGGCCTGGTGCAATAAACAATAAAATGGAGCCTGCCAATGTCTCCACCACGTGGCGTGGCACTGCAGCCGCTCCCCGCTCGTGTGGGCCCGTGCAGTTGCACCGCCTGCACACGCGGTAGTAGACGCGTGCTCGTCGTTTTCTGTGCTGTATCGTCATTTCCCGAACAGGAAAATAAAGGTAATTGTTTATAGCACATTACAGGGTTATAGCACAATACAGTTTTGCTTAGATCGCGTGTAATACAGTTTTTTGGGGGTAAAAATGTACGCGATATAACCCACAAAACCTGTATTATGTATGATATTGGTCGCGAAAGCCTCCGCGTTGAACTGTTTATAGCAGTCTGCATGCGCGTGCGTCTTGCTCCGTACACTCCGATTAGCACCGTTGGCCACGTCGAAAGAAGTTCAACACAGTAAACGTTGTTTTACTTGCTACATCCGTAAAAGGAGCAGACGACGGCAAAATGAACAACTAAAGTCTCGTGTAAGGCAGTGGCGCTTACAGACACGCCTTGAGTTCAGGTGCATAGACCGTAGAGTCTCGTTGAGACGCAACGTGAAGATGCCTGAAGGGAATTACATTTCTGACGGGGAGAATCGGCGGAAACTCGAATCTGAACCATTTCTGGGGGCCTCCCTTAGGTCAGCTCGGCCTTAAATGAGTACCCAGTTCGCTGTGGACTCGGGAGGCAAAGACGGCTGTGATGCTGCTTACACGACCACTAACACAGCACGCTGTTGACCTTCATAGAAGCTATCTCACTTCCCTTGATGTTCAGAGCTTAAAGTAGCGAATTGAGTCCCCGAAAGAATATCTGAGCTGGCCATAAAATAAGCGGACAGACCTGTTCTTCACCTGAGGACGGCTGCTTGCGTTGTGGCCGAAACGTCGTGAGAATTATATTTTATTATGTTTTAATTTTATTATCTCCCTTCTACGTGACTTTACCGAATAAACCAAGAAGAAAAACAAACTCCGAATAGTTTTTTTTACACTTTCCGTCGTCAACACGCACCATTGTGTAATTTCAAGCAGCATTGTTTAACACAAGCAGGTAAGAATTGTTTCAATTCCACAAGGTAAATGAGTTGCTAGATGTACTGCTAATGTATTAAGTTAATCGGTTAAATGTATTAATCTAATGGATTAATTAATAATATAAGTACTGCCCTTCCCCCTCAGCCCAGAGTTGCATCACCACTCACTGCTGGCCTAAACCAGCTCGCGCCTGGAGCAGAGCACGTGTCGAGCACGTGGTGAGGATGTCGTGGTCGTTGCTGAACACAGGCACCGCGGGGATGCACTCGCGCTCCTGCAGATGCTGCTTCCGAAACTACACCCTGGCATGTGAGTTCCTACTACACCCTGGCATGTGAGTTCCAACTACACCCTGGTATGTGAGTTCCAACTACACCCTGGCATGTGAGTTCCAACTACACCCTGGCATGTGGGTTCCAACTACACCCTGGCGTGTGGGTTCCTACTACACCCTGGCGTGTGGGTTCCTACTACACCCTGGCATGTGGGTTCCAACTACACCCTGGCGTGTGGGTTCCAACTACACCCTGGCATGTGAGTTCCAACTACACCCTGGTATGTGAGTTCCAACTACACCCTGGCGTGTGGGTTCCTACTACACCCTGGCGTGTGGGTTCCAACTACACCCTGGCGTGTGGGTTCCAACTACACCCTGGCGTGTGGGTTCCTACTACACCCTGGCGTGTGGGTTCCTACTACACCCTGGCATGTGGGTTCCTACTACACCCTGGCATGTGAGTTCCTACTACACCCTGGCGTGTGGGTTCAAACTACACCCTGGCGTGTGGGTTCCTACTACACCCTGGCGTGTGAGTTCAAACTACACCCTGGCGTGTGGGTTCCAACTACACCCTGGCGTGTGGGTTCCTACTACACCCTGGCGTGTGGGTTCCTACTACACCCTGGCGTGTGGGTTCCTACTACACCCTGGCGTGTGGGTTCCTACTACACCCTGGCGTGTGGGTTCCAACTACACCCTGGCGTGTGGGTTCCTACTACACCCTGGCGTGTGAGTTCCAACTACACCCTGGCGTGTGGGTTCCTACTACACCCTGGCATGTGAGTTCCAACTACACCCTGGCGTGTGGGTTCCTACTACACCCTGGCGTGTGAGTTCCAACTACACCCTGGCGTGTGGGTTCCAACTACACCCTGGCGTGTGAGTTCCAACTACACCCTGGCGTGTGGGTTCCTACTACACCCTGGCGTGTGGGTTCCAACTACACCCTGGCGTGTGGGTTCCTACTACACCCTGGCGTGTGGGTTCCAACTACACCCTGGCGTGTGGGTTCCTACTACACCCTGGCGTGTGGGTTCCAACTACACCCTGGCATGTGAGTTCCAACTACACCCTGGCGTGTGGGTTCCTACTACACCCTGGCGTGTGGGTTCCTACTACACCCTGGCGTGTGAGTTCCAACTACACCCTGGCATGTGAGTTCCAACTACACCCTGGCGTGTGGGTTCCTACTACACCCTGGCGTGTGGGTTCCTACTACACCCTGGCGTGTGGGTTCCTACTACACCCTGGCGTGTGGGTTCCAACTACACCCTGGCGTGTGGGTTCCTACTACACCCTGGCATGTGAGTTCCAACTACACCCTGGCGTGTGGGTTCCTACTACACCCTGGCGTGTGAGTTCCAACTACACCCTGGCGTGTGGGTTCCAACTACACCCTGGCGTGTGGGTTCCAACTACACCCTGGCGTGTGGGTTCCTACTACACCCTGGCATGTGAGTTCCAACTACACCCTGGCGTGTGGGTTCCTACTACACCCTGGCGTGTGGGTTCCTACTACACCCTGGCGTGTGGGTTCCAACTACACCCTGGCGTGTGAGTTCCAACTACACCCTGGCGTGTGGGTTCCTACTACACCCTGGCGTGTGGGTTCCTACTACACCCTGGCGTGTGGGTTCCTACTACACCCTGGCATGTGGGTTCCTACTACACCCTGGCGTGTGGGTTCCTACTACACCCTGGCGTGTGGGTTCCTACTACACCCTGGCGTGTGGGTTCCTACTACACCCTGGCGTGTGGGTTCCTACTACACCCTGGCGTGTGGGTTCCTACTACACCCTGGCGTGTGGGTTCCTACTACACCCTGGCGTGTGGGTTCCTACTACACCCTGGCGTGTGAGTTCCAACTACACCCTGGCATGTGGGTTCCAACTACACCCTGGCATGTGGGTTCCTACTACACCCTGGCGTGTGAGTTCCAACTACACCCTGGCGTGTGAGTTCCTACTACACCCTGGCGTGTGGGTTCCTACTACACCCTGGCGTGTGAGTTCCAACTACACCCTGGCGTGTGGGTTCCTACTACACCCTGGCGTGTGGGTTCCTACTACACCCTGGCGTGTGGGTTCCTACTACACCCTGGCGTGTGAGTTCCAACTACACCCTGGCGTGTGGGTTCCTACTACACCCTGGCGTGTGGGTTCCAACTACACCCTGGCATGTGAGTTCCAACTACACCCTGGCGTGTGGGTTCCTACTACACCCTGGCGTGTGAGTTCCAACTACACCCTGGCATGTGGGTTCCTACTACACCCTGGCGTGTGGGTTCCTACTACACCCTGGCGTGTGAGTTCCAACTACACCCTGGCGTGTGGGTTCCTACTACACCCTGGCGTGTGAGTTCCAACTACAACCCTGGCGTGTGGGTTCCTACTACACCCTGGCGTGTGGGTTCCTACTACACCCTGGCGTGTGGGTTCCTACTACACCCTGGCGTGTGGGTTCCAACTACACCCTGGCGTGTGGGTTCCAACTACACCCTGGCGTGTGAGTTCCAACTACACCCTGGCGTGTGGGTTCCTACTACAACCCTGGCATGTGGGTTCCAACTACACCCTGGCGTGTGGGTTCCTACTACACCCTGGCATGTGAGTTCCAACTACACCCTGGCGTGTGGGTTCCTACTACACCCTGGCGTGTGGGTTCCTACTACACCCTGGCGTGTGGGTTCCAACTACACCCTGGTGTGTGGGTTCCTACTACACCCTGGCGTGTGAGTTCCAACTACACCCTGGCGTGTGGGTTCCTACTACACCCTGGCATGTGAGTTCCAACTACACCCTGGCGTGTGGGTTCCTACTACACCCTGGCGTGTGGGTTCCTACTACACCCTGGCATGTGAGTTCCTACTACACCCTTGCATGTGGGTTCCTACTACACCCTGGCGTGTGGGTTCCAACTACACCCTGGCGTGTGGGTTCCTACTACACCCTGGCATGTGGGTTCCTACTACACCCTTGCATGTGGGTTCCTACTACACCCTGGCGTGTGGGTTCCTACTACACCCTGGCATGTGAGTTCCTACTACACCCTGGCGTGTGGGTTCCAACTACACCCTGGCGTGTGGGTTCCAACTACACCCTGGCGTGTGGGTTCCTACTACACCCTGGCGTGTGGGTTCCAACTACACCCTGGCGTGTGGGTTCCAACTACACCCTGGCGTGTGGGTTCCTACTACACCCTGGCGTGTGGGTTCCTACTACACCCTGGCGTGTGGGTTCCTACTACACCCTGGCGTGTGGGTTCCAACTACACCCTGGCGTGTGGGTTCCAACTACACCCTGGCGTGTGGGTTCCTACTACACCCTGGCGTGTGGGTTCCTACTACACCCTGGCGTGTGGGTTCCTACTACACCCTGGCGTGTGGGTTCCTACTACACCCTGGCGTGTGGGTTCCTACTACACCCTGGCGTGTGGGTTCCAACTACACCCTGGCGTGTGGGTTCCAACTACACCCTGGCGTGTGGGTTCCTACTACAACCCTGGCGTGTGGGTTCCTACTACACCCTGGCGTGTGGGTTCCTACTACACCCTGGCGTGTGGGTTCCAACTACACCCTGGCGTGTGGGTTCCAACTACACCCTGGCATGTGGGTTCCTACTACACCCTGGCATGTGGGTTCCTACTACACCCTGGCGTGTGGGTTCCAACTACACCCTGGCGTGTGGGTTCCTACTACACCCTGGCGTGTGAGTTCCAACTACACCCTGGCGTGTGAGTTCCAACTACACCCTGGCGTGTGGGTTCCAACTACACCCTGGCGTGTGGGTTCCTACTACACCCTGGCATGTGGGTTCCTACTACACCCTGGTGTGTGGGTTCCTACTACACCCTGGCGTGTGAGTTCCAACTACACCCTGGCGTGTGGGTTCCTACTACACCCTGGCATGTGAGTTCCAACTACACCCTGGCATATGAGTTCCTACTACACCCTGGCATGTGAGTTCCTACTACACCCTGGCGTGTGAGTTCCAACTACACCCTGGCATGTGAGTTCCTACTACACCCTGGCATGTGAGTTCCAACTACACCCTGGCATATGAGTTCCTACTACACCCTGGCATGTGAGTTCCAACTACACCCTGGCATGTGAGTTCCAACTACACCCTGGCATGTGAGTTCCTACTACACCCTGGCATGTGAGTTCCTACTACACCCTGGCATGTGAGTTCCAACTACACCCTGGCATGTGAGTTCCTACTACACCCTGGCATGTGAGTTCCAACTACACCCTGGCATGTGAGTTCCTACTACACCCTGGCATGTGAGTTCCTACTACACCCTGGCATGTGAGTTCCTACTACACCCTGGCATGTGAGTTCCAACTACACCCTGGCATGTGAGTTCCTACTACACCCTGGCATGTGAGTTCCTACTACACCCTGGCATGTGAGTTCCAACTACACCCTGGCATGTGAGTTCCAACTACACCCTGGCATGTGAGTTCCAACTACACCCTGGCATGTGAGTTCCAACTACACCCTGGCATGTGAGTTCCTACTACACCCTGGCGTGTGGGTTCCTACTACACCCTGGTATGTGGGTTCCAACTACACCCTGGTATGTGAGTTCCTACTACACCCTGGCGTGTGAGTTCCAACTACACCCTGGCGTGTGGGTTCCTACTACACCCTGGCATGTGGGTTCCTACTACACCCTGGTGTGTGGGTTCCTACTACACCCTGGTATGTGGGTTCCTACTACACCCTGGCATGTGAGTTCCTACTACACCCTGGCGTGTGAGTTCCAACTACACCCTGGCATGTGAGTTCCTACTACACCCTGGCATGTGAGTTCCTACTACACCCTGGCGTGTGGGTTCCTACTACACCCTGGTATGTGGGTTCCTACTACACCCTGGCATGTGAGTTCCTACTACACCCTGGCATGTGAGTTCCTACTACACCCTGGCGTGTGGGTTCCAACTACACCCTGGTATGTGGGTTCCTACTACACCCTGGCGTGTGGGTTCCAACTACACCCTGGCATGTGGGTTCCTACTACACCCTGGCGTGTGGGTTCCTACTACACCCTGGCGTGTGGGTTCAAACTACACCCTGGTATGTGAGTTCCAACTACACCCTGGCGTGTGGGTTCCAACTACACCCTGGCATGTGGGTTCCAACTACACCCTGGCGTGTGGGTTCCTACTACACCCTGGCATGTGGGTTCCAACTACACCCTGGCGTGTGGGTTCCAACTACACCCTGGTATGTGGGTTCCTACTACACCCTGGCGTGTGGGTTCCAACTACACCCTGGCATGTGGGTTCCTACTACACCCTGGCGTGTGGGTTCCAACTACACCCTGGCATGTGGGTTCCTACTACACCCTGGCGTGTGGGTTCCTACTACACCCTGGCGTGTGGGTTCAAACTACACCCTGGTATGTGGGTTCCTACTACACCCTGGCGTGTGGGTTCCAACTACACCCTGGTATGTGAGTTCCAACTACACCCTGGCGTGTGGGTTCCTACTACACCCTGGCATGTGGGTTCCAACTACACCCTGGCGTGTGGGTTCCAACTACACCCTGGTATGTGGGTTCCTACTACACCCTGGCGTGTGGGTTCCAACTACACCCTGGCATGTGGGTTCCTACTACACCCTGGCGTGTGGGTTCCTACTACACCCTGGCGTGTGGGTTCAAACTACACCCTGGTATGTGAGTTCCAACTACACCCTGGCGTGTGGGTTCCAACTACACCCTGGCATGTGGGTTCCTACTACACCCTGGCGTGTGGGTTCCTACTACACCCTGGCGTGTGGGTTCCAACTACACCCTGGCATGTGGGTTCCTACTACACCCTGGCATGTGGGTTCCTACTACACCCTGGCATGTGGGTTCCTACTACACCCTGGCGTGTGGGTTCCTACTACACCCTGGCGTGTGGGTTCCTACTACACCCTGGCGTGTGGGTTCCTACTACACCCTGGTGTGTGAGTTCCTACTACACCCTGGCGTGTGGGTTCCTACTACACCCTGGCGTGTGAGTTCCTACTACACCCTGGCGTGTGGGTTCCTACTACACCCTGGCATGTGAGTTCGAACTACACCCTGGCGTGTGGGTTCCAACTACACCCTGGCATGTGGGTTCCTACTACACCCTGGCATGTGGGTTCCTACTACACCCTGGCGTGTGGGTTCCTACTACACCCTGGCGTGTGGGTTCCTACTACACCCTGGCGTGTGGGTTCCTACTACACCCTGGCGTGTGGGTTCCTACTACACCCTGGCGTGTGGGTTCCTACTACACCCTGGCGTGTGGGTTCCTACTACACCCTGGCGTGTGGGTTCCTACTACACCCTGGCGTGTGGGTTCCTACTACACCCTGGCGTGTGGGTTCCTACTACACCCTGGCGTGTGGGTTCCTACTACACCCTGGCGTGTGGGTTCCTACTACACCCTGGCGTGTGGGTTCCTACTACACCCTGGCGTGTGGGTTCCTACTACACCCTGGCGTGTGGGTTCCTACTACACCCTGGCGTGTGGGTTCCTACTACACCCTGGCGTGTGGGTTCCTACTACACCCTGGCGTGTGGGTTCCTACTACACCCTGGCGTGTGGGTTCCTACTACACCCTGGCAGTGTGGGTTCCTACTACACCCTGGCATGTGGGTTCCTACTACACCCTGGCATTTGGGTTCCTACTACACCCTGGCATGTGAGTTCCTACTACACCCTGGCATGTGGGTTCCTACTACACCCTGGCGTGTGGGTTCCTACTACACCCTGGCGTGTGGGTTCCTACTACACCCTGGCGTGTGGGTTCCTACTACACCCTGGCGTGTGAGTTCCTACTACACCCTGGCGTGTGGGTTCCTACTACACCCTGGCGTGTGGGTTCCTACTACACCCTGGCGTGTGAGTTCCTACTACACCCTGGCGTGTGGGTTCCTACTACACCCTGGCGTGTGGGTTCCTACTACACCCTGGTATGTGGGTTCCTACTACACCCTGGCGTGTGAGTTCCTACTACACCCTGGCATGTGGGTTCCTACTACACCCTGGCGTGTGGGTTCCTACTACACCCTGGCATGTGAGTTCCTACTACACCCTGGCGTGTGGGTTCCAACTACACCCTGGCGTGTGGGTTCCAACTACACCCTGGCGTGTGGGTTCCTACTACACCCTGGCGTGTGGGTTCCAACTACACCCTGGCGTGTGGGTTCCAACTACACCCTGGCGTGTGGGTTCCTACTACACCCTGGCGTGTGGGTTCCTACTACACCCTGGCGTGTGGGTTCCTACTACACCCTGGCGTGTGGGTTCCTACTACACCCTGGCGTGTGGGTTCCAACTACACCCTGGCGTGTGGGTTCCAACTACACCCTGGCATGTGGGTTCCTACTACACCCTGGCATGTGGGTTCCTACTACACCCTGGCGTGTGGGTTCCTACTACACCCTGGCGTGTGGGTTCCAACTACACCCTGGCGTGTGGGTTCCAACTACACCCTGGCATGTGGGTTCCTACTACACCCTGGCATGTGGGTTCCTACTACACCCTGGTGTGTGAGTTCCAACTACACCCTGGCGTGTGAGTTCCAACTACACCCTGGCGTGTGGGTTCCAACTACACCCTGGCATGTGGGTTCCTACTACACCCTGGCGTGTGGGTTCCTACTACACCCTGGCGTGTGGGTTCCAACTACACCCTGGCATGTGGGTTCCTACTACACCCTGGCATGTGGGTTCCTACTACACCCTGGCGTGTGAGTTCCAACTACACCCTGGCGTGTGAGTTCCAACTACACCCTGGCATGTGGGTTCCTACTACACCCTGGTGTGTGGGTTCCTACTACACCCTGGCGTGTGAGTTCCAACTACACCCTGGCGTGTGGGTTCCTACTACACCCTGGCATGTGGGTTCCAACTACACCCTGGCGTGTGAGTTCCAACTACACCCTGGCGTGTGGGTTCCTACTACACCCTGGCATGTGAGTTCCTACTACACCCTGGCATGTGAGTTCCAACTACACCCTGGCATATGAGTTCCTACTACACCCTGGCATGTGAGTTCCTACTACACCCTGGCTTGTGGGTTCCTACTACACCCTGGCATGTGAGTTCCTACTACACCCTGGCGTGTGGGTTCCTACTACACCCTGGCGTGTGGGTTCCTACTACACCCTGGCATGTGGGTTCCTACTACACCCTGGCGTGTGGGTTCCTACTACACCCTGGCGTGTGAGTTCCAACTACACCCTGGCGTGTGGGTTCCTACTACACCCTGGCGTGTGAGTTCCAACTACACCCTGGCGTGTGGGTTCCTACTACACCCTGGCATGTGGGTTCCTACTACACCCTGGCGTGTGGGTTCCTACTACACCCTGGCATGTGGGTTCCTACTACACCCTGGCATGTGGGTTCCAACTACACCCTGGCGTGTGAGTTCCAACTACACCCTGGCATGTGGGTTCCTACTACACCCTGGCGTGTGGGTTCCTACTACACCCTGGCATGTGGGTTCCTACTACACCCTGGCATGTGGGTTCCTACTACACCCTGGCGTGTGAGTTCCAACTACACCCTGGCGTGTGGGTTCCTACTACACCCTGGCGTGTGGGTTCCTACTACACCCTGGCATGTGAGTTCCTACTACACCCTGGCATGTGAGTTCCTACTACACCCTGGCATGTGAGTTCCTACTACACCCTGGCATGTGAGTTCCTACTACACCCTGGCGTGTGGGTTCCTACTACACCCTGGCGTGTGGGTTCCTACTACACCCTGGCGTGTGGGTTCCAACTACACCCTGGCGTGTGGGTTCCAACTACACCCTGGCGTGTGAGTTCCAACTACACCCTGGCGTGTGGGTTCCTACTACACCCTGGCATGTGGGTTCCAACTACACCCTGGCGTGTGGGTTCCTACTACACCCTGGCATGTGAGTTCCAACTACACCCTGGCGTGTGGGTTCCTACTACACCCTGGCGTGTGGGTTCCTACTACACCCTGGCGTGTGGGTTCCAACTACACCCTGGCGTGTGGGTTCCTACTACACCCTGGCGTGTGAGTTCCAACTACACCCTGGCGTGTGGGTTCCTACTACACCCTGGCATGTGAGTTCCAACTACACCCTGGCGTGTGGGTTCCTACTACACCCTGGCGTGTGGGTTCCTACTACACCCTGGCATGTGGGTTCCTACTACACCCTTGCATGTGGGTTCCTACTACACCCTGGCGTGTGGGTTCCTACTACACCCTTGCATGTGGGTTCCAACTACACCCTGGCGTGTGGGTTCCTACTACACCCTGGCGTGTGGGTTCCAACTACACCCTGGCGTGTGGGTTCCAACTACACCCTGGCGTGTGGGTTCCTACTACACCCTGGCGTGTGGGTTCCTACTACACCCTGGCGTGTGGGTTCCTACTACACCCTGGCGTGTGGGTTCCTACTACACCCTGGCGTGTGGGTTCCAACTACACCCTGGCGTGTGGGTTCCAACTACACCCTGGCGTGTGGGTTCCTACTACACCCTGGCGTGTGGGTTCCTACTACACCCTGGCGTGTGGGTTCCAACTACACCCTGGCGTGTGGGTTCCAACTACACCCTGGCATGTGGGTTCCTACTACACCCTGGCATGTGGGTTCCTACTACACCCTGGCGTGTGGGTTCCAACTACACCCTGGCGTGTGAGTTCCAACTACACCCTGGCGTGTGGGTTCCAACTACACCCTGGCATGTGGGTTCCTACTACACCCTGGCGTGTGAGTTCCTACTACACCCTGGCGTGTGAGTTCCAACTACACCCTGGCGTGTGGGTTCCTACTACACCCTGGCGTGTGAGTTCCAACTACACCCTGGCGTGTGAGTTCCAACTACACCCTGGCGTGTGGGTTCCAACTACACCCTGGCATGTGGGTTCCTACTACACCCTGGCATGTGGGTTCCTACTACACCCTGGCGTGTGAGTTCCAACTACACCCTGGCGTGTGAGTTCCAACTACACCCTGGCGTGTGAGTTCCTACTACACCCTGGCGTGTGGGTTCCAACTACACCCTGGCGTGTGGGTTCCTACTACACCCTGGCGTGTGAGTTCCAACTACACCCTGGCGTGTGGGTTCCTACTACACCCTGGCGTGTGAGTTCCAACTACACCCTGGCGTGTGGGTTCCTACTACACCCTGGCATGTGAGTTCCAACTACACCCTGGCATATGAGTTCCTACTACACCCTGGCATGTGAGTTCCTACTACACCCTGGCGTGTGAGTTCCAACTACACCCTGGCATGTGAGTTCCTACTACACCCTGGCATGTGAGTTCCAACTACACCCTGGCATATGAGTTCCTACTACACCCTGGCATGTGAGTTCCTACTACACCCTGGCTTGTGGGTTCCTACTACACCCTGGCATGTGAGTTCCTACTACACCCTGGCGTGTGGGTTCCTACTACACCCTGGCATGTGAGTTCCAACTACACCCTGGCATGTGAGTTCCAACTACACCCTGGCATGTGAGTTCCAACTACACCCTGGCATGTGAGTTCCAACTACACCCTGGCATGTGAGTTCCTACTACACCCTGGCATGTGGGTTCCTACTACACCCTGGCGTGTGGGTTCCTACTACACCCTGGCGTGTGGGTTCCTACTACACCCTGGCGTGTGGGTTCCAACTACACCCTGGTATGTGGGTTCCTACTACACCCTGGCGTGTGGGTTCCAACTACACCCTGGCATGTGGGTTCCTACTACACCCTGGCGTGTGGGTTCCTACTACACCCTGGCGTGTGGGTTCAAACTACACCCTGGTATGTGAGTTCCAACTACACCCTGGCGTGTGGGTTCCAACTACACCCTGGCATGTGGGTTCCAACTACACCCTGGCGTGTGGGTTCCTACTACACCCTGGCATGTGGGTTCCAACTACACCCTGGCGTGTGGGTTCCAACTACACCCTGGTATGTGGGTTCCTACTACACCCTGGCGTGTGGGTTCCAACTACACCCTGGCATGTGGGTTCCTACTACACCCTGGCGTGTGGGTTCCAACTACACCCTGGCATGTGGGTTCCTACTACACCCTGGCGTGTGGGTTCCTACTACACCCTGGCGTGTGGGTTCAAACTACACCCTGGTATGTGGGTTCCTACTACACCCTGGCGTGTGGGTTCCAACTACACCCTGGTATGTGAGTTCCAACTACACCCTGGCGTGTGGGTTCCTACTACACCCTGGCATGTGGGTTCCAACTACACCCTGGCGTGTGGGTTCCAACTACACCCTGGTATGTGGGTTCCTACTACACCCTGGCGTGTGGGTTCCAACTACACCCTGGCATGTGGGTTCCTACTACACCCTGGCGTGTGGGTTCCTACTACACCCTGGCGTGTGGGTTCCAACTACACCCTGGCGTGTGGGTTCCTACTACACCCTGGCGTGTGGGTTCAAACTACACCCTGGTATGTGAGTTCCAACTACACCCTGGCGTGTGGGTTCCTACTACACCCTGGCATGTGGGTTCCTACTACACCCTGGTATGTGGGTTCCTACTACACCCTGGCGTGTGGGTTCCTACTACACCCTGGCGTGTGGGTTCAAACTACACCCTGGTATGTGAGTTCCAACTACACCCTGGCGTGTGGGTTCCAACTACACCCTGGCATGTGGGTTCCTACTACACCCTGGCGTGTGGGTTCCTACTACACCCTGGCGTGTGGGTTCCAACTACACCCTGGCATGTGGGTTCCTACTACACCCTGGCATGTGGGTTCCTACTACACCCTGGCGTGTGGGTTCCTACTACACCCTGGCGTGTGGGTTCCTACTACACCCTGGCGTGTGGGTTCCTACTACACCCTGGTGTGTGAGTTCCTACTACACCCTGGCGTGTGGGTTCCTACTACACCCTGGCGTGTGAGTTCCTACTACACCCTGGCGTGTGGGTTCCTACTACACCCTGGCATGTGAGTTCGAACTACACCCTGGCGTGTGGGTTCCAACTACACCCTGGCATGTGGGT
Source organism: Lethenteron reissneri (assembly GCF_015708825.2). Classification (NCBI taxonomy): domain Eukaryota; kingdom Metazoa; phylum Chordata; class Hyperoartia; order Petromyzontiformes; family Petromyzontidae; genus Lethenteron; species Lethenteron reissneri. The sequence goes on from NC_083822.1 coordinate 526,511, forward strand.
TCCTACTACACCCTGGCATGTGGGTTCCTACTACACCCTGGCGTGTGGGTTCCTACTACACCCTGGCGTGTGGGTTCCTACTACACCCTGGCGTGTGGGTTCCAACTACACCCTGGCATGTGGGTTCCTACTACACCCTGGCGTGTGAGTTCCTACTACACCCTGGCGTGTGGGTTCCTACTACACCCTGGCGTGTGGGTTCCTACTACACCCTGGCGTGTGGGTTCCTACTACACCCTGGCGTGTGGGTTCCTACTACACCCTGGCATGTGGGTTCCTACTACACCCTGGTATGTGGGTTCCTACTACACCCTGGCGTGTGGGTTCCTACTACACCCTGGCGTGTGGGTTCCTACTACACCCTGGCGTGTGGGTTCCTACTACACCCTGGTATGTGGGTTCCTACTACACCCTGGCGTGTGGGTTCCAACTACACCCTGGCGTGTGGGTTCCAACTACACCCTGGCGTGTGGGTTCCAACTACACCCTGGCGTGTGGGTTCCAACTACACCCTGGCGTGTGGGTTCCAACTACACCCTGGCGTGTGGGTTCCTACTACACCCTGGCGTGTGGGTTCCTACTACACCCTGGCATGTGAGTTCCTACTACACCCTGGCATGTGAGTTCCAACTACACCCTGGCGTGTGAGTTCCAACTACACCCTGGCATGTGGGTTCCTACTACACCCTGGTGTGTGGGTTCCTACTACACCCTGGCGTGTGAGTTCCAACTACACCCTGGCGTGTGGGTTCCTACTACACCCTGGCGTGTGAGTTCCAACTACACCCTGGCGTGTGGGTTCCTACTACACCCTGGCATGTGGGTTCCTACTACACCCTGGCGTGTGAGTTCCAACTACACCCTGGCATGTGGGTTCCTACTACACCCTGGCATGTGGGTTCCTACTACACCCTGGCATGTGGGTTCCAACTACACCCTGGCGTGTGAGTTCCAACTACACCCTGGCATGTGGGTTCCTACTACACCCTGGCGTGTGAGTTCCAACTACACCCTGGCATGTGGGTTCCTACTACACCCTGGCATGTGGGTTCCAACTACACCCTGGCGTGTGAGTTCCAACTACACCCTGGCATGTGGGTTCCTACTACACCCTGGCGTGTGAGTTCCAACTACACCCTGGCATGTGGGTTCCTACTACACCCTGGCGTGTGAGTTCCAACTACACCCTGGCATGTGGGTTCCTACTACACCCTGGCGTGTGAGTTCCAACTACACCCTGGCATGTGGGTTCCTACTACACCCTGGCGTGTGAGTTCCAACTACACCCTGGCATGTGGGTTCCTACTACACCCTGGCGTGTGGGTTCCTACTACACCCTGGCGTGTGAGTTCCAACTACACCCTGGCATGTGGGTTCCTACTACACCCTGGCATGTGGGTTCCTACTACACCCTGGCATGTGGGTTCCAACTACACCCTGGCGTGTGAGTTCCAACTACACCCTGGCATGTGGGTTCCTACTACACCCTGGCGTGTGAGTTCCAACTACACCCTGGCATGTGGGTTCCTACTACACCCTGGCGTGTGAGTTCCAACTACACCCTGGCATGTGGGTTCCTACTACACCCTGGCATGTGGGTTCCAACTACACCCTGGCATGTGGGTTCCAACTACACCCTGGCATGTGAATGTAATATAAGACACCTGCAGCTTGCAAGCGTTGACTTTGAATGTTTCTGCAAAGGTAAAGAAGTCATCAGAGCATGTGCTGTTGGTTGCACACACCGCGCCATTGCTTCCTTCCATTTGCCAGAACCCTCAATGTCTATGCCTGCTATCTGTTGGTCATTTTCCTTTGTGTCAACCCTGGGGTGCTACTTCCAGTGATTGAAAAAAGCAGCAGCCAACAGAGACAAGGGGCTGCTAAAATTGGTAACACTTTGGCAAATGAAAAACATTGGCCTCGAGTTACCCAATAAGGGTGCAATGGTTTCGAGATGTTGACTACCTCGCCTGATATACAGAAGGTTGTGGGTTCGATCCCGACCCTGACGCCTGTATATTTGTAGTTTGCATGTCTCTCTCCCATGGTCGCATGGAATTTTCTTCGGGTCCTCCATTTTTTCCCTCCACATTTATTAATATGCGTTTATAGTATTTGGGCTTGACTTAAAGCTTTTGTGACTGCAGGAATTCATATTCTTTGGCTCTTTTGGTAAAGCCACGTAGATAAAAAAAATAATACAAATAATAACAATAACACGACGTTTCGATCTGATGACGATTGCTTGTGTTGCGATCAAAACGTCGTATTGTTATTTTATTTTTATAATTTTTTCTATTTACGTGGATATACCGAAGACCCAAAGAATATGAATAGTATTTGGGCTGCTATACATTTCCACATAAGCCACTTTGTTGAGCTATCATTTGTGATAGTCAGGTCGCTTCTGAAAAAGAGCCACATAGCTCAGTGGACCTTACCTGGTAAAATGAAAATCGTTAGTTTTTTCTTTTCCAATTGAACCTTATGGCAGGACCCCGGGGTCCTGAATAAACGGAAATCAAAATCGTAATTTATTTTTGGCGACTTCGTCCCACCGTCCGACCGCGCACATAAATGCTGCAACCCACCTGGCATGGATCATTCTGTTGTCATGTCGTCCAAGCGCAGCGAGGACGAATGCGCAGAAGAAACAAAACTTAAACTTTGATTAGCGCATCGTCTCGAGCTCGTCGAGAGGAATAGTGCCGCATCGTTCGCCTTCAACAGATTTAAAATGACTTGGCAACGCAGTTTATGCGAGAGCCGGGGGCTTATGGGACCCCGTGGTCCCCGCCATAAGGTTCAATTGGTGCAGCCAATAATGTTTTACAGTGGTTGACACGTAATTTGTGTGTCCTTTTCTTTACAGCAGTCCTCATGTGGCCACATGCCATAGGAAGTGAAGTTGCATTCTGTAGGGTTCCCCACTCCTTGCCTTAAACCCTATAGCCTTAACCCCGAATCCTCACAGGAAAACTGAAAAACTTTTGCATACCTTAATCCTCGATTATCCACGTGCGGTTTTTCTTGATTTGTGGATTAACTGCGCACCTAAGATTTTGGCATAAATTAATAACTCATGGATTTTGCCTTTAGCCCAAATTAATGATTTAAAAACAGTTATCCATTGATATTATTGGATATATTTATTACAAGTCACGTGCTTAAACCGAACAAATATGTTGCTCCAGGTTGATTCGAAATCCACGTGATCGTCTCTAAAGTACAGTAGTTGCATATCTTTACAACAGTGGGTGGAGTTTGAATGATGTTGATTGGCGTGGCTCTGCTGCTGTCCACTTAGTGGGCGGAGTAATCTGTGCGGAAGCAATGAAGTGTTATCACTGAGCACGCGCATCATCGATCGGTTGATTCTTTACTACAAATTGTTATTTCGTAAACAAACTCATCTTTCTTAACTTAAACATAAGTTATATCTATATTCGTGCTTTTTGGCATGGAGATGTGGGGAAATTTTATATTTTTTATATTGCCCGCCATTTTGAATTATCCGCGGCTATCCTCCCCGTCATTAGCACAGATAATAGATAGTCTACTGTACTTTATTAGCTGAATTCCAAACAAAATCCTGAATGAATAACAATCAGGTCTTTGATTGAAACTTAAAACTTGCAAGGACAGTAATTCCAAACTCGAGTTTCACCCCCTTAATCTGCAATGATGACGAGGCGTCGCCACTTTAAAATGGGAAAATGCCGACACTGTCTTTGCACGTCAGGTGCTGTCGTAGCACTTTGTCCATGCCTTTGTTGAGATTTTAAAGTTATCCGTTTCCCAGTGGAGCCTGGGGCACCAAACAGCCGCCCCTACCTGCTGGTGTGCGGACACGTCTTCTGTGGAGCATGCTTGCAGGACAAAGGCACACACGCAGGCTGCGAGTTTGCATGCCCCACCTGCAAGGTACAGCTATTACAATTGTACGGCCACGTATGTATGGTTGTGTGCACGCGTGTGTTCGAGTGTATGTACTGGTGTGTCCGTGTACATCTGCCTGCATGTGTATGATAGCAGTGGTCTACAAAATTTTTTTTTTTTCTGGCCTGGACTTTTGCAGCTGTTTTAGACTAATTTCAGGGTGCTGATTCCAAATCTGATCTCAGATTTGCTCTATCACGTCTCATTTTTATGCTATCGGCATACCCCATTTTCATTGATTTTACCCAAAATTAACTCTGTCACTTATGATTGCAAGTTGTTGCGAGTCAGTGACTGCTTTAGTGTTAAAATATGGTGCTGTATTTTTAGGATAGTGTGTTTATAATATCATTTTATGTAGATATCCACATTTATTTAATATTTTTATTCCGCCGTTTTTATTGAAAATGCAATATTTGATATCTCAAAAATCTGATGTGATAGACAAAAACTGATGCCAGATTTGGAATCAGCACCCCAAAATTACATTACAACCGTTGGAATACCTTATGCCAGAAAAAGTGTGTTGACCAATGTAGTGTAGTGGTTAGTGTGCTGCGCTACGAACCCGGCGAGCCGAGTTCGATTTCCGCTCACGGACGCCAACACCAGTGACGATTATCTAAACTGGTCCTGGGCCTCCCCTAGGTTGACTCAGCCTCAAATGAGTACCTGGCGCAGTGTGTAAACACCCCACTAGGGAGACAAAGGCGGCCGAGCGTGATGTTAGTTACCCACCCACCCCCTCATATGCTGTACCGGCATTCATAGATGCTATTTGTTAAAAGCACTTGCCCCAAACAGTTTCTTAAGGCTCAATGGGGGATCTTTGTCTTTTGTACGCCTCTGCTAGTTTCGTGTGAAGCCCCCAGTGGCGTCACTGGGCACTTCTGCAGTGGAAAAAACAACCTGCAAATATGAGCCAAAGAGACTGACTAACTCTGTGTGTCCCCAATTACATACATCCAGATTAATTTGTTTACGGTGAAAACTAAGTTTTGCGGGAATGGACAAATAGCTTTGGCAAGTGACCGGAATGGATGGATGCGAGTCAACTAGATAAGATGGCGTTTGCGTCTGTCTGTCTGATTCGCAGCGACGAGTTTTATTCACTTGATACCATGCTTGCAATAGTTTCCTTGTATTTGGCAAGCAATCGGAGAGGGAGAAACGGTGACACCATCTCTTTGTACGCTCTCACTTTTAGAAGGGTCTACTGCTTGACATTGTAATGTTAAACTACCAAGCTATCAGTTTAAGACGTAGCAGGCTATCGCGACAAATATTATCCATAATCGAGGTTTTTGGGTTAGATGGCGTAAATAGAAATGTGTCACGTAAACAAAACATGCCAATTAGGGACTAGTACAGCACACCAGTGTGTTGGAGAGTAAAGGTGTATTAAAATACAGGAAAATCTGTTGTTATCTGGCACACTACCATCTGGAATGCTCTTAACTAGCTAGCATCTGTTGTAGACGGCAATGCGAATCTTCCTTCACGTACAGACAGTCCCCGGGTTGCGGAAGACCCGACTTATGAAAATCCGACCTTATGGAAATGCTTCAATAAATCATGTAACAAACAAAATTCAATATGCAAACATGAATGCACTGTATACTATTTACAGTGTAGTTTTACATTCCGTTATGTGTTTAGTGGTGTTATAAGTTTGTTTTGGTGTTATAAGTGTGTAGTTATAAGTGTGACTCTTGAGTGAAGTGGGTGTGCGTCATGTGCTGCCTTAACCCAATGTTGTCTCACTGTACTGTACTACTGTACACTGTGCTTCTCTACAATAAACTTAGAGAATGCTCTACAACTGACTGGTGAGTACCTCTGTAAAAAGCAGATATTATTTCTTACATCATAGTTAAAATGTAGGCTTAGTTTCTTTCTTTAAAAGTTGTATGCACTTGTAAAATGTTGTGAACCATAAGTATAACCAGATATCATGGATTCCGGATACTGATATTTTCCTGTAGACAGCTGCGTCAACTACACCACTGCCGATTAAACCACTAACTTTAAATGTGGGCCCATTTTGGATGACTGTGGAGTTTCTCCACCATTGGCTAAGAACTGGCAGTAGAGGGAGGGTGGTGAGCATTATCCCGTACTCAGATACCGCACTCGCTTGAAAACAAGTCAGAGGTTTACATTTTTTAAAAAGAAGTTGAGAGAGCCGGGAGAGCTGCGCACATCTCGGATTAGTTGAGAAAAGAACGCTCATAAGTTGTTTTCATAATGGTGTTGGTCTGGTATTGCACTGCTGATTGCCACCCCCCACCCCATGTGGTGCAGATGGTGACCAGGATTCCTGGAGCCGGTGGCTTGTCTCAGCTGCCCCTGGATTACTATTCACTTGGAGTTGTGGCCGCATACAACTACTTGTGCGGTGGTGTCCCACGGTAAAAAATAATTAAAAAAACTGGTTCAACTGGCCAAACGACCCCGATGTAGCAGCACCCACCTGAAAAACAAGTCTTGAGGATTTGCGAGCTAAAGGAAAAGAGGATAGTTCCTCACTTGCACAGCATCTTCAGATGCTGTCGCTGGTCGATGTTTTGATGTTGTGGCAAGTGGCATAAGAAATAGGGCCACATTCCCATCCTCCAGAACCTATCGTATTCCCAAAACACCTCACTTTCTCCCTGACTCTTTTGATTTCTGAAAGAGCCATGCCACTTTTTCTGAGCCATTTAACCTTTTAACAATTCAACCACTAAAAACTTGGTGATTTTTGTGTACCGACGCTACAGATTAATAAAAAAAATAAAAGTGGTTTACACTTGCTAAGTGGTGGTAATTTCAGGTTCTAGTGTAATCTGATCCTTCTAAGTCCTTAACATTTTAATATTCTTTGTGTCTTTCGGTAAAGTCACGTAGATAGATTTTCTTTGAACCTATCTACGCGACTTTACCGAAAGACCCAAAGAATATGAATTCCTGCAGTCACGAAACCCTTATCATTTGCCTGGGAAGTTTTGGATCACACGGAATCATCAGGATGGGAATATGAAAGGATGGGAATTAATCATCAGGATAGGAATGCTGCCATTGTTTTGTGCGTAGAACCGTCATTGAGCAGACGGGAGTGACCCAGTTACTCTGTTTTCGTATATTTTCTGTTACTTTCAACCGAGTTAATATCAAGTAAGTCTACAACAAGAGGAGATTAATTCTGAGTGAAAGGAGAATTGAATATCTCGGAGTGTGTGGCAATGTACATGTTAACGTTTCTGTGCAGTGGCTGGCACAGAGTGACGTTTTTATTATAAATGTGCTCATATATAAAATACAGAGGCGTACTGTGCGCACGCGCGCTCGTGACCCTCTGGAGTTGTTGCGCCCACCACGTCTCCTCCCTTTGTGCCACTCGCCGTTTCCGGCCCCCACCCCCACGCCTCTCAGGTCTAAACAAAACCTTGGAGGGAGCCAAGGGAAGTTGCGCCAGCCCTTGCTCACGGATGGAGGAGCTCTCATGGAGACCCGTGGGATTCCGGACGATGTCCACTTGAATCTGACCAGTACGCGTAGTGGGGGAAGGGAAGTGACACGTCGCCACGTTTGACGTCCAGAGTTGTCAATGCACGTCTATATAGATGTGGTCGAATGAAAAATACATGGGAAGCTTTTTTACGTGTTTTATTCTGATTTTGTCTTGCAAAACAATTCAATCTCTACTTGATTTTGTTATGGCTAGTACGGTTACCATTGTAACCCCACCAAATCATGCATAGCTGCTTCACTCATAATTCTAAAAACCTAAATTTCATAAAAGGCTCTGACAATACAGTAGAACATTGATTATAATCGATAATCGATGTTCTACTGTTGTATTGTCGCCGCTGCTGTTGTTCTTGTTGGCTGCGTTTCAGCTGGAAAGGAGAGGCGCTGTGCAGAATGCGATCGGCAGAAAGCCATCCTGTCCTGCAAGCACTGCCAAGAGGACTTTTGCGACTCTTGCTTTAAGAAGGTAATCGCTGTGTAATTATGAAATGTGCTTTATTCGCGTCGGCTTTTGCTACCAATATCTGAAAAAAACAAAAAACCTCTTATGGATCAAATGTACTGGGTGCACTTATTGCCTCTCGGAGCAATCTACTTGGGTATAAATGCTCCAGAGTGAGTGTGCCTAACACCTCATTTGCACTATAAATCCCCCTCATACGCATGTTTTGTCATGTCAAATCCAAAAACCTGATTTTCTCTCACTTCTAAAGAGCATCATACACACTTTTAAAACAAACACTGGCCACTACTTGTACAACAATCAAAATATTGTGAAGGCACACGTGACATCCCGATGGAATACAGTACAAGGTGCCATCCACTGTTTTTGTATTTTATTCAATTGTGGCAAACATTGCACAAGGCTTGTTGAAAATCGGACCACCTTCACAGACGAGAAACAGCCAAAGTTTTCTGTCGCCTGATGAGGCTGGTTGTAATTACTGGCGAAAACGTTATGGTTACTCGAATTGTAAATGTCGTTAAACCCGCCACCACCACGCGACAGCCAATTAGTAAGGTTTGTCACGTAAACAAAACGTGCCAATTAGTTACTAGTTCAGCACACCGGTTTTGTGTTGGAGAGTAAACCCACTACAACATTTACGAGTCGAGTACCGTGACGTTTCACCGGTAATTACAACAACCAGCCTCATTAGCGAGTGGTGGCGAGTTTAACGAAACGTTTATATTCATGCAATCTAAGCCTAGAAAAATCCTCAAGGATAATATTGGTTGTAAAAGCCTCCTAGGATGTGTTAAACTTGTGGCAGCATATTTAGATGCTGTACAAGTTAAAATTGTGTTGTGTATGTAGGTGTCTGTCCTAAGCCGTTTGTTCTTAAAGTGATCTGCTCCCGCTTGGTAAATTTCCGAAGTCTACGTTGTCAACCAGAATGTTTCTGCTCGCTAATTCTGACCGATTTCCATTGGCTTCCCAAGTTGCTCTCACCAGGGTTAGGAGGAAATGTAAACTACCTCTCCTGATATACAGAAGGTTGTTGGTTCGTTTGCATGTTCTCCCCGTGGTCGCAAGGATTTTTCTCCGGTTTTTCCCTCCATCAACCTCACACGTCTACAGTATTTGGCTGCTGCTATGCATTTTCACATGATAAGCCGTTTCGTTCCACTATTATTTGTGATAGCCAGGTCGCTTCTGAAAAAGAGCTACGTAGCCCTAATCATCCTTGCTTTTGTCGCTTCTCAACTTGATAACTGCAGCTCTCACCGTTTCCGTGAACAAGACCACATTGTCGCAAGACGCCAAACTCTCTGGACTCTCGTCACCGTGGGCTCTGCTTTAGCCGCAGGAGGCTCACTTCACAGTAGAAACTGCGCGAGACTGCCAAGCTCATGCATAAGCCTGAGATTGCATGAAGTTAAATTATTTGATAACAATTTAATAAAACTGGGAATGAAAATGAAACAGTAAGGTTTAATTGGCGGTGAATGTTTTGTAGGAATTGACAGTCACGGTGTGTACCTGCATGTATGTGGTGTTTGTGTTACTGTGTACCTGTGTTGTGCGGAGCATCCACATAGGCGGTTAGCGCGCTGCGCTACGTACCCGGCAACTTGAGTTGGATTTCTACTCACGGTCACCACCAGTGACGATTATCTGAACCGGTCCTGGGCCTCCCCTAGGTCTATTCAGCCTCAAATGAGTACCCAGTGCGGTGTGTAAACATCACCACTCGGGAGACAAAGGTGGTCGGGCATGGTGCTGGCCACCCACCCCCTTCGTGTGCTGTGCTTGCCTTCATAGGCGCTTGCTACAATAGCACTTGCCCCAACAGTGTTGAGGCTACACGGGGGAATTTTGCCTTTGTTACTGTGTATCTGTATTAGGAACTGATTTTGTTGGGAAGCCAAGTCCTTCAGATTGGGTGGCTACTTTTGTTTACCCGTGTAGCCTGTGTGTGGCACTTGTGTACCTGCATAGAGAGTGACGATGTGAAGGCTGGTCTGCTAGTATAGTATTGGGTTTGTGCACGCGCGTGTGATCCGTTTCAGGTTCACGAAAATGCGAAAGTGCTGAAAAACCACAAAGCGAACAAAATTGATCCCAGTGACTGGTAAGTGGTGGCTAGGAGATGTTAACTACCTCGCCTGATATACAGGAGGTTGTGGGTTCGATCCTGACGCCTTCATATTTGGAGTTTGCATGTTCTCCCCGTGATCACGTGGATTTTTCTCTGGGTCTTCCGGTTTTTCCTTCCACATTTAGAATCAACGTCGCGTATCTAAAGTGTAAAAGAGCTGCATAGCCCAGTGGGCCCTACCTGGTTAAATAAAATAAAACACATTTTAAATTGCTGCAGCTAAAATGTTTTGCAGTGATTGACACCCTGATACTTCACGGCAGTCGTCATGTGGCCACATTCCCATAGAAAGTGAACTTGCGGGGCTGTCGGGTTCCCTACCCCTTCCTTGCCTTGAACGCTATAACCTTAACCCCTTAAATCTCACACCAAAACTTAAAAACTTGCATACCTAAACACAGTAGACCCTCGATTATTCACAAGCGGTGTATCTGATTTGAAGATTAACCGTGCACCTGAGATTTTGATATAAAATAATAATGCATAGATTTTTTCCTTTAGCACAAATTTTAACCAAAAAACTCTTGTACCTTGTTATTCTTGTAAATGTTTAATACAAGGCATGTGCTTAACCGAACAAATATGTGCTCTGGTTAATCCGAAATCTACGTGATCGCCTCTACAGTACAGTAGTTGGAGATCTTTACAACATTGGGTGGAGTTTGATTGATGTTGATTGGCGAGGCGCTGCTGCTGTCTACTTAGTGGGCCGAGTCTTCTGTGCTGGAGCAGGAAAGTGTTATCATTGAGCACGCGCATCATTGATCAGTTGATTGTTAGTATTCATTCTAAATATAAACGGTAACAATCAAAATCATCAGTTGTGGTTCTTTTGAGTGATTTATCCCATCATTTATTTCATGAGTTTGAATTTAGTTAATACCCAAATCAGTGTTTTTTTGGCATAGAGATCCGTGGAAAATTGATTTTTTTTTTTTTTTATTATGCGCGATTTATTTAATTATCTGCAGCCGTCTTCCCCGCCATTATCGCGGATAATCGAGAGCCTACTATCGTCATGTAATGTAGGGGTTGGGCAGTGGCACGTTGGACACTTTTTCAGTGTTTCATATGGGGCCATCCAAGCATCCATACTAAATGGACGGCTCCTAGAAAGGGCTTTGAGGTCCGCTCTTGGGTGATGGTTGCTCTTGACTCCACCAGGGCCCTGGGTGTTATCCGATTGCAGCGGTCGCACCCATGAAGCATTTGAAACTAACGATTGAAACTTTTTTTTTAAGGCCCCTCTGAGCTATACGTTATTTTTCAGAAGCGTTTTTAGATTATTAATTTGGGCGTAAGGGAAAATGTGCAAGTTATTAATTTATGTCAAAATCTCAAGTGTGCGCGTTTAATCCACAAATTGGATAAACTGCACGCGGTAATCAAGAATCCACTGTACTTCTTGGAGCACCTCAGTCGTGGTCGCGACGTGCTCGACACTTTTAGCTGCCCCCTTCAAAAGAGGCACGGCCGTGTTTTTCGTGGACAATGTGACATTTTTACTAATTATAGTTTTTAAAAGCTGGATAAAGAAAACTTGGAACGGAAGATCTTGTGATTGCTGGCTCATTGCTCCGGCTTGTCCCTTCGTCTCCACTTATTGGCCGCGTGCCGGTGGGAACGTGACCTGTTCGTGATCTGTGCGTCGATGCAAATGCTTGTTATCTATGGCTGTTTATATTTCTGGCAGCCAAAAAAAACTAAAAACAATGACGGATTATTTATTCGCAATAAAGAGTGTTTTAGTGCAGCATTTTAAGGTTGACAGTGTTGATCGATTTTTGACGTGGCTATTTCCACAGTGAGAATTGTGAGGTGCACGGTAAGCTGTACGCATACTGCTGCGAGCTTGGTGACTGTGGTGGCGGTGGCAGCGGCGTCGCGTGTGCCGATTGCATCGTGGACTCTAAGCACAGCGACCACGACCATACTCTGCTCGATGCCAAGGTGAACCACCACCGACGTTCGCCTGCGTTTGAGACGTCGATCGCGAGGTCAATTAAGTGCATCACGTGGATGTAATGTCGCTCATCTGGTGCTTTTGTTAATTTTAGCAATATTGGCATTAAAATATGAAGACAAAAATGTACGAATGTGGGCAAAACATTAAAATAGAAAGAAAAAGCCCGCATTATCATAATCTAAATTGTATTAAAGTATAACACGTAGGCTTTCGCCACCAATATTATCCATAATAACTAATTGGGTGTGTCGGGTGGTGACGGGTTAAACGACGTCTTTTTATTTGCGTGATCTAACCCAAAAAACCCTCTCATGTAATAAAGTACATGGATTAACCTAAGTGCAATCTTTAATCGCAACATATTCCTGAAAACGCGTTTCTCACACCTTGAGCCACGTTTCCAAAGACGACCGTGTCATTGCTGCCAATTGCAGAAGGAAGAGCTGAGCATGCAGCTTCCCAAGGCCATCGTGGCGGGCCAGGCGAGGGTCTTAAAACTGAAGGAGGCGCTGCGAGTGAGTGGTCGCTGGCTGCAGCGATGCTGTATCATGGTCATTGTCGTTATCGTCCTCACCGTTGTCGTCATCATCCTCATTGGTGTCATCCTCAGGCATTGTCCTCATCGTTGTTGTCGTCCTCGTTATCCTCGTCATCGTCGTTATTGTTCTCGTTGTTGTCATCGTCTTCATCGTTGTCATCATCGTCGTTGTCGCCGTCATCAAAGTCATTGTCCTCATTGTCATTGTCGTCATCGTTCTCAACAACCGTGATCTATCCACAGCTGGTTTACTGCCCAGCAGTCGTTTTTGAGATGGAATACTCTGCTTGTGTTTTTTAAAGTGACAAATTACCTTTGGCTGGCCACGACTAATCAGAACACTCGATCTATATCTAAACGTTTGCACGAACCCATTGTAAAGTAACAGAGCATTTTAAAAATTTGATGCAGCAACGATCTCATTATTTTGTGCGGATTTAATGGTGTAGATGATTAAAGTGCGGAAATGGGTTTTAATTGATGTGTGTGAAAAGGCTGAATTGCACGCCTTTAAGTGTGGTGCATTGTCAGGCACTGCTATCATGGCTTTTATCCAAACGTTGATCGTCCTGGTGTATCACCCGAGCTGAAGGTGTCTTTGGCTATGAAAATGGCTGGTGTAATTGTGGCTTCCCCGACAGGAGTTTGAGAAGCTGCAGTCTGAGCTGCAGCTGCAGCTTCACACAGTGGTGTGCAGCATCCATGGGAGCATCCACTCGCTGTGCTCCATGGTGCAGGCCCGGTGAGTTCCACATTCCACGTGCACACTTGTACACTCCGTGCCATCGCATTAATGCACAAACATAAGAATAAAACATTCTAAACTTTACTCCAGTGACCCGGGGCTGCTGCGGGGTCCACTTTCTGCCCTGCTTCCTCCCTCCCCCTTCTCTCTCCCCCCCTGCAGCCGACCTCTCCAGTGCTGCCGCGGTGGCCCACTTTACTCCAGTGACCCTGGTGCTGCTGCGGGGTCCACTTTCTGCCCCGCCTCCTCCCCCCCCCTTTTCTCTCCCCTCCTGCTACCGAGGTCTATATAACCTCGTGCCACGGCAGATCTCTCGCCTATTTCAGCTGTTTTTTCTCGCTGTGGTTGTCCCACCTCATGACGATTGCTTGTGTTGCAATCGAAACGTCGTGATCTATTTTCGACCTACGTGGCTTTACCGAAAGAATCAAAGAGTATGGATTACTGTAGTCACGAATGCTTCAAATCAAGATTGAATCGCCTCTACGGGAAGGGTTTCCACACAACTATTAGATCTTTTAACAGACTGCGAGACAAGAAGGCTCACCTGATCAAGTCTCTCACCTTTCTGAAGAGATGCCGCGACACCAAGGTAATACCGATCGCCTTTACACTCACATCTACTGCTGTCACTTCTCCTAACTCTAAACGGATCTTGTTTAGAGCTAGTCTAGCTCTAATCTCAGAGAGAATAAGATTGCTCTGATTTTAACTTGATAATTTAGACAAGATTATCTTACGATAACACTTAGAATTAACAGATAAAATGTCCACTTCTGATTGGGACCATGTAGATAGCATGAATCCAGAGCCACACGCTAAAAAGTTAGATGTTAACAAGATTGTCATCAATCATAGTAACATCCCAATTTACGACAGCCTAAAATATGTACTAGCTTGAAGGGTTGAATTTCGCAGTCACACCTAAACACATCCCAGTGGATGATATCATTGCCCAGGTCGACGTAGCCCTCAAAGGCTTGGGACACATCCCGGCAGACGTTACTAGATCTGAAATCGCTGCTATCCTCAAACGCTAAGAACTCCATTAGCAACATCAGCAAGGACGGGCGTTTTAAACTCTCAATTAAAAACCAGAGTTGATGTAGTCATCCTCTCAGCCGACAAGGGCAATACCACTGTCATCATGGACAAAACCACTTACAACTACAAAATTCAGGACCTTCTTAATGATGGCAGCTATACCAAAATCCACAGAGATCCCACCAACCGCTTGGCTACGAAAACCAACAATATCACCAATTCGACTTCTCTTATCGATTCGAACAAGCAGCACTCTCTAAAACCTTCGGCTGCTAGACCACCCAGATTTTATGGCCTTCCAAAGATCTACAAAAAAGGTACTCCGCTCCATCCTATCGTCTCCACCATTAACTCACCCACCTACAAACTGGCCCGATTTCTGTCTGAGACCCTGCTTCCTTTCACGGGCAAGACCACCTCAGCTGTACTTAATTCAGCTCACTTGGTTTTTCTAATCAAGGACATCTCACTGTATCCAGATTATTTACTTCTCAGTTTCAATGTAGTCTCCCTGTTCACCAAGGTACCTGTACCTGATACCATTTCAATCATTGAAGATTGGTCCAACAGGGACTGAATCCAGATGTACCAACTTTGGTAAGACACTGCCTTGCCAACACTTGCTTCACCTGGAATGGTACATTCTACAAACAAAATGAGGGTACCCCAATGTGTTCTCCCTTTTCGCCAGTGGTAGCGAATGTTTTCATGCAGAAATTTGAGACGGATGCCATCCCAGACAATCCACCCTACGTCCTTCCTTGTGGAAGAGATACGTAGATAACACGTTCGTCATTTGGCCATATGGCCTGCCAGCACTGAACCAATTTCTCAACCATGCTAATCCCTCACATTAACATAGCCACTTCCGTGCCCTCGTTTAGGAGGCCGCTCTTCTATCTTACAGTTACATGCTAATTTCTCACGTTAACATCACTAGCCCCGGCCACTTTATAACCCTTGAGCTACACCCATTTCAAACCTCTTTAAAAGTCTGCCTCAGCAGCAGACTATGCTTTACCACCTGATGATGGATGCTTGTGTTGCGCCCGAAACGTTGTGATTTATTTTATTTTATACCTACGTGACTTTACCGAAAGAACCAAAAAGTATATCAATTCCATACACCCATCTATCAAATTCACCATGGAAATGGAAAAGGATGGCAAGCTACCATTCCTGGATGTTTTGATCGAGAAGAGACCTGATGGCTCGTTGGGACACTGTCTACAGGAAAGCCACCCACACGGATGCCTGACTCCCACCACCATCCAACCCAGAAGAATTCCTTCATCAAAACACTACACCATAGGGCAACCATCATCAACTAGCCAGTGAGCTGGAGCACGTACACCATGCCCTCAGGATGAACGGATATTCTGACCATACAATCCGCAATCCTGTCTCTCCAGCCATGGGGAGACAACCATCTGAGGATCTAACCAATACCATCACTTGGCCATACATAGCAGGGGCCACCGAAAATATTTCCAAAATTTTAAACGAACACAATATCCAGGTTCGTTTCAACATAGTACACAAAATCCGTGATTTGATCCCATCTGTAAAAGACGTGATTCCTGATATGCAATACCCGGGTGTCTACAAACTGAGTTGTGGTTGCGGCAGCAGTTACATTGGGGAAACGAAACGACATGTCTCGGACCGCGTTCGCGAACACAAGGCAGATCTGAAACATGGTAGGACCAATACCTCTGCCGTTGCTGATCATTGTTTTAACGCAGTGGGCTCACACGAAATTGACTTTTTCAAGACGAATGTACTCTGCAAACCCGCCGGCTATTATCAGAGATTTATACTCTTTGGTTCTTTCGGTAAAGTCACATAGGTATAAAATCACGACGTTTCGATTGCAACACAAGCAATCATCAGGTGGGAAAACCACAGCAAGAAATGTTTTTGCTGAAGTGGAAATAAAAACAATTCTTGCTGTGGTTTTCCCACCTGATGATTGCTTGTGTTGCAATCGAAACGTCATGATTTAATTCCTGCAGTCACGAAAACTTCAAATCTATCAGAGATTTTTTCATGAAGCCATCCAGATATATAAACACACAGCTTCAACCGAGAAGATGGGTACAAACTGAGCAATCATTGGAAGGATGTTATAAACCAGGTAAAGTACTAACTGACTGTTTCCAACCTACCTGCCTATGTCAGCTGTTATTTCCGACTGTGTCTTTCTCTCTCTCTGTGCATCTTTCTCCGATCTCTACTCCAGTGACCCGGGTGCTGCTGCGGGGTCCACTTTCTGCCCCGCCTCCTCCCCCCCCCTTCTCTCTCCCCCCCCTACTGCCGAGGTCTATATAACCTCGTGCCACGGCAGATCTCTTGCCTACTTCAGCAGTTTTTTCTTGCTGTGGTTGTCCCCACCTGATGACGATTGCTTGTGTTGCGATCGAAACGCCGTGACTTTACCGAAATAACCAAAGAGTAATGAGAATAAAACAAACGTATGCTACCTATAGTTACGTGATGCAGATCAATTGCATTTTACTATTTACTTATTATGTAAGACGTACGTTTTCAAACCCAATATTTAAATTCAGAATATTTTTTTGGTTTGGGCCACGTTACCAAGCATCTGACCAAATCAGTGACATTGAAATCCTCTACTGCCCCCAGTACTGCCAAATAAATGAACTCGTCAACACGTACAAGCGGTTGACCGCCCATACTTATTGCTCCACCTCAGCAGTAAGTGGAAGATAAATCCTCGCAACAATCCTGAATTGTACTTCTACCTGGATTTTATCCTCTCGATGTTTCTTGTTGTTACCGATGCAACTTTAAAAAAAAATTAAATTGGTTGTGGGAATTGTTTTAACGCTTCTTTATTAGTTTTTGGTTTAGTTGTACATCAAAATGCATTTTTGCAGCGTTGGTTGATAGCTCAGCCTTACAAGCAGCAAAATATATTGATAGTACTTTTTGGCGGTGGCCTTCAGAGCAGAGAAAATAAAGTTGACCTCACTGACTTCGAGTTTCACATTGTATTTTGCACCAGATAAAAAAAATTCACTCTATTTCTGCCCATGTTTGTATTAACACACATACACACTAGCCTTGGCCAATAATGGTTCCTGAGCCACTGTTGGATCCTCAGACTTGGTTTGTAGGTGGTTGATTTATAATACAATAACAAATAACTGTGGATTCATACAACGTTGCATCGATATTCTACCGCACCTCGGAGAGGCTGCTTACAAACTGGTGGGGCGTGTTTATTTTGTGGAGTGAAAAAAGGTAGTCATCTGTAGGCAGAGTGGAAGAGGCATTTATAGAGCCGCTAGACTTGTGTAGTGACACCCGACAGCAGTATTCTATAATAGGAGTCTTGATTTCTTCCAGCAGGAGACACGTGGGTTTTTAAGGATTCCCTTCACTCCCAACGTCGCCAACTCTCTCGCTTCCTCTTTATATATCTCTCAAGCCCATTTCCCGAAGGTTCCTTGATCCCTCCAGCCAATTACCTTCCACTTTTCCTCACGGATTCCGACTGTCGATCATCCTCCGTTTCCTGCTCTATTCCATGTTATATTTCACCTCCAAAGCTTCAATTCCCTGCCTCTAATCACTCCGCTTTCAGGCTCTTTAAGCACCAATCGTAGGGGCTTGTTTTACTTCCTGATTATTCATGTCATGCACACCGTGTCTATAACGTCGGGGTGAGTTTTTTCGGTTGTGGCTGAATCACTACGCTAGTAAGAACGGTCAACAGCACGGATGATGCCAGCGACGGTTCCCTGCAAGTAGCGATGCTCTGACTCCAGGCTGAGGGGGCCCCACGCCACTGGGCCCTGATCCCGGGAGACGCACACTGACGGTCTCGCCGAGTGAATGTGATGCGCGCACAAGGAGCGACAACGATAAGGTGGCACATCAGAGGTTGTGCTTCCACTAAAGCATTTCTCGCTGGAGTAGAACGGGCGTCGGGAGATGGTGGCAATGAGATCCACTCCACAATCGCGTTCACGCATTGCTCGAGACTGGGAATGCAAAGTTGCACTGCGCACACATGCTCCTGAGTTGAAGCGTTCCGCTTACCAGCTGGCATGCGTGCCAAGTCTGCTGCTACCAATAAGGGTGCCTGGAATAAATTTTGACTTAAAGCTTTCATGACTGCAGGAATTCATATTCTTTGGGTCTTTCGGTAAAGCCACATAGAAAAAAAAATCACGACGTTTCGATTGCAACACAAAAAATCGTCATCGGGTGAAAAAATATAGAGGGCGAGTTATATTTTTTCAGACCCAAAGAATATTGGAATAAATTTGTTTTCTTTCTGTGCTGCGCGAGTGTGCGCACCACCTCGTGTCATCGCACGTTTTAGCCGCGTGTTCACCCGAACGCAATTATGCGGAGGCGGTGTTCTTTGCTGCAGCGCTGGCCAAAACCATGACTTGCCAATTGCTTTTCTTTGTCTTGTGCAGGGGTGCAGAGCTGGTTTTTAAACTGAAGGACATGGAGGTTCTGCTCCACCCCATACTGACGAGAGGAACGAGCGTTCTTCACGAGTCGCTCTTGTCGAACTGCGTCACCCTCGACACTGCCTGCAGAATGGCTCGGGGCCAGCAGTTCTGTATGCGGGACGTGCAGAAGGCACGGACGTATTAATTTTCTGCGCGCATTCGGTTGCAATAAACATGTCTGTGCCGGCCACTACGATGGTGAATAACTGGTAGTTTGCATCTTCACTGTGATTGGTATCGTGTCAACGTGTTCCGTGCAGGTGGTAGACCAGCTCCTGACGATGGATGTCCCGGAGCTGTGTTCCATATTGCTGGAGGACTCGCTGGAGCTGCAGTGAGTACAGCTTTTAAGATGCGGCTGCTCGCAATGCGACCATTGAGTGTGCGGGGACTTACCTTCACGCACGCTTCCGAGGTCAAAAGGTCATAGTCAATGTTACACCACAGTAACCTCACCTGTGTTTCCTATTGCTGGCTCCTGTGTATTTTGTTCCAGTGTCAACACCTCACCTTGCTGCGTTCCTAGTCTGATAACCAACACCTCTGGGTGTTGCTCCATGTCCTGTCTAGGTCCACTGCTTGCCCCCCCACCCCTATCCAGCATACGTTTTGTTGTGCCTATTGCAACCTCTCTCTTTAGCTCAGATACTTCGATTAATAATATTCCCAATTTTCAAGTTTTTTTAAGTCTGTCATCACATTTCTATAATTCTCTTCATACACCTTCATGCCAGTATCAGAATTTTTCTTCTTCTATAATTGTGGAATGAGAGCACCATTGCCTGGATTATCAGGGGGGCATACAATTACCTTACAGCCCAGGCTTATCGATAGTGGGGTTTCTACCTAGGTGAAAGGTAAGAGGCGGGTCCACCAGGGAAGCCTCTGGGACATTTGGGAAGGTTCCAGGAGGGGCGTGGTGAGAGGCGAGGCTGAGCCCCGGGGAGGGGGATTTCAGCGGGGACCCCGAGCAACGCGAAGGGTCGGTGTCCGAAGTCTGAAGAGGAGCCCCGTTGCTGCTGCCCCGCCATCTCCATCGACCACGTGGAGGCTCGTCCTCCAGCCGCTCAGTTGCTCCCTGGCGCACCGTCAGCCAGCGGTGTCAGAGAGCGGTGAGCGCCACGTGGCGTGGGGCAGCGTAGCCACCCGAAGGTGGAGTCCGTAATAAGGAGACGGAGACTGGCTGTACCAAGCTTCATTTGAAATGAACATACAAAGTTACTTACCGTGTTGGAGACCACTCATTGCAATTGCTTTGATGAGGCAACTATTTGGTTGTGTTACCTCACGCATGATTCAAAGCTACGGTGAACATTTACCCCTTGATTTCTCACTCAAAGCATTTCTCCAGTCGCCACGCTTCTGCCTGCCTGCCTCTCTCCTGCCCGTAGTGAGGGGAGATATCGGCGTTGTGCCCATCCCCCTATCAAGGGGGATATTGGTGTTGTGTCGAGCCCCCTATCAAGGGGGATATTGGTGTTGTGTCGAGCCCCCTATCAGGGGGGATATTGGTGTTGTGTCGAGCCCCCTATCAGGGGGATATTGGTGTTGTGTCGAGCCCCCTATCAGGGGGGATATTGGTGTTGTGTCGAGCCCCCTATCAAGGGGGATATTGGTGTTGTGTCGAGCCCCCTATCAGGGGGATATTGGTGTTGTGTCGAGCCCCCTATCAGGGGGGATATTGGTGTTGTGTCGAGCCCCCTATCAGGGGGGATATTGGTGTTGTGTCGAGCCCCCTATCAAGGGGGATATTGGTGTTGTGTCGAGCCCCCTATCAAGGGGGATATTGGTGTTGTGTCGAGCCCCCTATCAAGGGGGATATTGGTGTTGTGTCGAGCCCCCTATCAAGGGGGATATTGGTGTTGTGTCGAGCCCCCTATCAGGGGGATATTGGTGTTGTGTCGAGCCCCCTATCAGGGGGGATATTGGTGTTGTGTCGAGCCCCCTATCAAGGGGGATATTGGTGTTGTGTCGAGCCCCCTATCAGGGGGGATATTGGTGTTGTGTCGAGCCCCCTATCAAGGGGGATATTGGTGTTGTGCCCAGCCCCCTATCAAAGGGGATATTGGTGTTGTGCCCAGCCCCCTATCAGGGGGGATATTGGTGTTGTGTCGAGCCCCCTATCAAGGGGGATATTGGTGTTGTGCCCAGCCCCATGGCGACTGCTCCCCACTCCACGCTGCGTCTGTATCGGCAGTGGGCAACCTGCAGCCCGTTGAGCCCCCTCGAAGGTCGCCTTGCTCTAAGTGTCTCTCGGGCGATTCATAGGGTCGTGAGGAGTGCACAAAGTACCATGTCAAGTCTGCGGCCCACTAAGGTTTCAGTTTCATTAGGTATAGCCCTGTGAGCCATGAGGCTCTTGACTCGGGTACAACCGCAACAAAAACATGAACAAAGAACATCTTAAAGCGACGACGCACAACAGGAACATCCAGGAAAAATCAGTAAAATCTTCCAGAAAAAAGCACCGTATATCAACGCTGGTGCAGGAGGACCGCTCACATAGCCCCACTAAGTTGCCCATTACCGGTCTACACCCTTTGCTCTTCTTCCAGACACTTGTTTACCCCGGACTCTCAGTGCCTGAGTCTGCGATGCTACAGACATGGCTGATGGGCCAAAATTATTTTTAAAGATTTTTTTTTCATGGTGAAAAAGCACTCGTATGAACGTCTTGTTATTTATTTACCCACAGTCCATCACGCAGGTGTATTCCAAACCTGGGTTTTGTTGCCGTGCTGCGTTGAATTGGTCCCCCGATTTTAACGGCTGGCTCTCCACTGTCACCACACGGCCTTTATGAGGACTACTTTGTGCCAATGAGGCTCGGTCTAAACCCGTCCAGAGCTCGGCCTGATTAAACAAACGCCTCTGGAAAGCGGTGGGTCCAGTAGGCGTCATCGGCTGATGGACCAAATGGGTAACCATCACGTGTTGAAATGCATCCTTGTCCTGATTATTTAAACAAAGAATTTAATAATACTTTAAGTAATACCGTTTAATAATACCTGATGGCATGGATAAAAAAAAACATTTTATGATCCAAGTGTCCAACGGTGGTGTTTATGAGCAGTGTGCAGATGTGGAATGGGGAGTTAAAGCCGTGTGCTCATGTGCAGGTGTGACCTGGACCCGACACAGCTGATGGGCCACATTAAGGAACTCGGCACGATTTTGTTCCCCACAAGGTAAGCCTGCTTCTTCGAAGACGGTTTTTCAAACTCTTGTTCCATCAGTCATTGTTATTATTTTCTCTTTTTTCACCATCCCTAATGCTGCAGGCGTTGACGTCACGCGACGTTGACTTGCGTCTGAGAACTTGCGCGGAAAGCAGCAGCGCTTTAAACCCGTGTTGGAGAGAACAGCCCCTCTTGAAAGATTTCTGAACACTTTCTGTTATATTCCATCATGCACCATGGGTCCCACACTATGTGGTGCTGCTTGCCCCTCTTCTCATGCCCTGCCATGGAGGAATTTTCCGGATACCCGTCAAATTCACCATTTCCGCCTCACTTTACCTAAACGTACGCTAATGTGGTGGGTAACTTCTCTTCCCCCTCTGTTGTTGCCAGGCTCCTGGAGTATGGCAAAAGCATGAGTGCGGCTGCTGGGTCAGACCGGTCTCCAGTAGGCGCCGTGCCTCTTTCGTCGATGAAGCAGCATCTGCAGCAGCAGCAGCAGCAGCAGGCTCACGGCAGCTGTGCCACAGCCAGAGGCCACGCAGAAAAGGGGCCAATCAGGCCTGGCCTAAAGCTCACCCTGAACCTGCAGGTCAATTAGCAAACACTATGGAGGGGTAGTGATGCTCTTTGACACTGGGCGGTGAACGGTTCGATTTAAAACCAATTCCTGCACTCATGCATCTGTGTAGTCTTGTTAGTGCGTCATTTATGGAGGCTATGTGTTCCCTTATACATGAAGAATGCAATTGTCACCATTTGGCTTTTGAAGTAAACATCGGAAGAAGCGAGATAGAACAGTTGGGGCAGACAATACAAATGAGATCATCTGAATGAGATGTAAAATAATGCATCTTTTTATGATTTACAAAAGATCTGCACATGCCAATTTCGCAAAGCAAGCATCAAGAAACGATAAAAACAAGAAATGCAAACGACAAGTTGTTTTGGACGTGCAACTATACCTGTTATTGGTTCCATGGGGGTCACATGGTAATCGTGGAATTGTGAAATCCAGCACTGTTGAATTGTCAACACATGCATTGAGATGATTTAAATTATTTTGGTGCTATAAATGTCCAAATGACGGGCCACTTTGTTGAGCTATCAGTTGTGGGCCAGGTCACTTCTGAAAAATAAGTTAATACCTCTGGGATTTTCTTGGTAGGATGTAGGTGGTTTAATTTCTATGTGTTTGGGTGATTTGTTTAGCTTGTACTTTGCACTACTATCATCTGTTTTGTTGTAACATTCTTACCCTGTGCTCCTACTGGACATCTGTCACAAACAGCTTTATAGCTCATTGGATTCCTCCTACAGTAGAAATAAATATTTTGATTCTGTTATTGAGAGTACTAGGTCGCTTATGTTCTTGTGCATGGTAATGTGTTTAAGACCTAAATGCCAACACCGTTTGCTTACCACGAGAGGGCTCCAGGAGAGAGTTGGTGCGGCTCTGCTATTCCTTCACCCTCCCCGTTGAAAGAGCGCAGTCGATAGCGGTTTTTACGATGTGGTCCGTAGCTTTGGGGTTTGTCTCGGCCTTGTCGATGTTCCGATGAACGAGTTCCTGCCTGTTTTGTTGTGCAGGGTTTGAAGCACGCGGACCCCCCCATAGCGACATGGTCCAAGAAGGGAGGAGCAGTGTGCGCTGCTGCAGCGCCATCGTCTGCATCGCTCGACCGTTGCCTGTCCCCAGGCATATCTGGAGGTGAGTCTGTCAGTCTGGCAGGTGGACTCCCCCTCACGCATCAGGGTACCACGGTGGCGAGATGTTATCTCCCTCGCCTGTAGTGCAGGAGGTCGTCGTGGGTTTGGTCGTGACCCTGACGATGCCTGTTGTGTAATTGGCGTTTGCGTGTCTCTCTCCTTGTGGCTGCGTGGATTTTTTCTCCGGGTCTTCCAGTTTTTCCCTCCACATTTGCTATCAACATCAATTATTTAGAGTATTTGGCTGCTGCTATACATTTCCATGAGATCAGCCACTTCGTTGAACTATCATTTGTGGCCAGGTCGCTTCTGAAAAAGAGCTATATTGCTCGGTGGGCTTTACCTGGTAAAGTAACTTTTTTTATATTTTTTTGTTTAGGAGGGGAAGCAGCCCCTCACTGGTAATTAATAATAATGTTACTTCAAATGCGTTACTGTGGCCATCTTGAACGCTCTTACTTCCGATATTATGAAGCCAGTGGAACTATGCACTTTTCATTCTAAATTGAAAACTAATTTCTTTAGAACTGCTTTTTGTGTTTAGTTTGTTGTCTTTCTCCTGTACCTCCAATTATCACGGTTCGCTACGTACGGTTCCAAAAGTTCAACATTAATAATGTCAATAAAACAGGAGGTAGTCAGATGTTGAAACATCAAATGTGCCTACATTTTGTAAGGCATCAAGTCTGTATTAACCAAACGTTCTTGTGGCAAAAATGCAAACAAACATGCTCTGAGAATAATATACGCATTGTCTTTGAAACTGATTGGACTGCACCAGAGACACCCTTTTTAAATCCTTTATATTAAGTTCGCTTGCTTGCTTGCGTGCTTGCTTGCTTGCTTACGACCGTGCAAACCTTTCGGTCGTTTTTTAACCCACTTCCCGTGATCCAATCGAGCTGACATTTTGCATACAGACTCGTTGTGCGAGACAATTAATGTTCGTGAAATTTTTTTTTCAAAATTTTACACTGTTTAGGGAAAACAAATTAAATATTTAATTACCAATTGTTTAATACTGCAGACAATCATCTGACCCATAGGTGGCAGCCATCTCAAGCCAGAGGACGAGAGGACTCTAGCCACCACGCATATAAAGGATTTAGAGTGAAAAACTTTGTTTTTACGGGTTATACTTATTTAAATCCTTTATATTAAGTTCGCTTGCTTGCTTGCTTGCGTGCTTGCTTGCTTGCTTACGACCGTGCAAATCTTTCAGTCGTTTTTTAACCCACTTCCCGTGATCCAATCGAGCTGACATTTTCCACACAGACTCGTTGTGACAGACAATTAATGTTCGTGAAAAAAAAATAAAAAAATGTTACACTTTTTAGGCAAAAAAAAATATTTTACATTTATTCAAATAGAACTCATTCATGGCTTTGGCTGAACGTCACAGTATAGGAGCCCAGAGCGTAACCCCTCCACAGGCCGTGGCGGAGTAGCGCAGTTGGTAGCGCCCTCGCTTCCCATGCCAAAGGTCGCGGGATCGATCCCCGCGTCCTCCACAGACGAATATATTTTAAATCCTTTATATTAAGTTCGCTTGCTTGCTTAGGACCGTGCAAATTTTTCGCTCGTTTTTTAACCCACTTCCCGTGATCCAATCGAACTGACATTTTCCACACAGACTCGTTGTGTGTGACAATTAATTTTCGTGAATTTTTTTTTCAAAATTTTACACTGTTTAGGGAAAACAAATTAAATATTTAATTACCAATTGCTTAATACTGGCAGACAATCATCTGACCCATAGATTGCAGCCATCTCAAGCCAGAGGACGAGAGGACTCTAGCCGCCACGCATATAAAGGATTTAGAGTGAAAAACTTAGTTTTTACGGGTTTACTTGTATGGCCTTGTCTCACCACCAGTGTTTGACCAGAAAGCGCCAAAAGGCAAACAGTACAAAGACAATGCAAGTTTCGGAGCGCTTATAGCTCGGGTCGAGCAGTTATTTCTATGGGATACCTTTTTGCCAGTATAAAAAATACTCTTTGGTTTTTTCGGTAAAGTCACGTAGGTAAAAATTAAAAGAATAAAACCGCTAAATTAAATCACGACGTTTCGGGCGTAACACAAGCATCCTCCTTCAGGTGGGGACAACATAGCGAAAGCGCAACCGCTTAAGTGTCTCAGATGGCTGTGACGAGGAGTTATATAGTTGCGGGGGATCTAGGGAGGGGCCATGGTGAGTGTGCGGGTGGGGTGTGGGCTGGGAGGGTAACGTTTTTTAACACCTGGGGTGCGCTGGGAGGCAACAACTGGAGCTGAAACTGGAGCTTTGTGATGTAGATGGCGGAAGTAGATAAGCAAGCTAGGATTAAGCCCCCTTTTGTTATGCTGGGGGGGGGGGGGGTAAATTAGAAATGCGCAGGCTAACAACATATTGAGTTCAAACTGAAATGTTAAAAGCTAATAAACAACGTATGGTGATGGTAGTGTGTGAAGCTGGGGGTAACAGACTGGGAATATGGCTATGTTTATGAAAATAAATCTAAACTGGCTGTCTAGCAGTAAACTGCATGGTAACTAAAGTTTAACTTGGTTAATTACATCTCTCCAATGATTGCTCAATTTGAATCCATCCTCTCGGTTGAAGTTATGTCTATGTTTGTATATCTGGATGGCTTCATGGACAAATCTTTGGTAGTTTTTTGAAACTCCGATCAAAACTATCACGTTGCCATACATAGCAGGCGTGACCAATAAGATCTCCAAAATTCTAAACAAACATACGATCCAAGTCCGATTCAGTACAGTACATAAAATCCGTGATCTAATTCTATCTGTGAAGGATGTCATCCCTGACTTGCAATACCCTGGAGTCTATAAACTGAGTTGCAGCTGTGGTGATTGTTACATTGGGGAAACAAAACGTCATGTCTCTGATCGTGTCCGCGAGCACAAGTCAGATCTGAAACACGGCAAAATTGAGTCTTCCGCCGTTGCCGATCATTGCTACAACGCTGTGGGCTCTCGTGATATTGTTTTTTTCCGAGACCAAGGTGCTCTGCAAACCCTCTGGCTACCATCAAAGGTCTTTACATGAAGCCATCCAGATTTACAAACGCAGACATAATTTCAACCGTGATGATGGGTACAAACTGAGTAATCATTGGAAAGATGTTATTAACCATGCAAAAAGGATTTAACTACACATTTTTGGACCATCTTATTTGACAGGCACTTTTACTTTACCGAGTGTTGCCGTCCCCAGCGTTTAACAGTACTCTCCTTTTTGTATTTGATTATCAACCAACACTGGATAAAACAACATGGGCATTTTTGCTCTCTTCTAGCATGTGCACCAACAGGTCCAACAGTTCCACATTCACTCTCTTTTAGCCCCGCCCCCCCCCTCCCAATACGTTCCATTCATTGGCTACCACATTCAGATAAGCCCCTTCCTCCCTCCTCCCCCCTTAACTTGTATTTAAGAACTTGTATCTTGGAATCTCTGCTTCACTTGATACAGCAAATCTAGCTGTGACGGTCTCACCTGATGACG
This sequence comes from Lethenteron reissneri, assembly GCF_015708825.2. Classification (NCBI taxonomy): domain Eukaryota; kingdom Metazoa; phylum Chordata; class Hyperoartia; order Petromyzontiformes; family Petromyzontidae; genus Lethenteron; species Lethenteron reissneri. The sequence continues at coordinate 553,757 of NC_083822.1, forward strand.
GAGACTTGTGTTGCCTCCGAAACGTCGTGGTTTATTATTTTATTTCTATTATTACTTTTAGTAAATTTTTATTTAATTTTTTTACCTACGTGATTTTACCGAAAAAACCTAAGAGTATGAATCCTTGCAGTCATGAAAGCTTCAAATCTAGAAGTATCCAGGAGGCTTGCAGAGTGCCTTGGTATCGGAGAACACAATGTCATGAGAACCAGCAGTATTATAATAAAATTCGATTTAAAGCTTTCGTGACTGCAGGGATTCATCTTCTTGGTTCTTTCGGTAAAGTCACGTAGAAGGGAAGTAATAAAACAATAAAAATAAAACACAATAAAATAATTCTCACGACGTTTCGGCCACAACGCAAGCAGCCGTCCTCAGGTGAAAACCAGGTCCGTCGAGGCGACAGAGTCTGAATGAAACAGCACACGAGCTTGGAGCATATATATAAGCTGGGCGCCTTGACAAATGAATTTGCATATCAAGAGGAATTTAGCATATTTATGGGAAATGCAGGAATGTAATTAGTACTACATATGCATGTGCATTATGCAGGATTAACAGCATCAAAGGGAGCTGCAGTTGCTGCTGCTGCAGTTGCTGCTGCTGCAGTTGCTGCTGCTGCAGTTGCTGCTGCTGCTCCAAGACAGAGGTTCTCTGCAAGCCATCTGGCTATCATGAGAGATTCGTTCATGAGGCGATCCACATATACAAACACAGAGACAATTTCAACCAAGAAGATGGATTCTGGCTTAGCAATCATTGGAAGGACGTAATAAACCATTTCGGATCTTAACTAATTGTGTTCACGTTTACGGTGACTTTCAGACCGCGTTCCACTCACTGGCATTGTATTCTCCACAGGGAATGGATTCTTTGCTCCGCTGCAAGTTTCCCCTCACCACTCACCCATTGACACGACGGTCAATGGTACAGTGTATAGTGGCAGATAGTGTGGCATTTGTATGCTTGGTGCAGTGTGCAGAGTAATGTATGGTGTCGTAATTGTATAGTAAATATATAACAGTGTGATACATATTAGGGTGGGTAGAATAATACATAGTGTTATATTAAAATGGATAAGGCAGCAACTGCAGCAGCAGCAACTGCAGCAGCAGCAGCAACTGCAGCATCAGCAACTGCAGCAGCAGCAGTAACTGCAGCAGCATCAGCAACTGCAGCAGCAGCAGTAACTGCAGCAGCAGCAGTAACTTCAGCAGCAGCAGCAACTGCAGCAGCAGCAACTGCAGCAGCAGCAGCAACTGCAGCTCCCTTTGATGCTGTTAATCTTGCATAATGCACATGCATATGTAGTACTAATCACATTCCTGCATTTCCCATAAATATGCTAAATTCCTCTTGATATGCAAATTCCTTTGTCAAGGCGCCCAGCTTATATATATATATATGCTCCATGCTCGTGTGCTGTTTCATTCAGACTCTGTCGCCTCGACGGACCTGGTTTTCACCTGAGGACGGCTGCTTGCGTTGTGGCCGAAACGTCGTGAGAATTATTTTATTGTGTTTTATTTTCATTGTTTTATTACTTCCCTTCTACGTGACTTTACCGAAAGAACCAAGAAGATGAGTATTATAATAGTGGTCAGCTACGGCCGAATAATTCGTCCTGTCATGTTTAAAATCCGACTTGTGCTCGCGAATGCGATCAGAAATGTCGTTTCGTTTCTCCGATATAACAATCCCCACAGGTGCAGCTCAGTTTGTAGACACAAGTCAGGAATGACATCCTTTACGGATGGGATCAGATCGCTGATCTTGTGTACTCTACTGAATCGGACCTGGATCTTGTGTTTGTTCAGAATTTTGGAAATATTTTTGATGCCTGCTATGTATGGCAACGTAATGATTTTGATCGAAGTCTCAAGGGGTTGTTTCTCCACGTTGGGAGAAACAGCTCGGCGGATAGCACGGTCCGATTATCCGTTCATCTTGAGGCCCGATGTACATGTTCCAATTCACTGGCCAGGTGGTGTTGGTCAGAGATGCAGTGGGCCCTATGGTATAGTGTTTTGATGAGGGAATAACAAAAGGCGGCTTAATTCTAGCTTGGTTATCTACTTCCGCCATCTACATCACAAAGCTCCAGTTTCAGCTCCAGTTGTTGCCTCCCAGCGCACCCCCGGTGTTCAAAACGTTACCTCCCAGCCTACACCTTACCCCCACACTCACCATGGCTCCTCCCCCTCCCTACATCCCCCGCAACTATATAACTCCTCGTTACAGCCATCTCTGAGACACACTTAAGCGGTTGCGCTTTCGCTACGTTGTCCCCACCTGAAGAAGGATGCTTGTGTTGTGCCCGAAACGTCGTGATTTAATTTAGTTGTTTTCATTTATTTTATTTTATTTTTTACCTACGTGACTTTACCGGAAAGAACCAAAGAGTATGAATCCTTGCAGTCACGAAAGCTTCAAATCTAGAATCAGTATAAAAAATGTGGAAAATAAAACAATAGGTTTTATACCCTTTGGCAATAAAGGTATCTCTTTGAACATCTTAACACCTGTTTTATTGCCAGAAAGGGTACAAAACCTATAATTTGTATCATTTTAGATACTGGCAAATAGATTCCATAGATAAGTTAAATGTAAACACACATTCCTCTACTTACTAACGAGTTCGGTTCCAGAGGTCTGTTCGTAAGTCGATTTGTTTGCAAGTCCAACTTTACTCCTATCAATTCCAAACATGTTGTACTGCATGTACACTAAATACGGGGAATGGCTTGAAACGTTGTATTATCTCCTGTAGATATAGATGCCACTGGTTCTTCACGTTCTGCAGATTAAGATGCTACCACCGCCATCTTTTGCGCGGCGGTTGAAATTACGACTCTCGGTCCGAACAGGCAACTGGACATGTGGGGCATGTTTGTTTGTATCTCTAAAAGTTTATAAGTCGAATATTCGTAAGAGCAGTCCCTGTATTATTATTTAGTAAATGTGAGCGAGCAGTGGCTGTTTTTCAGCAACATAGTCCATAACCTTATCCCGCTGCAATAAGCTCCAAACACGAATGGTTCGGTACTATGCTTCAGCACCTCGTCTGTGAATTATCACGGAACAAGTAGGGGCAGGGAGAGTTGTTCGGTTTGTGTTTAGAGCCAGCAGTGGCAACGCGATTGTTCTCGAGAGCCGACCCCTACTTGAGCGTGGTGAGTGATAGCGTCACACACAGTCAAGTGAAATTCTGTCAATGTATTTATCTGTAACCTCTTGAGCATTTCTCCAGATGTTGGCACTTGGCTGTTTTTTTCTTTTCCCTCCGCTTGGGTAGGAATAATGCCAGCTGGTGGGGAGATGAGCTCCGTCCAAAGGTGCACGATAGGGAACGCAAAATCGTCCCGTTATCGGCCCTCCTGGATTTCACAAGGTTAGGAACCACGCACTCGTGTGACAGATTACAGCACATTTGTGAAAACATTCTCGGGCGTAATTTGTTTTATAAATAATAAAATAAAATAAAGAGATGTGTCGCTCTCAAGTCACTTTCTGCATTGTGCTTATTATTTTAACTTCATGAATACATTATAATGCTATTGTGTCAATACTAAATTTTAATCCTCTTGACTTTGGTATAAGTTACGACTTCAGTATAAGTTATGGGCCTAATTCATATCCAGTTTTTTGACCTTCATTAAACGTACGTTACTAAATGCTGCAAATGCCACAAGGACAAATCTGTCCACCAAAGCAATGGCCCCAGTGGACGATCAGAAAAACTTAAGAAAAAGTGGCAGGCACTCCCGACACGACACCCGACAATATGAGCGAGTGTCTAGTCCTCAACGTTGCCTAAGAGCATTTCACTGCCAATGCCTGGATGAATGAGGTATCCATGACAACTCAAGGTGGGGGGGGAGGTAGGTGACGAGGTTATCTGACCCTGCGTCTGCCTCTCTCCCTCTGTACCGGTGCTCGATGAGCTTCCTAAAGCCTTTGTATCATCTAATCACTTGGCTGTTATTGACTGCAGGAATGGGATAGCAGATTTGTATGACAGTGTCTGAGGTAGTAAATATAGCTGTAAACATAGCAGCCCCCAAGCGTACCATGTGAACTATAATGCGTTTTGCAATTGCCATATATTCCCATCAAACTTATGCCTGTATATAAAAATATGCGGTGTGTAAGTGAAAATGCGTCAAACTTGGCAGCATAACGCGCGCACCTGGTGCACGACGTAAAGTGTATTTCTGTGTTCAATCGCATTCGTGGTGTTCATCGTTTATGTTGTGTTGTGTCGTGGGCTCATGTGCGCAGACGCGTTGCATTCGGAGCAGGTGATGCTGACCCACGTGGTGAATCCCAGACACTTCTACGTGCGGTTCTACGCCGCTCGCTACCGCAACGAGAAGCTCAAGTTGGCGCTTTCCAAGTACTGCATGGCCCAGACTAAAAACTCTTCAGCCATACAAACCCTCAGCATCGGTAACACACACAGGCATGCACACGCAAGACAGTTGTGGCCCAATGCGGTTTTCGTTATTATTTATTTAGAACCATTGCAGGAGACGCAGATCAAGTTTCAATACAGGTTTTAGAATTATAGAATGTGTGTGACGTCCAGGCTTGACCTTAGAGGTGGTGGTAGTTAATCAATCTCCCTGGGCTGCGTGGCGTGAGAGGGTGACTCCCCTGATCTCCGTGCATCTTTCTCCAACTGGAATAACTTGCAGTGGGACGACTCCCTATAACGCCTCAAGAATTTGTGTTGATCATGTTGAGGATTCTTTTTTTTCGTGGGCCATAAATAGTAGAAATGCTTATCCGCGTGCGGTTTATCCGATTTGTGGATTTTGACAAATGAATAACTCATGGATTTTACCTTAAGCCCAAATTAATCATCTAAAAACAGTTATACATTGTTATTCTTGTAAATGTTTATTACAAGTCACGTGCTTTTACCGAGCAAATATGTTGATCCAGGTTGATTCGAAATCCACATGATCGCCGCTACAGTAGAGTAGTTGCAAATATTTACAACAGTGGGTGGAGTTGGATTGATGGTTATTGGCGTGGCTCTGCTGCTGTCTAACTTGGTGGGCAAAGTCTTCTGCACGGGAGCAGGAAAGTGTTATCGCTGAGCACACGCATCGAACGGTCGATCGTTACTATTAGTTCTAAATCGTAAGAGTTTCAATCAAAATTCATCATTAATCTTTTTTAGTTTTAATTGACGAAACTGTGCGATGGCAGAGAAACGTAAACATAATATACACCTAAATGAGTGTTTTTTGGCATAGAGATCCGCAGACAATGGATATTTTTGTATTATCCGTGATGTTTGAATTATCCGTGGCCGTCTTCCTCGTCATTAGTGTGGATAATCGAGAGTCTACTGTAGTTTTAATAACACGAACCTCCACGTTCTTCACCCCAAAGCCGCGAATTTTGAAACCGAAAAGTGCGGAGTCGCAATATTTTTTTAAGCGTCGTAAAACTGCATTGAATCCACTCACAAATAGCGCAGCAGGGTTATTATAGCGGCGTGGCAGTAATTAAGTATTACACTGAATTTGTGAACGTCAAAACAATCCAGGCGATACTCTTAGGCATGGTGAGGACTTTGACACCCGAGGGTCACGGTGAACGAGAATGTTGTGCAGCCTACTCCACTGCGGTGCGACCCATTGCTTTCCTAGGATCCAACAGCCTTCCCGCCCTCATTTTGTGTCCAAGAAACCTTAAAAAACATCTGACCCTAGCGCTGGCTCTTGGAGCGGTCCGAGTCATCCCAGCATGCGTATAGGTCCCTAGAATACCGAGACAAACCGCTGCGTTGCCACTCACCGCCATAATAGAGACTGTACATTGATGTGCGGTATTCCCTTGGTCAACAGTGACATCGGTTAACGTTTTTTCGCTTAACGTTTTACCTCCCATAGGGACCCCATTGTTTTGATTAACATTAACATTTTGACTAACGTTAACAGTGTGACTAAAGGTACGTTATGTACGCGGCCGCCAATTTAGGCCAATCAGAGTGCTCGTAAGAGGGACTGAGCCATGTCCTCAGCCAGTCAGCGACACCACGTATGAGCGTTTAGACCTCAACTGGCTTTGTTTACATTACTTCTGTTTTTGCAGTGGAACGGATTTATGCTTTTGTAGTGACTGTGATTGTCACTGTGGTGCCGGGCTTACGAAGCCACGGCGGATAATGTTTTGGCATTATGGGGAGCCCGCTTACTGGGCGTAGTACCAGCCCTAGCGAGGCTTTGGTGAGTGCTGGTTAGCGCGGAGGCACCATGTACAGTGTGCGATGCGGGCTCCCGGTGAGGGAGCGAGAGGGAGCGTCAGCCAGCCAGGGTTACGTTGGGGCATGATACGCTGGTTGACCTGCCGACACATGACCGGATGATATTGGAGGGGGGCCACCGGTGGACGTAGGCCGCTGGGCGGTCACGTGGTCTAAAGGAGCTCTCGGGAGCCTTTCGGAAAGAGCTCGAGAGATCTAGAAGGTGAGTGGGGCAAGAGGCGGATCCAGCCCCAGCCCAGGGGGATATAACGGGGGCCCCGTGAGGGGCTCGGGGTTCTTCGTGTTGCTGGTGATGAAGATCCACTTCGGGTAAAAGAAGCCTCTAGCCACACGGTCCGGGACTCAGCTTGTGGTCCGGGCCGGGATAGCGAACCATGTCTAGTTCTGCCGTAGCGTGGCTAGATGGGCATTCAACACCGAAGTGTAGATTGTGTTATGTTATGTTGAGTTACTGAAAGAAATAGTGTTGCTCCCAAGACAACGTCTATGACTCAGTTGGACTCACTACACTTTTAACATGTAATTGCTATATTCCATTAACAGTTATTTAGGTTAACAGTTTTCGTGGAACAGATTAAAAACGTTGACCGAGAGACTACTGTATAGCTTGACGGTCATGTACATTTTGTTATAAGAAAAATCATGAAATGTGGCACAAAGTTTAAATTGTTGCTGCTTTTGATTTGCCAGGAGGAATTAGTTTTTAAAGCACTTTGTATTTTTTTTTAAAGAAATCCGTAACAAAATTTGAATTCTGAAAAGTAAACTTGTGACGTGTAACTACTGCGCCGAGTAAGCCACCAACAAACTTATTGGCGTTTTGTTCTCGCAGGCGAGGTTCTGTGCATGCGGAGCTGCGTGAGCAATAAGTGGCACCGCGTCAAAATAATTTCCATCCGGGCTGGCGAGGAGTTGTGCGGTTCTGTGCAAGCGGAGGGGGGAGAGGCCACGGCCAGCCTCGGGCCTTTACGAAGCATCGCATTGAAAAGCACGACGCCAGTTTCCCACCGTGAAGAAGTTTCACTTGAATCGGAAGGCACCCCTGAATTCGTGTACAAAAGGGTCAGAAGGGTGTTTGACGAGCGGGAGTCGGAAAACGACGCGGCTCTCGGAGTGGCGACAGCAGCCGAAATGACGTCTGTGGAAACTGGCTACGTGGCCGATGAGGGCATTGTGAAGGCGAGAGGCGGCGCTGCTGGGCAGACGCTGCATGCGGCCGACAGAAGCGGCTGCGGTTTTGTCGAGGCAGATTACCTCTCTCTGCTTGAATGCACGCATCCAAAACCCCCCGGTGTTTGTGGCTCGATCACGAGCTCGCAAAAGCGAGAGGACGCGGATGGCAAACGCGCGGACGCGTGTGGAGAGGGCGACGTTGCCAAATGGAACTTGCCCACCGAGAAGAGCGCCGAACGTGCCTGTGAAATCGGCGAAACGAGGGAAAAAATTGGAGTGGTGTCGGATCTGCTCACCTGCTCGGAGGAAATGGAAATGATCGATGGTGTCTTGGAATGCGGCTGGGAACATGAGAACAACTGTGCTGCTGCTGCACCTGACAGGCACCCAGGAGTGGAAGCAAGCGCTGACACTCAGTCGCCCAAACCGGCCTTTGTTTCACAGGGAGCGTCGTCATTCCCCATTGACAAAGTAACCAGGCTGAACGTTTTTCTGGTGGATGAAGGAAGAACGGAAGTGTTTTACGTGAGAAGGTATTGTCATTCTAAATAAGAACGTCTTTAAGATGTGCGTATGTGCATGCATTAGTTTATGATTTTTTTAATTGCCCTGTGGCAAGCGATGCTCTGTAACCTTTCTTTTGGGGAGTTGGTGGCCGAATTTGGTGACAATCCACGTTTATTTATGCATGTTCTTGGTTCTTTAGGTAAAGTCACGTAGAAGGGAAATAATAAAATAATAATAAATTTACATAATTAAATAATACAAATTAAACAATTATTTCCATTCTACGTAACTTTACCGAAAGAACCAAGAATATGAATCCCTGCAGTCACGAATGCTTTCAATCGAAATACCTCGGTATATGACCGCTTTGGAATACGTCGAATTTGGTATACGTCGTGTTTTGACCAGAGAAAAAATGTCTTGGGTCGGGATGAGTCTCACCGCGTACCCACGTAGACCCCGTTCACGACTGAAAGAAAGCGCCGCTCCTCAGTTTGCCGATACAGTCGATCTCGTTCAGTGCACAACCCTTGCTAATCAACTCCTCTCAGCAAGGTAAAGTGTTGTTACATTTTATTTGTATTTCAATTTATTTTAATTTATTTATGCATTTATTTTAATTTATGTATGCATATTAGTAATAAGTAGTATCTAAATTGTATACAACCCCATTAATCTTCTTGGTTCTTTCGGTAAAGTCACGTAGAAGGGAAATAATAAAATAATAATAAAACATAATAAAATACAATTCCCACGATGTTTCGGCCACAACGCAAGCAGCCGTCCTCAGGTGAAGAACAGGTCTGTCGGAAAGACAGCATCTGAATGAGCACCACCATGCTTGGCAGCATATATTGAAGCTGGGTTGGAGGGGGAAGGGCGCCTTGACAAAGGAATGTGCATATCAAGAGGAATTTAGCATATTTATGGGAAATGCAGATATGGGATTAGTCACTACTTGTGGAATGCGTAGGAGGTGGGGGGGTTTCAAAGTCATTATGCCCGTGCATTATGTAGGATTAGCAGCATCAAAGGGAGGGAGTAGGGTTAGCAGTAATAAAGGGAAGGAATTTTAATAGTAAGGAGCTGCAGCAGCTAAACCACTACGTAATAAACTAAAATATAAACTACATCAGTATCATCAATATACTAAATATACTCTCCAATAAGCTGAGCTACTAACAGTAAGTCATACATTACAATTCTATGTCGCAAAAAATATAATATGCCTCTAGCTAACCTTTTTTCTCTTACATCACACGGGTCTACCCCGTACTATATACTGCCATAGACAAACCCAACATTAAATTATATACTGCATTACTATACACCACCCTATACTTTAGACCAGGGGTCCTCAAACTTTTTAAACAGGGGGCCAGTTCACTGTCCCTCAGACCGTTGGAGGGCCGGACTATAGTTTAAAAAAACTATGAACAAATTCCTATGCACACTGCATATATCTTATTTTGAAGTGAAGAAACAAAACGGGAACAAATACAATATTTAAAATGAAGAATAAGTAAAGTTAAATCAACAAACTTGCCAGTATTTCAATGGGAACTATGGGCCTGCTTTTGGCTAATGAGATGGTCAATGTCCGGTTCCATATTTGTCACTGCTAGTTGTAACAAGTGATGCAAGTGTGCATCCGTTAGTCTAGATCTGGTTGGAGATTTCAAATATTTCATTCTGGAAAAAGTCTGTTCACAGACATAAGTGCTGCCAAAGATGGTTGCCATTTTGAGTGCATGGTTCCTGAGATGAGGATATGTCTCAGAGGGGAGAGATGACTTGAATGCGTCTTTCAGAGAGTCACAATTCTGCAGTTCAGCCAGTGCCATTTGGTAAATTGTATCCACATTTTCAATGTCAATAGAAAATGGGTTACGGAAAAGCTGTATGTCCTGTTCATGGAGATGAAGCTCTTTAAATCTAAATTGGAACTCCTTTTGCAATTTTTCCAGTGAATCCACACATGTTTTGTTTGGGAATGCAACCAATGGTTTTTCCGCTAACAGATTTTGAGTTATGGGGAGATGGCAGAAGTTTTCCTCCTTCACTTGTTTGATGAGGAGGCCTAATTTTACTTCAAATGCTTTGACATGTGATTGCATATCACAGATGAGCTTCCCCTTTCCTTGAAGTTGCACATTGAAACTGTTGAGTAGCTCTGTTACATCTGTCAGAAAGGCAAGGTGCCATTTCCATTCTGCATCATTGAGCTCTGGTACTTATTTGTTTTTTGAAAGCAGAAAAGCTGTAATCTGTGGAAGTAAGTCATATAAACGTTTCAAAACTCTCCCTCGACTCAGCCAACGGACTTCTGTGTGGTACAGAACATCTTCATAGTCAACATTTAGCTCAGACAGAAATTCCTGAAATTGTCTGGTTTAGTGCATGAGCTCTAATGAAGTTAACACAAGATACCACAATTTTCATAACAAGAGTCCCACTTCAGTGATTTACTACACAGCGCTTGTTGGTGGGTGAGCCAGTGTATGGCTATTGGATGAGAATGGTTATGTTTGTCCATCTTTTGGTTAATGCGAGCAATTACTCATTTCTTAGACCCCCCCATGCTAGGAGCACCATCAGTTATCACACTGGCTAGTTTAGCCCAGTTCAGCTCCAAACCATTTACAGTTTGGCAAACCTTTTCATAGATCTCCTCTCCTGTAGTTGTTCCTTTGATGCTTTGCAGTGCAGCAAGCTCTTCTGTGACTTCGAAATAGTCATTCGTCCCACGAATAAAAATTAGAAGTTGTGCAGAATCACGAACATCATTGCTTTCGTCGAGTGCCAAGGAAAAATAGGAAAGTTTTTTTTTTGTGGAGTTTTGCAAATGCTAATGCAAATTGTCTCCCATTTCTTCAATCCTCCGTGTAATTGTAGGTCCTGAAAGACTCACTGTACTAAATAAATCGGCCTTCTCTGGACACATCTCTTTGGCAACAGAAAGAAGGCATTCTTTAACAAATTCTCCCTCCACGAATGGTCTGCCAGTGCACGCTATTAGCTTGGCAACTTGAAAACTTGCTCGCAGTGATGAAATATTTAGCTGCTTCTGCTTCACAAAAGTATTTTGCCGAGTTGTTAATGTATTTTTCAGTTTTAATATTTTATCTTTTCTCACTTCTCCGACCAAACAATCATATTCATCTTTATGTTGAGTTTCATAGTGTCGACGTAAATTGTATTCTTTGAACACAGACACTATATTCTGGCATATCAGACACACAGCTCTTTCCTTGTACTGCATGAAAAAGTAATAAGTCCACTGTTCTTTGAATATCCTACACTCTGAGTCAATTTTTCTCTTTCTTGACATCATTGTTTCCTAGGGAGTCAAAATTGCTATTAGTAAAATACCAATATATATATGTACAGCGCTACAAAAACAATATACCAGCAATAACTTTGCCCACACAGAGACGTACAGACTGCACTGCCCATCAATGCAGTCTGATTGGGGGAACTCCATTAAAAAGTTAATTACACCTGCAGTTTTGTTCACAGATCGCAGTGCGATCTGCGAACTCGCATAGGAATCTGATCGCATGGGGGAGAAGAACCATGCGATCCGATTCCACTGCAGGAAAAAAGAAGGCACATGTGCCTTTTTTCTTCAGATTCTAATGCAAGTTCAGCCATACAAGCATATGGCTGAACTCGCACTGCTCAGAGATCGCAACAGTATGAACCGGGGCTTACACAACATACAACACATAACCTCATACAACTGAATAGCAATCAGAATATAAATGCACTTACTGTCATTTAAGTTGGGTTTCCTACTCCTCGGCTGTCTGTCACTGACCAGCACGGGAAAACAGCAGGCAGCCCCTCCAGAGATCAGAGATCACTCTGTTATTACCCCTCTATCATTTACTCAGCGGTGCGTGTGCTGGGGATCTACATCCCCAGCACACAAGAATATCACTGGGAGTGGAACCGAGGGGCAAGTGAGGGAGCTGAGGGAGGGAGAGCCAGTCAAGCGCAGCCAGGGGAGGGCTGGCAGCCTTAGGCCTGGGGGGCAAGTCCAGTCAATTGGCCCATTGAACCATTCACCAGCGCAGCCCAATGAGTGCCCACCGCCGCAGCTCAATCAGTGCTCACCAGCGCAGCCAAATCAGTGCTCGCCACCACAGCCCAATCATTGCCCACCACCGCAGCCCAATGAGTGCTCACCAGCGCAGCCCAATTAGTGCTCACCAGCGCAGCCCAATTAGTGCTCACAAGCGCAGCCCAATTAGTGACCATGGGCCGGATAAATGTCCTCGGCGGGCCGCATTTGGCCCGTGGGCCGTAGTTTGAGGACCCCTGCCTTAGACTATACATTGTAATATTACACTATGTATTATTCTACCCATCTTACTGTATACCACACTGCTGTATATTCACTATACAATTACGATACTATATATTACCTTATACATTATATTAAACATTACACTTTTATACTATTTATTATTATACAATCTGCTATACACTATACCATTGACCGTCGCGTGAAAGGTACTAAGAGGAAGCAATGAAATATGTCAATGGGAGAGTGGTGGTTGGAGACTTGCAGCGGAGCAAAGACTCCATTCCCTGCAGAGAATAAAAGATATATAGGTTAGATGCCAGTGAGTGGACTGCGGACTGAAAGTCACCGTAAACGTGAACACAATCAGTTAGATCCGAAATGGTTTATTACGTCCTTCCAATGATTGCTGAGCCAGAATCCATCTTCTCGGTTGAAATTGTCTCTGTGTTTGTATATGTGGATCGCCTCATGAACGAATCTCATGGTAAACCAGATGGCTTGCAGAGAACCTCTGTCTTGGAGAAGTCAATGTCATGTGAGCCCACTGAATTGTAACAGTGATCTGCCACGGTGTTTGTCCTACCGTGTTTCAGGTCTGCTTTATGTTCACGGATGCGGTCCGAGACATGTCGTTTGGTTTCTCCAATGTGTAACTGCTACCACAGAGGCAACTTAGTTTGTAGACGCCAGGGTACTGTATGTCTGGAACCACATCTTTTACAGACGGGACCAGATCACGGATTTTATGTACTGTGGTGAATCGGACCTGGATCTTGTGTTTAATCAGGATTTTTTGTGACCCCAGCAATGTAGGGTAAGGTGATGGTTTTGAATGACTCCTCAACAGGATCTTTCTTGATGGTTGGAGTGATGGCTTTGCGAATTGTGTAGTCGGAGTAACCATTAGCCTGAAGAGCTTGGCGTACGCGCTTAAATTCACTGGCAATGTGTTCTTGGTTGGAGATGCATTGGGCTCTATGGTGTAGAGTCTTGATGAGGGAATTCTTCTGGGATGGATGGATGGTGGTGGGAATCCGGTTTTAGGTAAGCATCCGTATGGGTGGCTTTCCTGTAGACAGAGTGGCTCATTGAACCATCAGGTCTCCTTTTAATTAGGACATCCAAAAAGGGTGGCTTGCCATCTTTTTTGACTTCCATGGTGAATCTGATGGCTGGGTGTATAGAATTGATGTGGTCGAGGAATTGGTCTAGAGCAGGCTGGCCATGTGGCCAGATGACAAAAGTGTCATCTACGTACCTCTTCCATAAGGTCGGGCGTAGAGTGGCAGTCTGGATGGTGTCAGTCTCAAATTTCTACATGAAAACGTTGGCTACACCGGAGATAGGGGGGAGCCCTTTGGGCTGCCCTCAGTTTGTTTGTAGAAAGTTCCACATGTACAAACACAGAGACAATTTCAGCCGAGAAGATGGATTCTGGCTCAGCAATCATTGGAAGGACGTAATAAACCATTTCAGATCTTAACTGATTGTGTTCACGTTTATGGTGACTTTCAGATCGCAGTCCACTCACTGGCATTGACTATATATATTTTATTCTCTGCAGGGAATGGAGTCTTTGCTCCGCTGCAAGTGTCCTACCACCACTCTCCCATTGACATATTTCGTTGCTTCCTCTTAGTACCTTTCACGCGACGGTCAATGGTATAGTGTATAGCAGATTGTATAATAATCTATATATATAAAATCGTGCATGTCTGTCTGTCTGTCTGTGTATGTGTGTGTGGATTTCGGACCATACGCACTTTCATTGGACGGCGGTTGCCCCTGGCAACAGCTAACGACGCCTTCGCCGCTTTCATTGGACGGCGGTTGCCCCTGGCAACGAGTAGCAACTTTTCTCCGCGGGGTGGACGCCATTTTTAATAGCGCGGGGGGGGGGGGGGACCGGCACCCGTACCCAGCGTTCGCCGGGTGGGAAAATCAGGCAAGGCGGGAGGCTCTGCACGGTGCTAGGCCTCGACACCCAACACGCCACTCTGAGGTAAATTCATACAAATTTCACGTCCTCTACAGAGTGGCGAGGGAGGCAGAGTGGCGAGGGAGGGACTCAGCCTCAAAACGAGTAACTGGTGTGGCGTATTAACATCGCCACTGGGGAGACAAAGGCGGCCGGGCGTGGTGGATACAAGTCCCGGGCAAAGCCGGGTCATGACTATGTGTGTATGTGTTTATGTGTATGTCTGTGTGTCTGTATGTATGTGTGTATGTATGTGTCTGTATGTGTTTGTGTGTATGTATGTGTGTGTCTGTATGTATGTGTGTGTGTATTGTGTATGTGTTTGTGTGTATGTATGTGTGTGTTTGTATGTATGTGTATGTCTGTGTGTATGCATGTGTGTGTATGTGTGTGTATGTGTTTGTGTGTATGTGCGTGTATGTATGTGTGTGTATGTCTGCAGCAAGCGCGTGTATGTGTACCTATGGACGCGCGCGCGTGTGTTGTGTAGGGGGAACGGTAGTGTAGTGCTTAGCGTGCTGCCTGTGTCTGTGTGTGTGTCTGTGTGTGTGCGTGTGTGGTGTGTAGGGGGAACGGTAGTGTAGTGCTTAGCGTGCTGCCTGTGTGTGTGTGTGTCTGTGTGTGTGTGTCTGTGTGTGTGTGTCTGTGTGTGTGTGTCTGTGTGTCTGTGTGTGTGTCTGTGTGTGTGCGTGTGTGGTGTGTAGGGGGAACGGTAGTGTAGTGCTTAGCGTGCTGCCTGTGTGTGTGTCTGTGTGTGTGTCTGTGTGTGTGTGTCTGTGTGTGTGTCTGTGTGTGTGTCTGTGTGTGTGCGTGTGTGGTGTGTGGGGAGCGGTAGTGTAGTGGTTAGCGTGCTGTCTGTGTGTCTGTGTGTGTGTGTCTGTCTGTGTGTTCTGTGTGTGTGTCTGTGGTGTGTGGGGAGCGGTAGTGTAGTGGTTAGCGTGCTGTCTGTGTGTCTGTGTGTCTGTCTGTGTCTGTCTGTGTGTTTCTGCGTGTGTCTGTGTGTGTGTCTGTGTGTGTGTCTGTGTGTGTGTCTGTGTGTGTGCGTGTGTGGTGTGTGGGGAGCGGTAGTGTAGTGGTTAGCGTGCTGTCTGTGTGTGTGTGTCTGTCTGTGTGTCTGTGTGTGTGTTCTGTGTGTGTGTCTGTAGTGTGTGGGGAGCGGTAGTGTAGTGGTTAGCGTGCTGTCTGTGTGTCTGTCTGTGTCTGTCTGTGTGTTTCTGCGTGTGTCTGTGTGTGTGTCTGTGCATCTGTGTGTGTGAGGAGCGGTGGGTGTAGTGGTTAACGCTACGCTGCGCTACCAACCCGGCGAACCGAGTTCGATTCCCGCTCATGGCCACCACCGGTCAAGATTATTTGAACCTCCCATAGGTCGACTCAGCCTCAAACGAGTAACTGGTGTGGCGTATTAACATCGCCACTGGGGAGACAAAGGCGGCCGGCCGTGGTGGATACAAGTCCCGGGCGAAGCCGGGTAGTACAGCTAGTAAATAGTATAAAAGTGTAATGTTTAATATAATGTATAAGGTAATATATAGTATTGTAATTGTATAGTGAATATACAGCAGTGTGGTATACAGTAAGGTGGGTAGAATAATACATAGTGTAATATTACAATATATAGTCTAAGGTATAGGGTGGTGTATAGTAATGCAGTATATAATTTAATGTTGGGTTTGTCTATGGCGCAGTATATAGTACCGGGTAGACCCGTGTTATGTAAGAATTGTCATGTATGACTTACTGTTAGTAGCTCAGCTTATTGGAGAGTATATTTAGTATATTGATGATACTGATGTAGTTTATATTTTAGTTTTTTACGTGGTGGTTTAGCTGCTGCAGCTCCTTACTATTAAAATTCCTTCCCTTTATTACTGCTAACCCTACTCCCTCCCTTTGATGCTGCTAATCCTACATAATGCACGGGCATAATATGACTTTGACCCCACCCACCTCCTACGCATTCCACAAGTAGTGACTAATCCCATATCTGCATTTCCCATAAATATGCTAAATTCCCCTTGATATGCAAATTCCTTTGTCAAGGCGCCCTTCCCCCTCTAACCCAGCTTAAATATACGCTGCCAAGCTTGGTGGTGCTCATTCAGACGCTGTCTTTCCGACAGACCTGTTCTTCACCTGAGGACGGCTGCTTGCGTTGTGGCCGAAACGTCGTGAGAATTGTATTTTATTATGTTTTATTATTTTATAATTTCCCTTCTACGTGACTTTACCGAAAGAACCAAGAAGATGAATCCCTGCAGTCACGAAAGCTTTAAATCGAAACCCCATTAATGTATAATATGCCATCTAAAATATCATTTCTTATACTCTGGAACGGATTATTTCCTTTCCCTTTATTTATTATGGGAAAAATTCGTTTGGTATATGTCATTTTCGTTATAAGTCCTACCTTCTGGAACGAATTAACGACGTATACCGAGGTACCACTGTATAATCCATCTCTCCAATATTTCCCGCATTTCTCCACTTAAGGGTTTTTTTTATTTGACAATTTCTCTGTTGGGTAATCCCTGTTGCGGGGGTGTGTGCCGTGTTTCGGGGGGTAGACTTGTCCTGTGATGATCGCTGTGAGATCTCGAGTTTGATCTCCAGCCATGGCCAATGGTGGTGTGATGCCTAAACTGACCGCGGCCCTAATGAGCTCCAAAACCTCAATCGTTTTTGGGATTCATTCCTTTTTTACCGACCGTCTTGTTAAGTTCTCTGCTCTGGTATTTTATTCGATGCTTATTTTCTCTTTGGCACCTTTTAGCCAGGATCAAAATTATGAAAAATAAGAATATATTTTACCTGTTTACTTGTTAAGAAGTTCAAACACCAAAATACATAGCCTTCTTTTTGTGGCCTTGTTAGCGAACAGTTCAAAGACTTTGTACCGTTCGCCTCTTGGCGTTCTCTGGTATAACACTGGTAAGAGCCATTTTTAAAGCAATTTAAAAAAAATCTCATTGCACTCTATTACAAATAAAATGTGGTGTTTGTTTTTTACATGTTTGTGGGGCAGGTGGAATTTTGTCAAGTTTATGGATGCAGCAAAATATAAAAACCCACCTGAGATCTAGCATTGTTCCAACAGTAATCTGAAATGCACTCTCAGCCTTGTACAGGTATCCCTCGATTTACAGAAGGGATGTGTTCTTCAAACGCACACACATGGCATAAAAATAATTTTCGTAAATCAGGAACTTCTTTTTAATACTAACAATTATGGATGTAGTCATTCCAACTCTACTTATAGCCTAAAAACACACCGATATTGCGTTTCAATATACAAAATTAATAAATAACATCATATTCGTGGTTCTTTCGGTATAGTCACGTAGAAGGGAAATAATAAAATAATAAAAATGTTAAATAATTAAATTATCACGACGTTTCGACAAGCAATCATTAGGTGTGAAATCCACAGCAAGAAAATTTGAAAAAAGTGGCGTTTTTAAATCCTTTATATTAAGTTCACTTTCTTGCTTGCTTAGGACCGTGCAAATCTTTCGGTCGTTTTTTTAACCCACTTCCCGTGATCCAATTTAGCTGACATTTTCCACACAGACTCGTTGTGCATGACAATTAATGTTCGTGAATTTTTTTTTCCAAAATTTTACACTTTTTAGGACAAAAATATTATATTTAATTACCAATTGCTTAATGCTGCCATGCAATCATCTGACCCATAGGTGGCAGCAATCTCAAGCCAGAGGACGAGAGGACTCTAGCCGCCACGCATATAAAGGATTTATAGTGAAAAACTTTGTTTTTACGGGTTATGCTTGTTTTCTTAACGTCAGCACCATGGACAGCAATTTGGCAGTTGGTCAGATGGACGAGTCTATTTATGTTCGGAAAAGAGGAGGGTGTAGAATAAGATAATGGAATGCGTTCTGAAAGTCACCTTAAGCGTGAACACAATCAATTAAGACCCAGAATGGTTTATCAAATCATTCCAATGATTGCTAAGCCAGAATCCATCTTCTCTGTTGAAATTGTCTCTGTGTTTGTATATGTGGATAGCCTCATGAATGAATCTCTCATGGTAGCCAGATGGTTCTCTGCAAAAGATCTGCTGCGTGTTGGAATGCCCAGCAGGTGATGTGGATGCATTGCTGTTGCAGGGACACGGTGGTGGATTATTGTTTGCCGATCTCACGGCGTGCGTGGCCGTAGTGACATTTTGTTAACGCCGAAATTTGATTTCGTTCATCGAAAAAGCGTCCATAATTTGTAAATTGGCGTTCACGCATGATTCTGTAAACCAAACGTTCGTAAATGGATGGATGCCCCTTATTGTTTATATGCCATGGACATAGTACTCGTCGCACCTGTACACGTACGTGAATCTGTGTGATGCTCAACAGTTAAAATAAGTACGCGTGTATTCCAGTAAACGTGCGCTCAAGCAGAGCAGAAGGAATGCCGCGTGCGTGGTTTCGGATTTGCAGCCACATCTTCGTCGTCCAGACCATGAGCTCATGAGTCTGTTTGAGAAAGTCCCAGCGGCCGCCGTGCGCTGTGCTCTCAAGGATGTGGTGCCCTTCGTCGTGGTGAGTCACACGCCACCACCGTCTTCACGGTGAGACACTCCACAATTGTCGTCACGGTGACTCAGGCCACGATCGTAGTCACGGTGAGTCGGACGCCACAATCCTCACGTGGGCCTAGACAGCCGCGTGTCATCCTGCAGGTTAACTCGGGGAAGTCGACTGCAGGAAATCAACTGCGTGTTTTTCATGGCTTCGTTATTTTTTAGTTTTTCCCCAGTTCCAATTGCGCTGTTTTGACCGAGCAGTGAGATGCCCTCTCCACAGTTCTGTTGCTAGCAGTGCATCACTTTGTGTCAGTGAATGGCTCCAGAGGGGATACATCAGAGAAGTGTTTCTGGACCTTCACCCACATTTAAGGCACATTTTAATGTCTTGCAAACGGTGTTTCTCACGTTTCAATCAAACCAACATGTTTACATCTCAAGAGCTGGAATTTGGACAAATGTTTCAGTGTGAAACAAGATTTAATCTGATGTGTGTGCAGTCATTGACCTGGCTGAGACCATTGAGATGTTATCTACCTTGCCTGGTATACAGGAGGTCGTGGGTTCTATCCCGACCCTGACACCTGTATATTTAGAGTTTGCGCAACCCGTGGATTGCGTGGATGTTTCTCGAGGTCCACAGGTTTTTTCCCTCGACGTTGAGAATCGACATCATGCATTTTAGAGTATTTGGCTGCAATACATTTCCCTTTGTCATGACAACTCATTGTTTAGAGGCAAGGTCGCTCTGTAACTTATTAGGCTGCTGTGAGTTGAAGCTGGGCCCAAGGGGGGGTATTGCCCAGCTGCATTGCTCTCTCGAACAATGTTAAACATTAATGAGGTGAGGGGAACCACTTGGCTAAAGTTTAAAATTTAATGAGATTTTTGTTTAAATTGTATCAAAAATATTTAATTGTGAAGTTTTTTATTTACTATATACTCTACATCGCAAGGGGTGAAATGTGCATGTAACTGTGTACTGTCGAGCACAATCGGCATGTTATTGCCTGTGCAGTGACATCGGGGTTGTCACTGTATGGTGCCGGCCCGGAAGGGTCGTGCCGTTAGATGTTCCTACATCGTGAACAGCGCCGTGTGGGTGGCTGTGTGTAATACCAGCCCTAGTGGGGACAGCCCCGTGTGGGTGGCTGTGTGTAATACCAGCCCTAGTGGGGACAGCCCCGTGTGGGTGGCTGTGTGCAATACCAGCCCTAGTGGGGACAGCGCCGTGTGGGTGGCTGTGTGTAATACCAGCCCTAGCGGGGACAGCGCCGTGTGGGTGGCTGTGTGCAATACCAGCCCTAGTGGGGACAGCCCCGTGTGGGTGGCTGTGTGTAACACCAGCACTAGCGGGGACAGCGCCGTGTGGGTGGCTGTGTGTAACACCAGCACTAGCGGGGACAGCGCCGTGTGGGTGGCTGTGTGTAACACCAGCACTAGCGGGGACAGCGCCGTGTGGGTGGCTGTGTGTAACACCAGCACTAGCGGGGACAGCACCGTGTGGGTGGCTGTGTGTAACACCAGCACTAGCGGGGACAGCGCCGTGTGGGTGGCTGTGTGTAACACCAGCCCTAGTGGGGACAGCGCCGTGTGGGTGGCTGTGTGTAACACCAGCCCTAGCGGGGACAGCCCCGTGTGGGTGGCTGTGTGTAACACCAGCCCTAGCGGGGACAGCCCCGTGTGGGTGGCTGTGTGTAACACCAGCCCTAGCGGGGACAGCGCCGTGTGGGTGGCTGTGTGTAACACCAGCCCTAGCGGGGACAGCCCCGTGTGGGTGGCTGTGTGTAACACCAGCCCTAGTGGGGACAGCGCCGTGTGGGTGGCTGTGTGTAACACCAGCCCTAGCGGGGACAGCCCCGTGTGGGTGGCTGTGTGTAACACCAGCCCTAGCGGGGACAGCCCCGTGTGGGTGGCTGTGTGTAACACCAGCCCTAGCGGGGACAGCGCCGTGTGGGTGGCTGTGTGTAACACCAGCCCTAGCGGGGACAGCCCCGTGTGGGTGGCTGTGTGTAACACCAGCCCTAGCGGGGACAGCGCCGTGTGGGTGGCTGTGTGTAACACCAGCCCTAGCGGGGACAGCGCCGTGTGGGTGGCTGTGTGTAACACCAGCCCTAGCGGGGACAGCGCCGTGTGGGTGGCTGTGTGTAATACCAGCCCTAGCAGGGACAGCGCCGTGTGGGTGGCTGTGTACAATACCAGCCCTAGCGGGGACAGCGCCGTGTGGGTGGCTGTGTGTAATACCAGCCCTAGCGGGGACAGCGCCGTGTGGGTGGCTGTGTGTAATACCAGCCCTAGCAGGGACAGCGCCGTGTGGGTGGCTGTGTGTAATACCAGCCCTAGCAGGGACAGCGCCGTGTGGGTGGCTGTGTGTAATACCAGCCCTAGCAGGGACAGCACCGTGTGGGTGGCTGTGTACAATACCAGCCCTAGCGGGGACAGCACCGTGTGGGTGGCTGTGTGTAATACCAGCCCTAGCAGGGACAGCACCGTGTGGGTGGCTGTGTACAATACCAGCCCTAGCGGGGACAGCACCGTGTGGGTGGCTGTGTACAATACCAGCCCTAGCGGGGGTTGACGAGCACTGGGATAGTGCGGGCACCACACACAGTGTGTGGTGGGGGCTCCCCCGAGGTGGAGGGGGTGAGTGTCAGCCCAGGGGCAGGGTTGCCCCGGGCCATGGCACTCTGGTTGACCCCGTAGACACGTGATCAGGAATGTCCATACAGGGGGCCCCAGGTGGGGAGACTCGGGGGTGATGACGTGTCCGGAGAGAGCTCTTGAGGAGGATCGAGAGGGAATGAGAATGTTCGGGAAGGCGGGCGGGGCCGAGGGCGGAGCGGCCCCGACCGGAGAGGGATATAAGGCGGGTCCCTGAGAGGGACCGGGGTCTCTTCGTGCTACAAGCCGGAAGTTCCGCGTCTCAAGCTGGAAGCGCCTCGTCCTATGGGGGACCACGTGGTCGGAGACCTGAGCGAGGGTCCGACCCTTCGTAGCAGTACCTCCCCTGTATAGTGTAGTTGGCTGGGTTTTCAACACCCGAGGTTGTATCTGGTAAAGGGGCAATTACCCCTTTGTGTTACGATGTTTCAATTAAAGGTGTTGCCTCTAAAAGGAATGTCTGCGACTCAGTTGGACTCACTACACATGTACACTTTGTGTAATAATGTGCACATTGGGGGGAGAACGAAGTCATGTTTGCCGTGTTGCGTGTCATCAGTTTTTTTTCCCCGTCGTGTTTTTTTATGTCTGGCTCTGTCCACTTATTCATTTTCTGTGCACGGGGATTTGTCGTTGCCAGGGTCAGGGTTGGAGTGCTGAGTCGAGCAAAGCGTTTGCCGAGATGCTCCAGGGACAGATTGTCCACATGGTCGTGGCCGCCAGAGCTGGCGATGCGTTCATCGTGGACCTCGTGAAGTCCCCGAATAACCAGGTGGAGAACGACGTCCCGGTGTCGCTCAGAGATGCCCTCATCTTCTTGGAGCTTGCCAGGTAGTGTGCGCACACGTGGTGATAAATGTTCGCGTGTCGTCATGGTGTAATTAATGTGCGTTACGCTCATGATGCGTGCATTGTGGTTAGTACGGTCGCCTCTCGTTTTACGCGTGTTTACGTACGTGATTTTGGAATTGGCGCGTCAGATTAATTTACACTTATTTTTGTTATGCGCGCAACTGTTGAAATCACGTGCTTCAGTGCCTTTGGCCACGATGTTCGGAATGCGCTGTGAGCTGATGGTTAGTCAGGGCGGAAAGTTTAGGTAGCGATGCTGCCTGAGGTTCAGCAGCAATACGATAACAGCCAGAAGTGCAGAACATCAGCATCAGTCAGCATCTGCTCCTCACGTGACGTTTTAAGATCTTTGTCCCGCGTGAACTTTGTCTTGTGCACGCATTTGCCTTTCAATATGTCCGGTAAGCATCTCACTGTGTTAAAAGTTTTTTTAACTTTAATATGTTTATATTGTTTTTGTTTAATTGATGTCTTTAGGTTTTGTAAATATAATATGTACCTACTGTAACCAGTGAAATATGTAGATGTAAGAGTGAGGCTTGATAGCGTGCTCTCCCTAACACCAACCATTTCCTTTATTTCTAGTGGGGAAAATTTTTTATTTAGGTGATTTTGAGTTTCTCTGCCGTTTTTCAAGGACACAACCCCCACGTAAAACGAGAGATAGCTGTCTAATAGTAATCTTAAGATTTCAATTCTGTGCCGATTCTGCTCATTGTCAGAATGTGCAAGATGTAGTACCGATGAGTCGCTGTTGGATGAGATGGCACAGATCAAAATGAGACGATACAAATGTGATACGACACGGGACACATTACGGTTGATGGTACAAATCAACATTACGCACAAGGCAAGGGCTCATTCCTCAAACATGGCGTGGATTGTGACCGTAGATTCACGAGGTCTGGAGGATTACAAATTGTTGCGTGCCGAGAGAGGGAAGTTTTGCAGATGGGTTAGATGGTAATCGGTCATTATTGCAGAGGAATTCTGTCCTATGTTACAGTTGATAGGGGATGTAAGCACATGCAGACAGTGACTTTAATATGGCAGCTCCCTTTGTCTATAGGGGATGTAAGCACACACAGACAGTGACTTTTTAATATGGCAGCTCTCTTTGTTTATAGGGGACTAGGTTTACTGCCCGGCTTCGCCCGGGACTTTCCGTGCAATAGATATCCATTAATGTGCCCCCCCCCCCCGAAATACAAAAGTCTATTTTTATACTTTCTGCATTGTGTGCAGTCTGGAAACTACCCACATGCCAAATTTCAAGTTTGTTGCATGTCGGGAAGGATGCTAAACATTTAGAACAGACACACATTTTTCCCTTTTTTATATATATAGATGTAAGCACACACTGGCTTTAATATGGCAGATCCCTTTGTCTATAGGGGATGTAAGCACACAGAAAGTAGTTTTAACATGGCAGCTCCCTTTGTGTGCTTACATCCCCTATAGACAGAGAGTGGCTTTAACATGGCAGCTCTTTTTTTTCTCACTAACAAACACGGTTAAGATGTTTATAAATGATGAATAAAATAAGAGGTTTTACCCTTTCTGACAATAAAACAGGAGGTGTTAAGATGTTTAAACACCAAATAGATTATTTTTACAATACATAAATTCTGCATTAACTACACGTACTTGTGGTGAACATGCAAACAAACATGGTCTTGATAATTTACGCATTGTGAAACAAATTGGCCTACACCAGAGATAACCTTCTTTATGGCCTTGTCTTACCACCGGTGTTAGATCAGAGAACCACGCCACAAGACGACCATGTTCATTAAATTTGTAGAGCTAGCTATCTATGATTGAGTAAAACTTTGCCCACTTTTCACCTTGACAACTGCAGAGCACACACTATAAATGTTAGCTATCATTAAAACTAATAATCATAACATATTTAAGTATCACAGTGAAGAGACAACATTAAAATACAAAAAATTCTCATCAATGGGTCCTTGTACTATCTGGGACACTGCTCCAGTGCCCAACCAAGCTGCTATTATTAATTTATTGAAAACACCATCACCAGGAAAATTTTAGCAATTTTAAGCAGTTCTTGAAAGACAGGAGATTGATACCATAAGAGAGGTTTTTTAATATACAATTGTAATTTATATATAAACTAGCGGTAAGTACCTGGCATTGCCCGGGGGAAAAATGCAGACACACATATGGACTTACATACAGACATCGACCCACACACATAGAAACACATCGACTTACACGCACACAACAACAACCGCCATTCGCCACTAAGTGGCGGTGACGTCACCACGACGCTTGTGCCAGACCTTGAGGCCACGTAAAGTGTCGAACGCCCGCTGGCAGGAGGTCAGGGGGCAGACCCAGGTGCCACAGGTCGACTGACTGAGATGACTGGTTGATACACCACCTGTGCCCCCTACTTTTCCAACTGGCTGTGCTTTAGCCACCTGGCACTCCGCTCGTTGTTGTGAGCGTCGCTCCTCCGCCCTCTGTTGTTGTTGGAGGGCGACTGCCTCCAACTGCTCAGTAGCGTCCTTCGCGAACCTCCTCCACTGAGACCGATCTTGACACCGCTGGTACCAGTCATCGGCAAGTCCACTCAGCTCCACGTTCCACTCACTGGCATTGACTATATATCTTTTGTATTCTCCGCAGGGAATGGAGTCTTTGCTCCGCTGCAAGTCCCCTGGCACCACTCTCCCATTGACATATTCCGTTGCTTCTTCTTAGTACCTTTCACGCGACGGTCAATGGTATAGTCAGTTTAACACGTAGGCTTTCGCGACCAATGTTATTCATAATCAACGTTTTTGGGTTTAGATCGCGTTATTTATAAATGTGTCGTAACCCTCCACCACCCGACACGGCCAATCAGTAAAAATGTGTCACGTTGACAAAGACAAATAGTTCACTGCTTTAGCCCACCGGTGTGTTGAAGCCACAACATTTACAATTTGAGTACGACGTTTCGCTGGTAATTGCATCCAGCATCATCGGGCAATTCGCCAGAATGGTGAGGCTCTGCTGTGTCTCCCGTTCTTATATAGAGCAGCAGCAGGGTGACGTCATCATTAACTTTATTAAATAAGATACATTACAATTCCTTATAAGGGAAACAACCACTAACTGATTACTAATGTAGCATAATAACAATAAAACACATTCCAAATGATTACTAATCTACAACTCGCATCGTAACAATAGCCTGATTACTAATCTAGTATATAATTACAATCACTCCCCCCTTGAATCTTTGCACCTGATGAGTTAATGAGTTAATGATGACGTCACCCTGCTGCTGCTCTATATAAGAACGGGAGACACAGCAGAGCCTCACCATTCTGGCGAATTGCCCGATGATGCTGGATGCAATTACCAGCAAAACGTCGTACTCAAATTGTAAGTGTTGTGGCTTCAACACACCGGTGGGCTAAAGCAGTGAACTATTTGTCTTTGTCAACGTGACACATTTTTACTGATTGGTCGTGTCGGGTGGTGGAGGGTTACGACACATTTATAAATAACGCGATCTAAACCCAAAAACGTTGATTATGAACAATGGTATAGTGTTTAGCAGATTGTATAATAATAAATAGTATAAAAGTGTAATTTTTAATATAATGTATAAGGTAATATATAGTATCGTAATTGTATAGTGAATATACAGCAGTGTGGTATACAGTAGGGTGGGTAGAATAATACATAGTGTAATATTGCAATGTATAGTCTAAGGCATATGGTGGTGTATAGTAATGCAGTATATAATTTAATGTTGGGTTTGTATATGGCAGTATATAGTACGGGGTAGACCCGTGTGATGTAAGAGAAAAAAGTTTAGCTGGAGGCATATTATATTTTTTGCAACATAGAATTGTAATGTATGACTTACTGTTAGTAGCTCAGCTTATTGGAGAGTATATTTAGTATATTGATGTTATTGATGTAGTTTATATTTTAGTTTTTTACGTGGTGGTTTGGCTGCTGCTTCTCCTTACTATTAAAATTCCTTCCCTTTATTACTTCTAACCCTACCTCCTCCCTTTGTTGCTGCTAATCCTACATAATGCACGGGCATAATATGACTTTGAGACCCCCCCCCCCCACCACGTCCTACGCATTCCACAAGTCGTGACTAATCCCATATCTGCATTTTCCATAAATATTCTAAATTCCTGTTGATATCCAAATTCCCTTGTCAAGGCGCCCTTCCCCTTCCAACCCAGCTTCAATATATGCTGCCAAGAATGGTGGTGCTCATTCAGACGCTGTCTTTCCGACAAACCTGTTCTTCACCTGACAGCTGCTTGCGTTGTGGCCGAAACGTCGTGAGAATTGTATTTTATTATGTTAAATTTGTATTATTTTATTATTTCCCTTCTACGTGACTTTACCGAAAGAACCAAGAAGATGAATCCCTGCAGTCACGAAAGCTTTAAATCGAAATCGAACAAAAGCTGTTTAGGCATACGGTGGCTGAGCATGCAGGCGACCTGACCAAGCCAACGCAGCCTTGCCTGCCGGAGGAGCTCACCGATGGGACTTTGCCCAGATCTTTCAAGGATTTGTGAGCTCCTCACAATCCAGCCTGGTTAAACCCAGGATGGATCGTAGGCAGGCCAGCCTAAATGTTTCCAACCGGCGAAGATGCTCCATTAGGGGGTTCACGTTTCGCAAACGTAGAGAAGGGAGGGAATGACCGTGGCCGAAAAGACCTGAAGCTTCGTGCGGAGCGACAGACCAGGTAGCTTCCACACAGCGTTACGCAACCGATGAAAAGATATTGCCGCTCGACTGATTCGGAGCGAGACCTCTGCTTTTAAACTGGAGCCGGTCATGAGCACACTGCCTCGGTATGGGAAACTCTCCACTCTCTCTACAACTGCCCCATCACCAATTGGGAGTTGTGGGGGTGGAGTGTCCGATGGTACAAAATACCCAGGTAAGTGCTTAGTTTTGGTGCGGCTGATGGTAAGGCCCCACCTCTTAGTGGTACGCTCCAGTTTCAGCAGTAGCACCAGCGTCTCCAACTCCTCCTCTGAATGAGCAGAAATTACCAAATCATCAGCATACATAACATGGTTGACCAATAGGGAGCCATCCCTTGACCGCACCCGGGCATCGATCAGCCTCCCATTATATCTGTACCAAATGGAAATTCCCCCGGTACAGCTATTGAAGGCTTCATGAACTACGTGGTAAAAATAGATGTTAAATAATGTGGGAGCCAGAGGACATCCCTGTCGCACCCCCAAGGTGTACAGGGAATGGCTCTGACTCCCGGCCACGTAGTTTTTCCCGGGCCCGCTCACCATCCTGAAGGCCCTTAATGATCGTGAGCAGACGGTCAGGGACTCCGAAAGCACGAAGAACAACCCAGAGCCCAGGCCTACTGATGGTATCATAGGCCTTCACCAGGTCAATAAAGCAGAAATGTAGGTCTTGTTGGAATTCCCTACACCGCTGCTGTAGCAGACGGACAGAAAATATGGCATCCGTGCAGGACCGCCCTTTCCTATAACCGAATTGGGGCTCCGCAAGCCTCTCCTCAGTGTGCCTAGCAAGGCGATGTTGAATAATCCTTGCCAGGACCTTTCCTGACACACTGATGAGTGAGATACCCCTGTAGTTGTTACAGTCTGTGTGATCCCCCTTCTTAAAGCGGGGGACCACCAGGGTATCCTTCCAGTCCTGCGGAACCCGTCCAGTGGTCCAGACTGTTATGATGTTATGTAGGGCAGTCTGTGCACAAATGCCACCCTCCCTCAGCATTTCGCTTGGGAGATCATCTCTGCCCGGTGCCTTTCCTGGTCTCGGACTCTGGATCGCCTTCAGTACTTCCTCAACAGATGGCACCTCAGCCTCTTCACTCACAGGGGGTGATTTCTTCCTCCAATATTTGAGGCACCGCAACCTCAGCAGGGTCATCCCCACTTTGTGCCATGATGTTTTCCTGGCTGAGGGATTTCCCCTCCCCCAGGACCTCACAGAAATGCTCAGCAAATCTGCAAACGGTGGTTTTTCCCCCTAATGATGGTAATAGGTGTGGCGCTGCAGGTTACTTTTTTGATGGAGTTAAATAGGGATTTGTGATCGCGGGCCACTGAGGCAGACTCCATCTCCTCAGCAACCCTCGACCACCACCCATCCTTGCAGCGCCTCACGGCTCTCCAACCCTCCGCGCGAAGGCTGCGGTAAGCCTCCTCATTCTCTGACGTGGGATGCTGTAGTCTGAGAGTGGACCTGTCACTTTTTTTCTCAACCAGCCTGAACACCACCTCTGTCAGCCAGGGTCTCTGGGGAGGTCTGGACCGCGTACCCAAAGCATCCATTGCAGCTGCATGAGTCACAGTGCTAAACCTTGCCCATTTACCCTCAACATCAGGAGGAGTGGGGGACGATGCCAACCCCAGCTGCAAACGATGATGAAATTCTTGCTTGCAACTTCCATCAGCTAGCTGAGACCAGGCCACCTTAGGTTGGAATGGAGTCCTGGGTGTACACCAGGGGTGGGTAAACTTTTTGACTCGCGGGCCACAATGGGTTCTAAAATTTGACTGAGGGGCCGGGCCAGGAACAGGTGGATGGAGTTTACACTGAGACATCTTCTTTACCAGTGGCAAAATATAGTACAGTAGTAGGTTTTTACCCTTTCAACTGGTACAAAAACTGACACCTTTATACAAGGCATCATGTTTGCAATAACCACAACACAAGCAGTCAAAATCTCTCAATACTCTGATAGTGCACTGTCTTTGAGTTGTACGGCTTTTGGAGTCATCTGGTCCAACACCAATGGAGACTAGGCTCTAAGAAAAGCTGTCTCGGTCGGGTGTGGACCAATCAACTTCAAGGACCGTGCATATCATTATCATCATCAGAGTTGTTTCTTTTTGTTTGCATTTTGACTGCTTGTGTTGTGGTTATTGCAAACAGGATGCCTTGTATAAAGGTGTCAGTTTTTGTACCAGTTGAAAGGGTAAAAACCTACTACTAGGTGGATGGAGTGTTTGTGTGAACTAATATAAATGACATGTAAAAATCATTACATGAAAGGATTTGGCCTTTAACAGGTAGCAAAGCATTTATTTGCAAGACAATTTAACAAATTGCACGAACATGAACAATACCAAAACATGTCGTAATGTGACTGATCAAACATCATGAAAACATCTGAGGCCTGCGCCCAAACCAATTACCTCACTTGAACTTCTTTATTATCCACATTAACAGGTTAGAGCAGCCACGCAGGCTGTGTTGCGGAGATTTGGCTCCAACCTCGCTGCAGCAACACATCATCACTTACAGTTTCAGTGGGAGCAGTGTTGTTGATCTCCCATTTTTGCCAGTGCATCCAAGTCTGGAGTTATTTTGGTTGTGGCAATTCTCAGGATAGATCTGAGGTGCTGATCCGTTAACTTTGATCTGTGACGGGCTTTGTTGGCGTTCATGACGCTGAATGTCTGCTCACACACATAAGTCGAGCCAAGCAAAGTCAGTGTCTTCTGTGCAGTCCTCCGGGGGTTTGGAAACGTGGCTCTGTTAAGTAAAGCATAAAAGTCATTCAGTTTAACTTCTCCTTTAGGATGGAGTCAGACTGAAGATCTATCAGTTCCAACTGCCAGCTCCTGTGGTGCTGTTTCAGGGTCTTGTGACAGGGGACAGGACACCAGCTGAAGTGACTGTTCAATGTTTTCTAAATCGGAGAACCTACGGCAGAATTCTCCGTGCAGGTCCTCAAGTGATTTGCTGTATTTTTTTGCGTTTCGCGGTGCCTCTTCCTGCATGGCAAATGTAGGGAAATGAGTGAAAGATTTGTTCGCAATTTGTCCGGAGAACAAGCTGAGCTTGGATTTTAAGGCTTTCACATGTTTGTACATGTCGTGAACAAACTGATCTTTCCCCTGCAGTTTCACATTCAGCTCATTCATGTGTGAAAATATGTCCACAGCAAACACAAAGTCACTAAGCCAGTTCTTGTCGCTTAGCTCAGGGAATTCGTCAGATTTCCCCATCAACTCCAAAAATGCGATGATGTCCTGTTTCAGCTCCCACACTCTTTGTAACACTTTCCCCAAACTTAACCAGCGGACACGAGAGTGGTACAGCAAGTCCTGATGATCCGCATCAGTTTCCTCCAGGAACGTAATAAACTGACGGTGCTGAAGTCCCCTTACTCGTATATAAAGTTCACAAGTTTTATGACTGGATTCACGACACGATTAAGCTGCAATACAGACTTACACAGGGATTCCTGATGGATGATGCAGTGAAGTAAAATAAGATCCTGGACAGGGTTTTCTTCTTTCACTTTATCCTGGATTCTTTTCAGCAGCCCAACATTTTTTCCAGTTAAATTTGGCGATCCATCCGTTGTGACATTGACAAGTTTACTCCAAGGTAGCGTCATTCTTTCGATGACAGCAGATACCTGGTTATACAAGTCCTTTCCCCGCATTGTTCGTTTCAGGGACTCCATGGTCAAACACTCCTCTGTTTTCGCAAAACTGTCGTCAGTGCCTCAGATAAAAATGAGGAGCTGAGCAGTGTATTTTACGTCCGTACTTTCATCCAGTGCTAGTGAATATAATTCAAAGGAATCAGACTTTTTGTTTAATTGGCTATATTTTTATCAATCAGTTCCACACGGCGAGTCACAGTCCTGCGTGATAAACTGACTTTTTCAAATTTGCTTTTGATCTCTGGACACGAGATGTCTGCTGTCTGTACCATGCATTATTTTACAAACATGCCTTCGGAGAAAGTGGTAATGAGCGGTAATGTTGGTGAAAAGAAGGTTTTGAAGAAAATTTTAATCGAAGTGAAGAAGTAAATTATTGAAAAGTTTGTATAATTAATGATTTTTCAAACTTTAATTATGTATTCTGTGCTTAAAACTCTTTAAAAAACTGTGGGGTCTAGAACGGACTCGTGAAATTCGGAGAGAACTCGGAGTTATGTTTTGTTTGTTTTGTTGAATTACACAAAGTACGCCATCTAATGGGGAAATGGGGGCATTACAGGAGAAAAGTAAAATTTAATTTAATAATAATATTTGGACAAGTTCGGCGGGCTGGATTAAAAAGCCCAATGGGCCATATACGGCCCACGGGCCGTACTTTGCCCATGTCTGGTGTACACCCACCACCGGAGTGGAAGAATGGCAGGCACATCTTACAGATGACAAGTCGATGGTCAGAGGGCAGATCAGCTCCACGGTAGGTCCTGGTGTCAAGGACATGGACTCGCATCCGTTGGTCTGTCACTACGGAGTCCTTCAGATGTTCTTGCTTGGACCCGGCATGTATCCATGATGTTGGTAATTACAAGCCCATGGGCTGCACAAAAATCTAGCAGCCTCCTACCGTTGTTATTGAGCTGATCTGGCCCATGCCTTCCAATCACTCCAGACCAGGTGCCAGCATCATGACCAACTAGGGCATTGAAATCACCCAACAGGATGACTCTATCCTGAGGGGCCACTTTAGCCAGCACCTGTGACAGGAGGTCATAGTAGGCATCTGACTCATCGGCCTTGCCTGCATCCCTCCACGGATGTTCATCTTCGGTGGGGGCATAAGTAATCACGACCACCACTCCTCACCTCCGGTTGATGGGAAGGCGAGCTCAAAGTAGCCTGGGGCTTACAGCTTCCCACACCTCACCACCACACTCCCACGCCCCCTTCATTATTTTGTTCAGAAGAAAAGCCACGCTCTGTTGTTTGGCAGTCTCCTGGCCCGAGTAGAGGACTGTCCATCCCTCATGCTGGCAAGAGCCAGAGCCGGTCCACCGGACCTCCTGAATGCCACAGAGATCCAGGCAGTACCGATAGAGCGTTCGAACATTCCACGTGGCCATTCGAAGTGGCTTTTTGTTGTTTCCGGAGGAGCCCCGAGGCTAAAGATTAAATCTCCTGGCTCCGCCAGATGGGTTTTGGCCAGGAGACGTCATAGACACTTGTCCCCCCGGGACCTCCGGCACAAGCTTAATAGTTGAATATTTAATTCGTGGTTTAGTGGTAATTTATTGAAGGTAGAGGGGTTACCAGCCCCTCGAACCAGTCCAGAGCCACCATTTAGCCACTGTGGTGGTCAGAGACGCCATGAGGGGAGAGGCCAATCGGAATTGGCCCTCCCCCCACGGCACTGCCCATTACAGTGTTGTCCGTCCGGCACCGTGAGGAGGTAGGGGGTTGCTTTGCCGGACACACACACGCACACACACACATATGGACTCACACAGACATCGACTTTAGACACACACATAAGTAGTTATACACAAATGGACACACACAGACTTACACACATATCGACTCGCACATACATACATAGACTCAACAACAACCGCCATTCGCCACTAAGTGGCGGTGACGTAACCACAACGCTTGTGGCAGGCTATGTCCACCTTGAGGCCACGTGAAGTGTCGAACGCCCGCTGGCAGGAGGTCACGGGGCAGAGCCAGATGCCACAGGTCGACTGACTGAGACGACTGGCTGATGCAGCACCTGTGCCAACTTGCTGTGCTTTAGCCACCCAGCTGTTGTTGTGAGCGTCGCGTGGAGTGTCCGATGGTACATACACTCACACACACATTGACCTACACAAACACACATATGGACTTACAAAGACACATATCGACTAATTCACACGAAGATAAAGATCCCCCATATAGCCTTAACAGACTGTAGGGGCAAGTGCTGTTAGCGAGCACCTATGAAGGCCGGCACGGTACACGAGGGGGTGGGTGACAGCACCACGCCCGGCCGCCTTTGTTTCCCCAGTGGCGATGTTCACACACCACAGCAGTTACTCGTTTTGAGGCTGAGTCGACCTCAGGGAGGCCCAGGAGCGGTTAAAATAGTCATCACCGGTGGTGTCCGTGAGCGGGAATCGAACTCGGGTCGCCGGGTTCGTAGTTCGGCGCGCTAACGACTACACTACAATGCGTTACGCTTCCACATGCGTGGGTCACATGACAGATATGACGTCACAGCTCACTTGCCGTGCAAAAAAGATATACATTTTTAAGCTCCCCCCAAAAAAAATAAACAAGTGTATTTTTATCATTTTTGCAGGGTGTACAGTCTGGAAAGTACCCACATGGCAAATTTCAAGTTTGTTGCATGTCGGGAAGTACGCTAAACATTTTGAACGGACACCCCCCCCCCCCCCCCCCCGGTCTTTGCACCTGATTAGCAGGAGGAAGATTTTTCCACAACTTTGGCTGTCGCCTGATGAGGCTGGTTGTTGTAATTACCGGCGAAACATCACGGTACCCGAATTGTAAATGTTGTGGGTTTACTCTTCAACACACAACCGGTTAGTGCTGAACTAGTAACTAATTGGTGCGTTTTATTTGCGTGACAAACCTTACTAATTGTGGCTGAGTGTCGTGTCGTGGTGGCGGGTTTAACGACATAGTCAAATTTATGCCATCTCATCCAAAACCAAAAAACCTCATCCATAATATTTGTCGCGAATGCCTACTACGTGTTAAAGAAGATTGAATGTGAGTTTTGTTATTTCTGGATTTCAAGTTTTCGTGACTGCAAGGATCCATTCTCTTTGGTTTTTTCGGTAAAGTCACGTTGTGCCGGATGGTGGCACAAAATAATTCCCTCATCAAAACACTGCCCCATAAGGGCCCACTGCATCTCTGACCA
The DNA here is from genome assembly GCF_015708825.2 of Lethenteron reissneri. NCBI lineage: Eukaryota > Metazoa > Chordata > Hyperoartia > Petromyzontiformes > Petromyzontidae > Lethenteron > Lethenteron reissneri. The sequence goes on from NC_083822.1 coordinate 587,723, forward strand.
ACACCACCTGGCCAGTGAATTGGAACATGTACACCTAGCCCTTAAGATGAATGGATATTCAGGCAGCACTATCCGCAAAGCTGTTTCTCCTACTGTAGAGAAACAACCGGAGACTCCGATCAAAACCATCATGTTGCCATACATAGCAGGCGTTACCAAAAATATTTCCTAAATTCTAAACAAACACAAGATCCAGGTCCGATTCACTACAGTACACAACATCCGTGATTTGATCCCATCCGTAAAGAATGTCATTCCTGACTTACAGCACCCTGGTGTCTACAAACTGAGTTGCATTTGTGGTGACTGTTATATCGGGGAAACGAAACGACATGTATCTGACCGCATTCGCGAACACAAGTCAGATTTTAAACACGGTAGGACCAATTCTTCTGCCGTAGCTGATCATTGTTACAACACGGCGGGTTCTCATGATATTGTCTTCTCCGATACCAAAGTACTCTGCAAGCCTTCTGGATACTACCAAAGATTTGTCCATGAAGCCATCCAGATATACAAACATAGACATAACTTCAACCGAGAGGATGGTTTCAAATTGAGCAATCATTGGAAGGATGTCATTAACCAAGTTAAACTTTAGCTGCTTTATAGTTTACATGTATTATCCATATTTCCAGTCTTTTACTCCCAGCTTTATACACTACCATCACTTAAAAAAAATTACGTACAGTGTTTCAATAGTGCCCCAATATTCCCCCCTCCCTCCCATAGTATTGTAATGCGAGTGTAAACCGGGTTCGCTGCTGGGCTCTGGCCCAATCATACGGCCCGGGGTATTGAGGGGCAGAGCCCAGTATGGGGGACGTGTGGGAGGGCCCGCCGTTCACCTCGGGTCCAATCGGAAGCGAGGTGAATGGGGGTGGAGCCAGCAGGGCGCTATGGGAAGGCCGGATCTGACGGTCCGGAAGGGGAGGAGACAGGATCACGTGGTAAAGGGGTTATAGGTGGGAGCCTGGAAGGGCTCCGGGTCAGTTGTTGGAATGAAGAAGCTGGACCACGTTGGGTGGCCGGAGGGGATCCGCGCCATCAGCCACGTGGCTGGAGGAGCTTCGGCACACCGTCGGCCAGCGGTGTGCCGAGTGGGGGAGCGGAAGGACTGCCGAGGAAGCGCGTGTGGGGCGCGCGTGAGGAGACGCTGGTCCGCTGTCAGGACCAGCGGAGTGCGAGCAAGAAGCTAAATAAAAGAGCAACGGAGACCAGCAGTGTGTGACAGTCTTTTATTACAGTATGCCCTGGCTACTTCACTTCTCTTACACTTACCCTTATCTGACCTATTAATCAGCTAATCCCCCCCCCCCCCCATGCCCTGGCTACTTCACTTCTCTTATACTTACCCTTATCTTAACTATGAATCAGATAACCTCCCACCCTGGCTACTTCACTTCTCTTCTCTTACACTTACCCTTATCTGAACTATTAATCGGCTAATCCCTCCCCCCACTCCTTGGCTCCCCCCCCCCCCCCCCCCTTATCCTATATAATCACGGTTCTCTAAATAGCTCTCTTTATTCACTACAGTAATTTCGCTGTGGCGGTTCCACCTTGAAGACAGGCTTGTGTTGCTTCCGAAACGTCGTGATTTAATCGAGTTGTTCTCATTTGTTTATTTAATTTATTTAATTAGCGATTTAATTTATTTCCCATTTTATTTATTAATTATTTGTTATTGTTGTGAGCAGGTTCCAGTGTGAATCCGCGCCACTCTGCGTGCCAGACCACAGGCCCGGTCGTAATCCAGCCTTCATTCCACCCAGCAATCTCCAGCCCCTCAGGTGGATCTGCCTCATGCTGAGCCACATCAACAGTCCCAGCGACTTCTACGTGCAGCAGGTAAAGCGCTCGCCGGGCCCCAGCAAGCGATTTGCGTCTCTTGCACATGTTTTGGCCCTGGGGTCGGACCGTGCTCCGTGCATGATTGTTGTACGGTGTGTGGCGATGCGTGTAACAACAAAAATAGCTTTTTGCAACAAATGCAAAATAATGCTAGAAGCATATCTTTCAATGGGCAGTGCCTTTCTCGTCGTTGCTGCGGACATGGATTTTGTTTTCAGGTAATGCCTGAAGTGGGCGTCTCTGTGGCGAGATGTTAACTACAGGAAGTCGTGGGTTCAATCCTGACCCTGACGCCTGTAGATATGTAGTTTGTATGTCTCTGTCTCAGTCGTGTCGATTTTTCTCCGGGTACTCCAGGTTTTTTTCTTCATTTAGAATAAAAATCATGCATTTAAATTATTTGGGGTGCTATACATTTCCACGTGCTAAGATACTTCGTTATCATTTGTGATAGCCTGGTCACTTATAAAAAAGAGCTAAATCGCTCATTGGGCCTTACGTGGTAAAATCCAAAATAGTGAATAGTTTAAACTAGTGACTCGAGGAGCAGTCCCAGTCACCCAACTGCGTTGCCACTCACCGCCGTCACGGAGACTGCATCGATGTGTAGCTCGACGCTGATGTACATTTTCTCATGAAAAAAACCATGGAATTTGACTAAAGGTTTTAAGCTGCTTTTGAGTTGCCAGGAGAATGAAGGTTTAAAGCTATGTGGGTAACTCTTCTGTTAGTATACATATTTAAAAATAAATCGGCGATCGTGGTGTGCTCAGTGGGCTTTACCTGGTAAAATAAAAATTTAGTCCGGCTGTTTGAACGCGATATGTTTATTGTTATTCGACCTATTGAGCATGTCCCAAGGTTACAGGTGAGAGGACACGGGGGCCAGGTCTTTATTCTTCAGTTTGTCCGCAAGCGGGCCCACAGTTGTCCTGGCAATGCAGTCTCACCATGCTTGTGCTGGCAGTGCAGTCTCACCGTGCCTGTTCTGGCAGTGCAGTCTCATCGTGCTTGTCCTGGCAGTGCAGTCTCACCGTGCTTGTCCTGGCAGTGCAGTCTCATCGTGCTTGTGCTGGCAGTGCAGTCTCACCGTGCTTGTGCTGGCAGTGCAGTCTCACCATGCTTGTCCTGGCAGTGCAGTCTCACCATGCTTGTCCTGGCAGTGCAGTCTCACCGTGCTTGTGCTGGCAGTGCAGTCTCACCATGCTTGTCCTGGCAGTGCAGTCTCATCGTGCTTGTGCTGGCAGTGCAGTCTCACCGTGCTTGTGCTGGCAGTGCAGTCTCACCGTGCCTGTCCTGGCAGTGCAGTCTCACCATGCTTGTCCTGGCAGTGCAGTCTCATCGTGCTTGTGCTGGCAGTGCAGTCTCACCATGCTTGTCCTGGCAGTGCAGTCTCATCGTGCTTGTGCTGGCAGTGCAGTCTCACCGTGCTTGTGCTGGCAGTGCAGTCTCACCGTGCCTGTTCTGGCAGTGCAGTCTCACCGTGCTTGTCCTGGCAGTGCAGTCTCATCGTGCTTGTGCTGGCAGTGCAGTCTCACCGTGCTTGTGCTGGCAGTGCAGTCTCACCATGCTTGTCCTGGCAGTGCAGTCTCACCGTGCTTGTGCTGGCAGTGCAGTCTCACCATGCTTGTCCTGGCAGTGCAGTCTCATCATGCTTGTGCTGGCAGTGCAGTCTCACCGTGCTTGTGCTGGCAGTGCAGTCTCACCGTGCCTGTTCTGGCAGTGCAGTCTCACCGTGCTTGTCCTGGCAGTGCAGTCTCATCGTGCTTGTGCTGGCAGTGCAGTCTCACCGTGCTTGTGCTGGCAGTGCAGTCTCACCATGCTTGTCCTGGCAGTGCAGTCTCACCGTGCTTGTGCTGGCAGTGCAGTCTCACCGTGCTTGTCCTGGCAGTGCAGTCTCACCGTGCTTGTCCTGGCAGTGCAGTCTCACCGTGCTTGTCCTGGCAGTGCAGTCTCACCGTGCTTGTGCTGGCAGTGCAGTCTCACCGTGCTTGTCCTGGCAGTGCAGTCTCACCGTGCTTGTCCTGGCAGTGCAGTCTCATCGTGCTTGTCCTGGCAGTGCAGTCTCACCGTGCTTGTCCTGGCAGTGCAGTCTCACCGTGCTTGTGCTGGCAGTGCAGTCTCACCGTGCTTGTCCTGGCAGTGCAGTCTCACCGTGCTTGTCCTGGCAGTGCAGTCTCACTGTGCTTGCCCTGGCAGTGCAGTCTCACCATGCTTGTGCTGGCAGTGCAGTCTCACCGTGCTTGTCCTGGCAGTGCAGTCTCACCATGCTTGTGCTGGCAGTGCAGTTTCACTGTGGTTGTCCTGGCAGTGCAGTCTCACCGTGCCTGTCCTGGCAGTGCAGTCTCACCGTGCTTGTCCTGGCAGTGCAGTCTCACCGTGCTTGTCCTGGCAGTGCAGTCTCATCGTGCTTGTCCTGGCAGTGCAGTCTCACCGTGCTTGTCCTGGCAGTGCAGTCTCATCGTGCTTGTCCTGGCAGTGCAGTCTCACCGTGCTTGTCCTGGCAGTGCAGTCTCACTGTGGTTGTCCTGGCAGTGCAGTCTCACCGTGCTTGTGCTGGCAGTGCAGTCTCACCGTGCTTGTCCTGGCAGTGCAGTCTCACCGTGCTTGTCCTGGCAGTGCAGTCTCACCGTGCTTGTCCTGGCAGTGCAGTCTCACCGTGCTTGTCCTGGCAGTGCAGTCTCACCGTGCTTGTCCTGGCAGTGCAGTCTCACCGTGCTTGTGCTGGCAGTGCAGTCTCACCGTGCTTGTCCTGGCAGTGCAGTCTCATCGTGCTTGTCCTGGCAGTGCAGTCTCATCGTGCTTGTGCTGGCTGTGCAGTCTCATCGTGCTTGTGCTGGCTGTGCAGTCTCATCGTGCTTGTGCTGGCTGTGCAGTCTCACCGTGCTTGTCCTGGCAGTGCAGTCTCACCGTGCTTGTGCTGGCAGTGCAGTCTCACCGTGCTTGTGCTGGCAGTGCAGTCTCACCGTGCTTGTGCTGGCAGTGCAGTCTCACCGTGCTTGTGCTGGCAGTGCAGTCTCACCGTGCTTGTCCTGGCAGTGCAGTCTCATCGTGCTTGTGCTGGCAGTGCAGTCTCACCGTGCTTGTGCTGGCAGTGCAGTTTCACCGTGCTTGTGCTGGCAGTGCAGTCTCACCGTGCTTGTGCTGGCAGTGCAGTCTTACCGTGCTTGTCCTGGCAGTGCAGTCTCACCGTGCTTATGCTGGCAGTGCAGTCTCACCGTGCTTGTCCTGGCAGTGCAGTCTCACCGTGCTTGTGCTGGCAGTGCAGTCTCACCGTGCTTGTGCTGGCAGTGCAGTCTCACCGTGCTTGTGCTGGCAGTGCAGTCTCACCGTGCTTGTCCTGGCAGTGCAGTCTCACCGTGCTTGTGCTGGCAGTGCAGTCTCACCGTGCTTGTCCTGGCAGTGCAGTCTCATCGTGCTTGTCCTGGCAGTGCAGTCTCACCGTGCTTGTCCTGGCAGTGCAGTCTCACCGTGCTTGTGCTGGCAGTGCAGTCTCACCGTGCTTGTGCTGGCAGTGCAGTCTCACCGTGCTTGTGCTGGCAGTGCAGTCTCACCGTGCTTGTCCTGGCAGTGCAGTCTCACCGTGCTTGTGCTGGCAGTGCAGTCTCACCGTGCTTGTGCTGGCAGTGCAGTCTCACGGTGCTTGTGCTGGCAGTGCAGTCTCATCGTGCTTGTGCTGGCAGTGCAGTCTCATCGTGCTTGTCCTGGCAGTGCAGTCTCATCGTGCTTGTGCTGGCAGTGCAGTCTCACCGTGCTTGTCCTGGCAGTGCAGTCTCACCGTGCTTGTGCTGGCAGTGCAGTCTCACCGTGCTTGTCCTGGCAGTGCAGTCTCACCGTGCTTGTGCTGGCAGTGCAGTCTCAACGTGCTTGTGCTGGCAGTGCAGTCTCATCGTGCTTGTCCTGGCAGTGCAGTCTCACCGTGCTTGTGCTGGCAGTGCAGTCTCACCGTGCTTGTCCTGGCAGTGCAGTCTCATCGTGCTTGTCCTGGCAGTGCAGTCTCATCGTGCTTGGGCTGGCAGTGCAGTTTCACCGTGCTTGTGCTGGCAGTGCAGTCTCACCGTGCTTGTCATGGCAGTGCAGTCTCATCGTGCTTGTGCTGGCAGTGCAGTCTCATCGTGCTTGTCCTGGCAGTGCAGTCTCATCCTGCTTGTGCTGGCAGTGCAGTCTCATCGTGCTTGTCCTGGCAGTGCAGTCTCATCGTGCTTGTCCTGGCAGTGCAGTTTCATCGTGCTTGTCCTGGCAATGCAGTCTCACCGTGCTTGTCCTGGCAGTGCAGTCTCATCGTGCTTGTCCTGGCAGTGCAGTCTCACTGTGCTTGTCCTGGCAGTGCAGTCTCATCGTGCTTGTGCTGGCAGTGCAGTCTCATCGTGCTTGTCCTGGCAGTGCAGTCTCATCGTGCTTGTGCTGGCAGTGCAGTCTCACCGTGCTTGTCCTGGCAGTGCAGTCTCACCGTGCTTGTCCTGGCAGTGCAGTCTCATCGTGCTTGCCCTGGCAGTGCAGTCTCACCGTGCTTGTCCTGGCAGTGCAGTCTCATCGTGCTTGTGCTGGCAGTGCAGTCTCACCGTGCTTGTCCTGGCAGTGCAGTCTCACCGTGCTTGTGCTGGCAGTGCAGTCTCACCGTGCTTGTCCTGGCAGTGCAGTCTCACCGTGCTTGTCCTGGCAGTGCAGTCTCATCGTGCTTGTCCTGGCAGTGCAGTCTCATCGTGCTTGTGCTGGCAGTGCAGTCTCACCGTGCTTGTGCTGGCAGTGCAGTCTCACCGTGCTTGTCCTGGCAGTGCAGTCTCACCGTGCTTGTCCTGGTAGTGCAGTCTCATCGTGCTTGTCCTGGCAGTGCAGTCTCACCGTGCTTGTGCTGGCAGTGCAGTCTTATCGTGCTTGTCCTGGCAGTGCAGTCTCATCGTGCTTGTCCTGGCAGTGCAGTCTCATCGTGCTTGTCCTGGCAGTGCAGTCTCATCGTGCTTGTCCTGGCAGTGCAGTCTCATCGTGCTTGTGCTGGCAGTGCAGTCTCACCGTGCTTGTCCTGGCAGTGCAGTCTCACCGTGCTTGTCCTGGCAGTGCAGTCTCATCGTGCTTGTTCTGGCAGTGCAGTCTCACCGTGCTTGTGCTGGCAGTGCAGTCTCATCGTGCTTGTCCTGGCAGTGCAGTCTCATCGTGCTTGTCCTGGCAGTGCAGTCCAGAGGTGTGGACTCGAGTCATGTGACTTGGACTCGAGTCAGACTCGAGTCATGAATTTGATGACTTCAGACTCGACTTGGACTTGCATAACAATGACTTTGTCCCACCTCTGAGGTGTGGACTCGAGTCATGTGACTTGGACTCGAGTCAGACTCGAGTCATGAATTTGATGACTTCAGACTCGACTTGGACTTGCATAACAATGACTTTGTCCCACCTCTGGTGCAGTCTCATCGTGCTTGTGCTGGCAGTGCAGTCTCACCGTGCTTGTGCTGGCAGTGCAGTCTCATCGTGCTTGTCCTGGCAGTGCAGTCTCACCGTGCTTGTGCTGGCAGTGCAGTCTCATCGTGCTTGTCCTGGCAGTGCAGTCTCACCGTGCTTGTGCTGGCAGTGCAGTCTCACCGTGCTTGTGCTGGCAGTGCGGTCTCACCGTGCCTGTCCTGGCAGTGCGGTCTCACCGTGCTTGTCCTGGCAGTGCAGTCTCATCGTGCTTGTCCTGGCAGTGCGGTCTCACCGTGCTTGTGCTGGCAGTGCGGTCTCACCGTGCCTGTCCTGGCAGTGCGGTCTCACCGTGCTTGTCCTGGCAGTGCAGTCTCATCGTGCTTGTGCTGGCAGTGCAGTTTCACCGTGCTTGTGCTGGCAGTGCAGTCTCACCGTGCTTGTGCTGGCAGTGCAGTCTCACCGTGCTTGTCCTGGCAGTGCAGTCTCATCGTGCTTGTCCTGGCAGTGCAGTCTCATCGTGCTTGTGCTGGCAGTGCAGTCTCACCGTGCTTGTCCTGGCAGTGCAGTCTCACCGTGCTTGTCCTGGCAGTGCAGTCTCACCGTGCTTGTCCTGGCAGTGCAGTCTCACCGTGCTTGTGCTGGCAGTGCAGTCTCACCGTGCCTGTGCTGGCAGTGCAGTCTCACCGTGCCTGTCCTGGCCGTGCAGTCTCACCGTGCTTGTCCTGGCAGTGCAGTCTCACCGTGCTTGTCCTGGCAGTGCAGTCTCACCGTGCTTGTCCTGGCAGTGCAGTCTCACCGTGCTTGTCCTGGCACTGCAGTCTCACCGTGCTTGTCCTGGCAGTGCAGTCTCACCGTGCTTGTCCTGGCAGTGCAGTCTCACCGTGCTTGTCCTGGCAGTGCAGTCTCACCGTGCTTGTCCTGGCAGTGCAGTCTCATCGTGCCTGTCCTGGCAGTGCGGTCTCATCGTGCTTGTCCTGGCAGTGCGGTCCACAAGGAAGTGTGTAGGGTGGATGCCTGGATGGCAGTTCAGTGCAGACCATTGGCTACAACTGGAGATGAGGGAGAACCTATTGGGGTACCTTCAACTTGTTTGTAGAATATTCCATTCCAGGTGAAGTAAGTGTTGGTGAGGCAGTCTAACCAAGGCCGGTACATCAGTATTCAGTCCTTGTTGGACCAAATCTTCAATGATTGCAATGGTGTCATGTTAACAAAGATACTACATCGAAACTGACAAGCAAATCACCTGGAGATAGTGAGATGTCCTTAATTATAGATACCAAGTGAGCTGAGTTAAGTACATCTAAGGTGGTCTTGCCAGTGAATGGAAGCAAGGTCTCGGACAGAAATCGGACCAGTTTTGTAGGTACGGTGAGTCAATGGTAGAGACGATAGAACGGAGCGGTGTACCTTTTAACGGATTTTTGGTAAGCCTTAAAATCTGGGTGGTTTAGCAGCAGAGGGTTTTAGAGAGAGCCGCTTGTTTGGTTCCATTAAAGATGTCGAATCATTGATGATATTGTTGGTGTTCGTAACCAGGCGGTTGGTAGGATCTCTATTGATTTTGGTATAGCTGTCATCATTAAGTAGGTCGTGAATTGTATTTTTGTATGTAGTTTTGTCTATGATGACAGTGACATTGCCCTTGTTGGCTGAGAGGATGAATCTCATCTCTCTTTTTGAGTTGAGAAAGCTCAAAGCGTTCATCCTTGCTGATGTTGCTAATAGGTGTCTTAGCTTTTTTGAGGATTGCAGCGATTTCCGATCTTGCCACGTCTGCAGGAATGTGTCCCAAACCCTTAAAGGCTACGTCGACCTGGGCAATGATATCATCAACTGGGATGTGTTTAGGGGTGTCTGCGAAATGTAACGCTTTAGCTAGAACCGATTTTAGGCTGTCGGAAATTGGGCTGTTACTCTGATTGATAACAATCTTGTCACCGTCTAACTTTTTAATGTGTGGATCTGGCTTCTTCTTGGACAGGAGGTTGAACTTGGAAATCTTTGCATTTAGCTGACATTGAGGCAGCTGAAGAGGCTGTCATGTTATCAATCAGATGTCGACATTTTTTCCGTCAATGTTAAGTGGGATTGCAAGAGTGTCTTGTCTAAATTGTCTCGTTCAAATCGGAGCAATCTTATTTTCTCGAGATCAGGGCTAGGCCGGCCCTGAACAAGATCCGTTTAGCATTAGAAAAAGTAACAGCAGCAGATTTGTGTAAAGGTGATCGGTATTACCTTAGTGTCGCGGCATCTCTTCAGAAAAGTGAGCGACTTGATCAGATGAGTCTTCTTGTCTCGAAGTTTGTTAAAAGATCTAATAGTTGTGTGGAAACCCTCCCCATAGAGGCGGTTAAATCTTGACTTAAAGATTTCATGACTGCAGGAATAAAAAAAAACCAGCGGATGAGCTGCTGATTGACATGCTAATCTTACATTATGGTCCTGGGAGCCTACGGTGGAGTCTGGAAGATTCTATAGAGGCTAACCAGGATTGGTGGAAACGTACCACGTGACCCGGGTATTAAACAGGGGTGGAGACGAAAAACACGTGGTCAGAACTGGAATGAACGAAGGGAAGAGGCCACGCGAGAGCGGGGGGTCCAGGCTGCCACGTGGCTGCACGTATCTCTCTCTTCCTATCCCTCTCACGCTGTCTGTCAGCAGCGTGAACGAGTGTTGTAATGAAAGACGAATAAAGACCGGATTCCAGAAGTCGCTTCAACGACCTTTATTACATATTTATACGCAGATTCCATCCCCGCCCACTTACCCTTGGGCTACACCCATCTCAAACCTATATAACATCCTGCTTCAGGAGCTGTTGTGTATGTCGGATATTGAAAAATTAATAAAAACAATAACAATAAAATGAAGAAAAAAAAGCGTATATTTATCGAAAGTTATGCTAATTTATGTAATTATGCTAATTAGGGATATCATCGTGTTTGGTTATGCAAATGTATGCGATTATACAAATATATTTGGTTATTATAATTAGGCTTAGCTTCGTTATCGAGGGTCATATTATCAATCGGAAAAATACAACTAGTATGAAGTTATCCAAGTGTGATGTAATTATGCTAAATTAAGCCCGGCTTCGTTGTCTAGGGTTGTATTATCAATCGGGATAATACAATTATTTTCGCTTTAACATTTAATGATTATGTCTTGGTGTGTATGTCAGGTCTCCAAATTCAAATCTCAACGCAGGATACAGTTCTTTTAAATAAGATTATTACGCATGAACTCAGGCAGAAACCACTCAGACTCTTTAAGCAATTTTAATTCTAAGCAAAAACATAACACTCTAATACGCGAACTCTCATGCTTGGAATTATCCACAGTATCACTGGGGAAATTCCCGTGATTGATCCGTACATTTAACCATCAATACGTTGTTGAAATGGGCAACCGAACAATTGATTAATTCCACCGAGTAACACGAGCATATACAGCGATAGGAAAAGTCCTTAACACGCATGCTACGATATTCATACGAAAGGCAATAAAAAGATTATCAGTATATCCCGAAGGCAAAAGTATACGTCAACAGATTCATCGGCACGATTATATAATTAACTAAATGTCTTGGGACAATGTGTGCGACCATGTATGCCTGCTTATGTGAGATGCTTATCTTGCGCTAAGGCTTCAATTAATTCGTGGGCAAGATTCTGAGATCAAAAGAAAGGTTTAACACCATATTCTCCCGGTGAGCGTGTAGATTCGTAACGAAGGTTTCAAACGTTTAGCTTATGAAGTACCGTTGAGGACGCTTGGACACCGTTGTAAGGCACACGTATTTATTTGTACAAGTAGTCACACTGCGGACATACAATACTAGAGGGGTGTATCGGCCCCCTCACCCGGATAGCTGGGAATGCTCTACTAGCTACCCCTGACCTATCCCTAGTCCTCCACTAACGGGGAGGCTATCTGGCCCGACACTGGTCAGTCGGGCTACGGTACCCGGAGTCCCAGAGTACTAACTCTGGTTCACGGGACCACGCCACTGGCTCGGTCCTGCGCGGCCCTGACAAGGGCGGCGTCCCAGGGGAGTCCAGGGCTTAGCTAGTCGATCTTCCGTCTTCCCCCTTTTACTCTAAGACTGAACCCCGAGCTCTCCGGCTCATCCCCTTTTATACCCCCCAGAGGATCACAACCCCCCCCGGGCAGCCCCCCAAGCCGCCCGGTGCGGACGTCGTTGCGGGCACCTCCCCGTGTACTGACGGAGCCCCGCCCACTGTGTTTGTTACCCGTTTGATCCTATGCATACAGCCCTACACAAACAGCCCCTCTGTAACAGCCCTACACTTACATCGATGAATCTATTGGTAATTTTGATACGATTAAAAAGAAGAATAACGACTGAAGTACTTATAAACGACCGTATTCATATCACTCGATGAGAACCAATGTCTTCACGATCAGCTAATGGTTCATGCACTCTTATAATGGTACGGGTTCGGGAACCCATTTGTGACCCTGGTGCGGCCGGGTACGGGTAAGGAATCAAAACTCGTTTGCGACCTCTGCTTTAGACCGGTGCTCTGGTGAATGACGAATTACACAACGCACTTTTTGCCAGATCGCACTGTGTATATTTTTTATTTTTATTGCTGTAGTTATTAGTCATGAAAAATGTATATACGTCCAGTATATTCATTATTTAAGTTGTATGCAGTGTATAATGTACTGTATAAATATTTGACACTGAAATCAAGCATAGCTACTTTTTTGTCACGCACACGGTGCTGATTGCCGGACTGGTTACAACCATTGGAGTGGTTTTGCCGGTCTTGCCCGATCGGCCTGGGACTGCAGGATGATGTTGGAAGCTGGATAATCATGCTGGGGATAATCGATGATCAGCTGTAGTTGGTATAAGGAGTGGGTTTTTCACTAGAGCCCTGTGCTCTAGCTTTAACTCGCTTTGCATTGTAAAACAATACTTTGCCTTTTGTGGTTTCCAGGTGAGCACGACGAAGTGCGTGCTGGAGCTGAAGGGCGCTCTGCAGCGCTTCTACCGGGACGACCGCAATGATTGGACGGTCGTGCATCCCATTGTGGGGCAGCTTTGTGTTGCCCAGTTCAGCGCAGACCAGCAGTGGTACCGTGCCCAGGTCATCGGTATGTGCGGAACCGGTAGTCGCTAATGCCACGGATTGGCTTGGTACATGGGGTTAATATTAAGCATGTTAGCATGTAAGCTATAAAACTTATAAGCCCCCACACTGAGCTATATAGCTCTTTTTTCAATAGCAACCTGGCTATCATAAATTATAGCTCATCATGTCTAAATGTATATCAGCCAAACACTCTTAAATCCGTGATGTTGATTGTAAATGTGGAGAGGAAAAACCGGAGGACCCGGAGAAAAATCCATGCAACCACGGGGAGAACATACAAACTCCAAATATACAGCAGGTGTCAGGGTCAGGATCGAACCCACGACTTCCTGTATACAAGGTAAGGTAGTTAACATCTCGCCACCTTGTATCCTAATACAGTAAAACCTTGGATTGCGAGCATAATTCGTTCCGGAAACGTGTTCGTAATCCAAAGCACTCGTATATCAAAGCGAATTTCCCCATAAGAAATAATGGAAATTCAGATGATTTGTTCCACAACCCAAAAAGATTAATATAAAAATGATTAATACAAACTACCTTTTTATATTTTTATTATTAAAATTTTATATAAAGTAATCAAATTTATTCATTAAATTTAATCCTAGCTGGTGTGAGGGAGACGAGAGAGAGAGGAGAGGAGGGTTATTGTGTAGGACAACCTTCACTTGCAGCACAGTTACTAAAGGAACAGTTACTACACTTGGACACAATATACGCTCGCATGAATGTTGACTATGAGTGGGGCACGCCGACTGAGACCGAGCATGGGAGACGATTACCCACAATCCTGCAGCGAGAGAGAAGAACCATCGGCTCAGTTGTGATCACGTGACGCTCGGCAGACAAAGCGTATACTGTACGTACTACAGTACTCGTATTGCAAGACCTCGCTCATTTATCAAATTAATATTTATTTAAAAATTTTGCTCGACTTGAAAAACACTCGCAGACCAAGTTACACGCAATCCAAGGTTTTGCTGTATCTTTCATTTACATTTTGCTGTATTCTGTAAGCAACCATATAATATTTTACATGCTTTTGTTAATCTGTTAGCGTATCAGCCTTGTCGCGCCATTTTAGGCCAAGGGGTTTGTTCGTCCATACTTTACCACTCTGGGGAATGGAGGTTGGTGCAGTGGGACCGGACCGGATACGTTACTCGCCACTGACAGACATGGCCATGGCTCGAGACGCAGGTCCGCTGGGTTTACTACCCGTAGCTCCGTGCATTAACAGCTCCTCCCCAAGATGCTTCACGTGCAAATATGCTGACAAGCGTGATAATTCGATATACTTGTGTGTTTTAAAGAATATTTTGAAGACAACTCAACTGCTAAATAAATTGATTATCTTAAACTCCTGTAAAAAAAACTGGCTTGGCGGTGCTGTCTGGACAAGGCTTTGCGGCTGTTTGGCCCATCGGTGCTCTGGGGTTGATAAACAAATGTGTTCCATGTGTTCGTGGAAACTCAACAGCGGTTCTTCCTCTCTCCACTTTGAGAATTAAAATGTCGCCACCGTCTCAGAGACACTGATGGATGTTGGGTGGCAGGGTGGCGCAGCGCTATCACTCACTCGTGCCTTTGCAGCAAAGAGGCACCTGGCCTCCGTTACCGACTAGGGTGCCTTTCGATGTGAAGTTTGTATGTTTTCCCCCTTGTTATGGACGGGGCTTTCCTCAGGTTTTCTCGTTTCTTCAGTAGCCGAAATAAAACACGCACGGTGAATAGTATTGGCCAAACATTTCACGCTCACAAAAATACCTGCAAACATTGGTCAGTTGGGATTATTACTACTGCAAGATCTTGGCCAGTACCGACCTGGAAAATTATCTTGACTTGCCGAGGTGTTCCTGTTAAACAAGCTGTAGTAGTAATCCATGTTATAATGGATGTGCTATTTTTGTGAAAATCCATTTGGTGACAGAGACTTGGGCTGAGCACAGTTTTTGAACTCGGCACGTCGGGGTTTGCCAGTTTTCGTAGCAGATTACAGGACACGCCCTCAACTGTTGCTTTAAAATTACATTTGAGAGAGTACGGTAATTTAGAACGTGCGTAATGCTTTTCTATGAACTTTTAATGATCCAAGTACATTTTCTGGAGATGGATTTAACACCAGGGCCTGAACTGGTCCCAAACCCACCCTTCAACAGCGAACCCTGATCAGCGTGGTAGGCTATTGGTCAAACAACCCCAGTGATTGACGAAGAGTTGGGGAAGCTTTCATCCAGCAGTGTAAATATAAAAGGGGGCTGTACATTAACTATAATATTTGGGTCTTTCGGTAAAGTCACGTAGGTACAAAAATAATAGATCACGACGTTTCGATCGCAACACAAGCAATCGTCATCAGGTGCGACAAGCACAGCAAGAGAAAACTGCTCAAGTAGGCGAGAGATCTGCTGTGGCACGAGGTTATATAGGCCTCGGCAGTAGGGGGGGAAGGAAGCGGGGCAGAAAGTGGACCTCGCAGCAGCCCCCGGGTCACTGGAGTAAAGTGGACCACCGCGGCAGCACTGGAGAGATCGGCTGCAGGGGCCTCTATATGACCTCGTGCCACGGCAGCTCTCCCCCACGTGATGACGATTGCTTGTGTTGTGATCAAAACGTCGTGATTTATTTTATTTTATTTCTAACTACGTGACTTTACCGAAAGAACCAAAGAGTATTTTTTTTCTTTACTTGATGAGATCTCACATTGTGCATCGTAATCAACGTTTTTGGGTTTAGATCGCGTTATTTATAAATGTGTCGTAACCCTCCACCACCCGACACGGCCAATCAGTAAAAAGTGTCACGTTGACAAAAGACAAATAGTTCACTGCTTTAGCCCACCAGTGTGTTGAAGCGTGAAACCACAACATTTACAATTTGAGTACGACGTTTCGCTGGTGGTTTCACGCTTCAACACACCAGTGGGCTAAAGCAGTGAACTATTTGTCTTTTGTCAACGTGACACTTTTTTACTGATTGGCCGTGTCGGGTGGTGGAGGGTTACGACACATTTATAAATAATGCGATCTAAACCCAAAAACGTTGATTATGAATAATATTGGTCGCGAAAGCCTACGTGTTAAATTGTGCATCGTTACTGCCAGAGCAGTGGTTCTTAACCTTTACCGCAACCTGCACCCCTTTGGTTCTCAATCGTTAAAAAAATATATGTTAATAAACACATAGGGTTTGATGAAACAGTAGTTGTACTTACGTACCCGTGCTTAATTTGTTATTTACCTTCTAAAATGATCTGGCCATATCTCGCAGACCCAGAAAGGGCATCTCGCACCCCCATGTTAAGAACCACTGACGTAGATAGACATAGCTGGCTCGTATAGAGGCCGACGGAAATTTGGTTTCGGTTTCGGCGACGAAAGTTGGCAAATGGCCTCTTTCGGCATAATTTCTGTTTCGGCCGAAGCCAATAAGTTAACTTTCAGTTTACTTTAGGTTTCGGCCGATACTGATATTGACTTTCGGTCATCATTCGTCAACCAAAGATCTATTTTTAGAATATAATGCGAGTGCTACGTCTCACTCTGCTTATCGGACGGCGCTAGGCAATCCGATGCGATAGGCTGCAAACACACACACACACACGTCAGCAGCAGCAGCTTGGGAGCGAGGTAACAGCCGCAACCATGGTCTGCTAATTAGAGGCCGACCGAAATTCGGTTTCGGTTTCGGCGCTGAAAGTTGGCAAATGGCCTCTTTCGCCATATTTTCTGTTTCGGCCGAAGCCAAAAAGTTAACTTTCGGTTTCGGCCAAAAGTAATTTTTTTACTTACTGTCTGGTTTTGTTTTCGGCCGAAACCAGAAATTCAGTTTCGGTCGGCCTCTAGGCTCGTGACTGGAAAGTTGTTGGCGATCGTCTTTGTGGTGCTGCTGTGCATAACTTCTCCCCCTGTAGGTTTACCAGGAAAGGGAGATGTGGAGGTGAGATACGTTGACTACGGGAACACAGAACGCACCTCGGTGTCCTGCATACGCAAACTGGGCAACTCGTTTCTACAACTGCCAGAGCTGGTAATGAAAAAAGCTTGCATTGACCCAAGTTATGACCCACCACACATGGCCCCATGGTACAAGAGGACTGTACCTAAAATCCGACGATGATGATGATGGCTGAATTTAACTACCGGCAAAACATAACAGTACTCACATTGTAAACGTTGTGGCGGGTTTACTCTGCACACGCAGTGTGCTGTACTAGTAACGGATTGGCACGTTTTGTTTACGTGACAAACATTACCAATTATTGGATGTGTCAGGTGGTGACGGGTTAACCACACATTTATATTTACGTGACCTAACCCCAAAAATCCTCTTATGAATGATATTGGTCGCGATGCCTCCTACGTATTAAACTGACCTCCCTGTTTATTTGGATATATATCACACACACACTTAGTTTTTTTCGGTCAAGTCACGTAGGTAAAAAATAATAATAAAATAAAATAATAATAAATGAAAATAACTAAATTAAATCGCGACGTTTCGGAGGTAACACAAGTCTCCGTCTTCAGGTGAGACCGTCACAGCCAGATTTGCTGTATCAAGTGAAGGGAAATCCAAGAGACAAGATCTTATATACTGGTTAAGGGGAGGGGGGAGGAGATAATCTAAATGTAAGCACCTCCGCAAGAATTACGGCTGGTATTGGCTTCCAAAACCAAAAAATAGCAGCACTGTTAAACGCTGGGGATGTCAACAACTCGGTAAAATAGACTAGTACCTCGACTAGTACCTCTACGGGGAGGAATTTTACCTATCTGTTAGAGTTTTTAACAGACGAGACAGGAAGTCACAGCTTCTCAAGACGCTAGCCTTCCTCAAGAGATGCCGCGATAACAAGATAATACCCATCACTTTCACACTCACATCTGTTGCTGTATCTTCACCGAACTCAAAACAGATTTTATTTAAAGCTAGCCTATCACTAATCTCAGAGAGAATAAGGTTACTCCGATTTGAACTCGATAGTTTAGATGACTCTTACAAACACATTTAATGCTAACACAAAAAATGTCCCCTTCTGATTGGAATCACGTTGACAGCATGATTGCTGCCTCTGCTGATTCACTGTCAGCCAAATGCAAAGCTAACCTGATCTCTAAATTCAACCTCCTATCAAAGAAGAAGCCAGAACCACACATCACAAAGCTGGATGTTAACAACACCGTTATTAATCAGAGTAACATCCCGATTTCGGACAATCTGAAAACGGTACTGGCTAAAGGACTAAATTTCGCTGTCACCCCTAAACATATACCAGTCGAGGATGTGATTTCTCAGGTCGATGTATTCCTCAGAGGCATAGGACACATCCAAGCGGACGTAGCAAGAGCTGAAATAGCCACCATTCTCAAGAATGCTAAGAAACCCACTAGCAACATTAGCAAAAGTGAATGCTCTAAACTTGCAAATTTAAAAAAGAGAGATGATATAGTCATCCTCTCGGCCGACAAGGGCAATGCTACGTTTATCATGGATAAAGACTCGTACAACAACAAAATCCAGGACCTACTCAATGATGGTAGTTACTCCAAAATTAAAAGTGATCCCACTAACAGCCTAACGACAAAAACCAACGAGATCATCACCAGTTCGACTTCCCTAATCGAACCAACCAAACGTCCCTCCCTAAAACCCTCGGCGGCAAGACCTCCCAGATTCTATGGTCTTCCCAAGATCCATAAAGAAGGCACCCCACTACGGCCCATCGTATCCACGATCAACTCTCCTACCTACAAACTAGCCCGTTTTCTATCAGATACTCTGCTTCCCTTCACTGGCAAGACCTCTTCAGTAGTACTTAACTCAACCCAATTGGTTTCTTTGATCAAGGACATGGTACTGTTTCCTGACTATATCCTCATCAGTTTTGATGTGGTCTCTCTGTTTACCAAAGTCCCAGTGCCTGACACCTTAACAATAATTGAAGACTTGGTCCAACATGGACTGAATTCGGATGTACCTGCATTGGTTAGGCATTGCCTCACCAACACTTACTTTACCTGGAATGGCACCTTCTACAAACAGAATGAGGGTACCCCTATGGGCCCCCCCTTGTTACCAGTGCTAGCTAATGTTTTCATGGAGAAGTTTGAATCAGACGCCATCCAGACGTCTACCCTGCGTCCTTCCCTATGGAAGAGATGTGGATGACACTTTCGTTATTTGGCCACATGGCCTCCCAGCATTGAACCATTTTCTGGACCACATAAATTCCAGACACCCATCCATCAGATTCACCATGGAAGTGGAGAAAGATGGCAAACTACCAATCTTTGATGTTCTGTTTGAGATGAGACCTGATGGCTCCTTGGGACATTGTTTACAGAAAGGCCACCCACACAGATTCCTACTTGAAACATGATTCCCATTACCACCCGGCTCAAGAATTATCTCATCAAAACACTACCACAGAGCTCATTGCATCTCTGACCAACACCACCTGACCAGTGAATTGAAACATGTACATCTTGCCCTCAAGATGAACGGATACTCTGACCGTACTATCCGCCAAGCTGTTTCTCCCACCATACAGAAACAACCACCTGAAACTCCGATCAAAACCATCACGTTGCCATACATAGCAGGCGTGACCAAAATGATCTCCAAAATTCTAAACAAACATAAGATCCAGGTCCAATTCAGTACAGTACATAAAATCCGTGATCTAATCCCATCTGTGAAAGATGTAATTCCTGACTTGCAATACCCTGGAGTCTATAAACTGAGTTGCATCTGTGGTGATTGTTTCATTGGGGAAACGAAACGTCATGTCTCTGATCGAGTCCGCGAGCACAAGTCAGATCTGAAACACGGCAAAACTGATTCTTCCACCGTTGCTGATCATTGTTACAACGCTGTGGGCTCTAATGATATAGTCTTTTCCGAGACCAAGGTGCTCTGCAAACCTTCTGGCTACCATCAAAGATTTGTGCATGAAGCCATCCAGATATACAAACATAGACGTAACTTCAACCGTGATGATGGGTACAAATTGAGCAATCATTGGAAAGATGTTATTAACCATGTAAAAAAGATTTAACTACGCATATTTGTACCATCTTATTTGACTGGCACTAGTCTATTTTACCGAGTTGTTGACATCCCCAGTGTTTAACAGTGCTGCTATTTTTTGGTTTTGGAAGTCAACACCAGCTGTAATTCTTGTGGAGGTGCGTAACAGGTACTTTCCCCTTCTAGACCCTCCCCCCTCTCCCCCACCCTCTCAGTCCCTGACTGCCACATTTAGATAAGCTCCTCCCGCCTCCCCTTAACCAGTATATAAGATCTTGTCTCTTGGATTTCCCTTCACTTGATGCAGTAAATTTGGCTGTGACTGTCCCACCTGAAGACGGAGACTTGTATTGCCTCGGAAACGTCGTGATTTAATTTAGTTATTTTCATTTATTATTATTTTATTATTATTTTATTTTTACCTACGTGACCTTACCGACAAAACCTAAGATTATGAATCCTTGCAGTCACGAAAGCTTCAAATCTATATCACACACGGTGGTATTCCAAGAGTGTGATTAGGTTTTCAGCATTTGACGCTCGTGAGGAAAGAATGAACATTTACAGGGTCAAGATCTCTGCTTGGCTCTCCTGCAGTGTCTAGAGCAGCGTTGAGGAATGTGCTCACCCTTGCATTGCGTAACTTCCCTCAAACACACCTCACATTGTCGAGGATGACCACGTGGCTAAGGAAATGAGGGCCCCAGTAGTACATGGCTCTTTTAAGACTGTGATCCTAAAGGTCAAGGGTGCCACAGTGGTCAGGATATGGTTAACTGCCTCACCTGGTATACAGCAGGTTGTGGGTTCGATCTCGACCCTGACAATGCCTGTTGTATATTTGGAGTTTGCGTGTTTCTCTCTCTTCATGGTCGTGTGGAATTTTCTCCGGGTCCCTCCGTTTTTACACGCTTTCTATTTACCCACTCTGTTGTTGTCGTATCCTCAAATCTTGAAACTCAATTTTAACCCACTTCCCAATGTGGTATCGACTGCAAACTTTTGGTATACTTACGTCATACCGATGACAATACTATATTCTATCATTAAAAATTGTAATATATATAATTTTAAACATTATTACATGCTTTCTATTAACTCAGTGTTGTTGTTATCGTATCCTCAAATCTTGTAACTAAATTTTAACCCACTTCCCAATGTGGTATCGACTGCAAACTTCGTATAATTATGTCATACTGATGACAATACTATATTCTATCATTAAAAAATAAAAATAAATATTTTTTTAAACATTTTTTTTTATTTGTTGCTAGCGCGAAGTACCCGGCATTGCCCCGGGGGAAAAATACATTTTAAAACTTAAAAACATAACATATACAAATGTAAAGAAAACTTAGATCATTACCTCAATAATTAAAATAAATTTCGATTTAAAGCTTTCGTGACTGCAGGGATTCATCTTCTTGGTTCTTTCGGTAAAGTCACGTAGAAGGGAAGTAATACAGTAATAAAAATAAAACATAATAAAATAATTCTCACGACGTTTCGGCCACAACGCAAGCAGCCGTCCTCAGGTGAAGAAACAGGTCTGTCGAGAAGACAGACCTTGCGTTGTGGCCGAAACGTCGTGAGAATTATTTTATTATGTTTTATTTTCATTATTTTATTACTTCCCTTCTACGTGACTTTACCGAAAGAACCAAGAAGATGAATTAAAATAAAACCCAACACGCGGTGGAAATAAAAACTTACGCTCGTGCGCCAATATTCGATTCTTTAAATCGAGAAAAGGAATCGAAGGTTGTAGATTTCTTTAGAATCGACCTATTCCCGTTTAATCGATACCACAAACGCTCACAAGATATTGATTCTCGCCAGTCCTGTAAGCGGGTTGACGCCACACACTTCATGGTGATTCCCCCCCCCCCCCCCCCCAATACAAAAGTCTTATTTTTAAACGTTTTACTTTGTGTACAGTATGAGAGCTAGCCACATGGCAAATTAAAGCTTGTAGCCGAGTATATTATATCCATTATTTCCCCCCCCCCCCCAGCCGCACATTTGTGCGGGATACAGGGCCTACGTGGAGGGTTTGGGGGGGGGGGTGCGTGACGTCAGCAGGCACACTGCGTAACGCTGCCGCATGCGGGTGACATAACAGAGATGTGACATCACAGCTCACTTGCCGTTCAAAATATATCCATTATTGCGCCCCCCCCCCCCCCCCCAAAAAAAAAGACAAGTCTCTTTTTATAGTTTTTGCATGGTGTGCAGTCTGGAAAGTACCCACACGGCAAATTTCAAGTTTGTTGCATGTCGGGAAGTACGCTAAACATTTTGAATATACACACATTCACAAATTTCCCTTTTATATATAGATGTTTCGGCTTGGGTTTAAGTGTCCACGCTCAACTGACTTGGCTGTAAATCACCACGGCCCCTTACGTTATGACTAGCTTTGCGGCCACTTTCTGGAGTCATGGAGTTGTGCCATTATGAGTACGGTACATTTAATTAAAGGGAGTTTTTTCAAAGTATTTTGAAATCATTGGGCTGCTATACATTTCCATGTGATAAGTCAGCCACTTTGTTGAGCTATAATTTGTGATAGCCAGGTCCCTTCTGAATAGGAGTTATATAGCACAGTGGGCCTTAACTGGTAAAATTATAAATCTTTCAATTTTATTTATCAGAGAAGTTTTAAATACTTGCAGAGGGCATTTTGCCAATACCCAACTATTCCTGCATTGCCTCTGCCAGCTCCCCCCCCCCCCCCCCCCGTTGTTGATGCGGTGTCCGTTGTGACAACCGCCTGCGTGCGTGTGTGACTGTGTGGCGATGCCCCACGCGGCCGCTGCGCTATCCAGGCGGTGCCGTGCACGCTGGCAGACATCCGCGCAGACGGAGAGTGCTGGACGGTGGCGGCCATGGAACGCTTCCACCAGATAGTGGACAACAAGCACCTGTGGTCCTTTGTTACCGGTCTGTAATGCATGGCAATGTATTGCTTGGCTCGCCACATGAACCTGACATGCACTGCGCTCACCACTTGAACACGACATGCAGTGTGCTCACCACTTGAATGTGACATGCAGTGACCTCACCACTTGAATGTGACATGCAGTGAACTCACCACTTGAATGTGACATGCAGTGAACTCACCACTTGAATGTGACATGCAGAGAACTCACCACTTGAATGTGACATGCACTGAACTCGCCACTTGAACGTGAAAGGGGCGGGGGGCGTGGGGGAGAGGGGTGGGGGGCGCGGGGGGGAGAGGGGCGGGGGGCGTGGGGGAGAGGGGTAAGGGAGAGGGGTGGGGGGCGCGGGGGGGGAGAGGGGTGGGGGGCGCGGGGGGGAGAGGGGCGGGGGGCGTGGGGGAGAGGGGTGGGGGAGAGGGGCGGGGGGCGTGGGGGAGAGGGGTGGGGGGCGCGGGGGGGAGGGGCGGGGGGCGTGGGGGGCTGCCCCCATGGAGGGTGGAGCCCCAGGTCAAGCGCGCGCGACGTGCGGGGTTGAAGCACGCCACGTGACCAGCGCAGCTGGCAGCAGCGTGCGGTCACGTGGCTTCTGTATGCATTTTAATCATAATTAGTGTCTAAATTATTTTATACAACCCCATTAATGTATAATATGCCATGTAAAATATTATTTATTTTCCTCTGGAACGGATTCTTTCCTTTCCCTTTATTTCTTATGGGACAAATTCGTTTGGTATACGTCATTTTCAGTTTAAGTCCTACCTTCTGGAACGAATTAACGACGTATACCATGGTTCTACTGTAACTGGTACATTTATAATCTGACGGTGCCAGATCAATTCTGGGAATGAAGACAATATCTCCATGATTGGATTCTGAAATTGTCATCCATAACAAAATGACGGTGCATTTCACGAATCACCAGACAGTGTGCCATTGCATAATCCTTTTTTGGGGGTTGAGATTTCGAATTTGACATTACAATGGTTACTTTTTTCAAAACCAATTAATGAGGCTGCATTCCAGATGGTGTTAGCGACGTGTGCAGAAATTCTAATGGATAATTTGTGGCGTCACTTGGATCCACATAGCCTACCCAGCGTTACGTAAAGTGTACAGTGCCAGGCGTTAGGCACTTATAACCAGAACTATATGTATAATGATCATGTAGATTTATCTTAAGACTTTCCCTGTCCTGCAGTTTTTCTCCTGCCTGCTTTTTGCCAATAACTGACTTCTTAAACCAATCTAATGTCTTTCCTTATTCCTGTCAATTTAGACTGCATCGTCTCCTGCTTTTCTTTGTTATACGTCCGAATCATTGAGTTTTTCTAGCTTACCTGTCAGACCGAGAAACTGTAGCTGTCATCTCAACCCCAGTAAATATTAAATCTGTTACATCCTTGACCTTGGAATATTCATTACATTCCTTAGTTGGATCCAGGATACTTCTCTTGTTTACCCCTGTTCCATCTTTGCTACGCGGTTGCAGTCCTGCGGTGTGACCAGATGTTTTTAAACCCCTGTCTTCTTCCCCATTGTGTGATGTGTGTGTGGTTTTGTCGTCCAGATAACAAAAGTGGCAATCACGTGTCTGTGCACCTCTTTGTGGAACCGGCCCAGTTGTTGAGCAAGATGCTGGTGGATGAGGGCTTTGCGCAACGTGTTGGACTCCGGTATGGACTTGGTGCAAGTGCAATCACCCAACGCGGACGCGAAGCCTCGCAGCAGCACCTCAGCCCCCACCAGCCGACAGTGCTGGCTTTTCTGTTCATCGCCTCTTGGCAAGATTAGTGTTACACGATCTATCATCAAATGATGGCTCTGATGAAAATGGTAGAAACATCACATTTGGGGAAACCTCCTAAGCCGCACTCGAGTGAGCTGAAACTTTGGGTAAGCTGGGAGGTTGCTCTAAATGTATTAATAAATACGTATCTCGAGCACAAATCTCGGACAAGAACATTTTTTGCACACTAATCTTATCATAAAGGAATCTATATAGTGCCTTAACCAAGGCACTTTACAAAGAAATAACGGTACAACAACATATGAATGTAATTGTGGAGATGAAGTTAATTAAATTGATGAGAGGAAGCAATGGCGAGCTAATCTGTGATGATGCGGGGATTTGGTAAAAGCAAAATTAATGAAAGTTCAAGTTCATTTATTAGGTACAGCCCTGTGAGCCATTCGGCTCTTGAATCGGGTGCAACCGCAACAAACAAAAAACAAAAACATGAACAAGAAAACATCTTAAAGTGACTATGTGCAAACAGAAAATCCAAGAAAAGACAGCAAAATATTGCAGAAAAGCACTGTACACCAACACTGTGCAAAAATCCCAGTGGGATGCAAGTCAAACAACAACAACAACCACAAGACAACTTAGATTTAGGCCATCAGTCTAACTCTGTACGACAACAAACAAACATGGCCAAACCAAAAAACTTTTCGTAAATTACCAAAATAAAGCCATAAAAGCAATGAAATAGTGGTCATAGGAACTGTGACCGAATTTTCACAATAAACGACGTAAACAAATGTACTACCAAACTCTGCAGCCATAGCTGGCTGCATGAGTCACTCCACAACAGTAGGAGCATCAGTCGGAGTATCAACATTTTTCAATGCATTCTTTGGTTCTTTCGGTAAAGTCACGTATAAAGATAAATAATAAATTAAATAATAGCATACTACGACGTTTCGATTGCAACACAAGCAATCATCATCAGGTATAAAAGAAATAGCAACAAAAATCTAACCAGAAAACTATAGACAGACATATAAGCAGACAGATATCACAAAGATACACAGAGAGAGAACACGTATCGGCACAAAGAGAGAGGGATCGTCTCTGTGACGAGACCTTAAATATAAAGAGGGGGCGGGGGCGGAGAGAGGGAGGGGGCAGAGAAAAAATTAGCATGTCAATGAGTGGACGACGCCGTGGTACGGTACACGCAAGCTTGAAAATTAAGAGAAAGACACAGTAAAATTAAATAACCTAGCAAAATATCGAAATGTAATGTAATGCAACACAGAGAGTCGGTCAACACACAATTAACGCATAGCCTGGTTGATTACGTATTTCAAAGATTGCTAAGTTAGTATTTAAGTGTGAAAATTCCAAACAGAGGACACAGGCAGAGAGAGAAAACAAAAAACCAGAGAGAGAGGAAAAAAGATAAGCTTAAAACTTCCCCGTAGAAGTGGTTCAATCTTAATTTTGGAGCTTTCGTGACTGCAGGAATTATTCTTTGGTTCTTTCGGTAAAGTCACGTATAAAGATAAAATAATAAATTAAATAATAGCATACTACGACGTTTTGATTGCAACACAAGCATTCATCATCAGGTACAACCAGGCTATGCGTTAATTGTGTGTTGACCGACTCTCTGTGTTGCATTACATTACATTTCGATATTTTGCTAGGTTATTTAATTTTACTGTGTCTTTCTCTTAATTTTCAAGCTTGCGTGTACCGTACCACGGCGTCGTCCACTCATTGACATGCTAATTTTTTCTCTGCCCCCTCCCTCTCTCCGCCCCCGCCCCCTCTTTATATTTAAGGTCTCGTCACAGAGACGATCCCTCTCTCTTTGTGCCGATACGTGTTCTCTCTCTGTGTATCTTTGTGATATCTGTCTGCTTATATGTCTGTCTATAGTTTTCTGGTTAGATTTTTGTTGCTATTTCTTTTATACCTGATGATGATTGCTTGTGTTGCAATCGAAACGTCGTAGTATGATATTGTTTAATTGATTATTTTATCTTTATACGTGACTTTACTGAAAGAACCAAAGAATAATTCCTGCAGTCACGTAAGCTCCAAGATTAAGATTTTTCAATGCACTTTTAAGATCCGCACACTAAATCAAAACACAGATCATACTTTGCAGCGATCATCCTGAGCGAAACATTGTATTTTAGGCCACTAAATAGCAGTGACAGCTAGGTGTGTACAACTCCTCTAGAGCAGTTTTGAGTGAAGATCTCATAGGTAGTGATTCAAATTGCAGTTTATTGGCAATAGCATTCCAGACCCTGGGGGCATCAATAGCAAAGGCCCTTCCTCCAGTATTTGTAGGGCAATAGGGAATGTGAAGCTGGTAAATGAGCGAAGACCTTAGGTCAAATTTGTTCTTTGAAACAGAGAGGAGATCCAGCAGGTAATCTGCTGATTTTTTTGTAAGTACATCATGAATAAATACTATCTGATGCACAAGCCGTCAAACATTGAGAGATGTTAAGTTTGACCCAATGTAGAGATCACAGTGGTGAGTCCTATATGGGCAGTTCAATGCAAATCTTAAGGCTGAGTGATACATTGAGTCAAGCTTCTTCAGTACAGTACTTGGAGCTGATTTATACACGATGTCACATTAATCAAGTAGAGGCAGTATGGTAGCTTTTATCAATTCCAATTGGAACATAGGGGGGAAGCAGTGCTTGTGTCGATACAGAAAACCAATTTTTATTTTTGTCTTTTTACCAATATAATCAATGTGATCTTCAAAATTCTGTTTTGAATCAAGAATGACCCCAAAATACTTATAGATCTTAACTTGCTCTATTTGATAATTATTTAAGGAATGTAATTGGGGAAAAATAACTTCCTGCTTTAGTCCTGGTGAGAAGCATAGCACCTTGGTTTTGGAGGTATTCAGGACTAGTTTAAGAGCAACTAGCTGATGTTGTAGTTTGTTGAAATCACCCTGAAGCTTAGCAATCACGTCATCCGGAGAGCGGCCAGCAGTAATCAGTATCGTGTCATCTGCAAAAAGATTTACCCTGGAATGATCCAGGTCAGTGCCAAATTCATTGACATAAAGAGAGAACAAGAGGGGGCCAAGGATTGAACCCTGTGGAACCCCTTTTGTTATCTTAACACTGTTTGACCTCCAACCATCTGTGAGTACAGTTTTGGTGCGAAAAGAGAGGTAATTTTTTAACCAGTCTACTGCGTATTTGGAGAAAACGAAGGCAACTTAGTTTACTAAGCAGGGTGTTGTGGTCGACTGTATCAAAGGCTTTGGACAAGTCAAGAAAAAGACTGGCGCATTACTGCTTATTATCAAGGCTACTGTAAATGTAATTCAGAGAGTCTAATGCAGCAGATGTGGTGCTGTATTTTTTTCGGAACCCAGATTGTTTTCGATGTAAAAGATTGTTGTCGAACAGGAAACTGCTAATTTGGTAGTTCAGTCATTTTTCTAAAATTTCATCAACGGGGACAAAATTGAGATAGGTCGGTAGTTATTTGGATCATCTTTAGGGCCCCCTTTGTGAAGTGGACGAACATATGAATGTTTCCATTCCAGAGGTGTTGATGCTTCTTTGATGGACAGGTTGAAAATATGGGCTATAGGTTTGTATATTAGGTGACCAACAGTTAGCAGAGCAAAGACGGGAATAATATCTGCTCCGGTAGAGGAGGACCGTTTGAGGTAGGACAGTTGTTTCAGAACATTACTTTTGTGGATTGGCTGGAAACTAAATTCGTTTAATGTTTGGACAGGGGTGTAGGAATTTGCATGCGCTGGGGTGACTCCCAATACATTATCAAAAAAGGTCACAAGCTTCAGAAAAACGAAGGTTAAAATTGTCAACTATTTTTTGGGGCTCTGAAAAATATTCCCCATTTCGGTTAAGCTCAACGGGCAGATTATCTGTGTTAGATGCCTTTTCAATACTTTTGATTGTTTTCCAGAAGATCCTGGCATTTTCATGTGATTCCAGGAGAGTGGAGGAAAAGTATGCATTTTTTGCATGCCGTATTTTTTTGACACATCTATTCCTTAAAATCCTGTATCCGAGCCAGTCATGGACCAAATTACTTTTCTGAGCACATGCCCAAGCCTTGTCCCTAGTTTTCATGAGATTTGTAATCAAGGGATCAAACCATGGTGGGCGGTTGCCTTTAGTTTTAAATCTAACCAACGGAGCATGTTTGTTAAGAATTTGGAGAAACGTGTACCTGAAGGTCTCCCAAGCCGTAGTCAGGTTGGGGATATCACAGACCTTGTCAATATCCGAGTGAAGCACATCATTAGTAAATGCCTGAAGGCCGAAGTGTCTCATGGAGTGCTTCTCAACCAATTTAGGGGGGGCTTTGGGTCTGGCTGATGATCTCACCCCAAATATAAAGGAGTGATCACTAAGGTTATTACCCAGAACACCAGTCAGCGCGAAATTGTGAGGGGCATTTGTTAATAGGACGTCAAGCAGAGATGACTGTCCCGGGTTTTTTAGGTTGGGTCTTGTGGGGACATTTATTAATTGAAATAGGGTAAATTGATCTCTAAAATTTGTGGCCACGGCCGGTGGGTTTAGCCAATTCCAATTGAGATCACCCATTAAAATGATTTCACCTTTAGGAAGGCCCCCAAGAAGCTCCCTCAGTGCATTCCCATCTTCAACATCCTTACCACTAGGCGGTCTATAGCAGCACACTACCAATATCTGTTGATTTTTAGAGAGTGATTCTGAGAGCCAGACCTTCAAAGCAATATTTCTTGAACAAGGAATGAGCTGGTGAACATGCAGTAGTACTACGAACATATATGGCAATTCCACCTCCTTTAGACCCTCAGTCAAGTCGTAAAAGGTTGTAGTTGTCAATCGTAATCTGCAAGTCATTGACGGCCGGAGTGAGAAATGTTTCTGTAAGGCAGAAAATGTCCGGGTCCAGATCTGCCACTTCTAGTTTTAGTTGACTTAATTTAATCACAAGCCCTCTGATGTTGACGTGTAGAACACCAACACCTTTTCTGCCAGAAAAATATACAGAATTAAATGAATTATTTACATTTGGGCCAGGGTGAAGCTCAATACCTCCCAGAAATAAGAAAAGTAGAATGAATAGTTTGCACAAGTATTTTCTGTGAAAGGATGAAGAGCGACGAACCTTGGACGAATAGCAGCTGCTTACATATGGTGACATTTTTATGAGCAGAATGAAGTTAGGAAGGAGTGCTGGTGAAGTAATAGGACAGAGATAGGGTTTAAAAGGATACAATAATGGAGTGTAGAAGTGGCTATAAGCTGTTTCACTAGCAGGTGTAGTGGCAAATGTAGCATCAACTATGGACGAGAAATAACGAGGGCTGCCAGTGTTGGAGTTGTGTTTGGCACTAGATATGGCCGGGAGGGACAGCAGTAGAATACACAGCAGAATTGCCATCTTTAAAATAACAAAGAACCACAACAGATAAACACACACGTGAAAACGTACAGGTAGGCCGAGCGCGAGTAATGTCTTGCCGCACTTGTCGCACATGTACGGCTTCTCACCCGTTTGACGAGCGCCCTCTACGTAGACCTCGACGTAGACCTCGACGTAGGCCTCGACGTAGGCCTCGACGTAGGCCTCGACGTAGGCCTGGGCTGTGGGGGGGGGGGGGGGGTAGCCAGGCTGGCTACCACACTAACTAACTACCACATTAACTACCACATTAACTACAACAATAACTACCACACTAACCACAACAACCACACTGGCAATCACCGCACTACCACACCAACCACCACACTACTACACTAACTACCACACCAACCACAACACCACCACACTAACTACCACACTAACTACCACACTAACTACCACACTAACTACCACACTAACTACCACACTAACTACCACACTAACTACCACACTAACTACCACACTAACGAATACACTAACTACTACACTAACTACCACGCTAACAAGCAGCACTCTTCTCTACTCTCGCCAGCCACACAGCGCCCGCTCTGTAACCCCCTGCACCCGCGAATCTCAATTTAAACACACACACAGCTTACTCACACACACAGCTCACTCACACACACAGCTCACTCACACACAAGCAGCTCATTCTCACACATTCTCACGCACAGCTCACACTCACACAGCTCACACTCACAAGCTTACTCACACGCCGCCATCTTGTGATGACAGACAATGATGAAGCATGGATTGAATGAATGAGGAATGGGTGAAAGCCATATCATGAGAATATGAAGAGGAAAACTAATGTTGGCAGTTATGAGGGGGAGATTAAAGGGGCCGTGGGGTAAGTTAGGGAACGATTTATTGTGAGTTTTGAGTGTGGAGCAGAGGAGAGTATGCAATTGCAATTTTTTAACTTTACTTACCCGTTGGGTGGAATTCTGTGAACCTGTTTTCTTGGATGCCACGTCTTCTGCTAAGGCGCTTCTCATTTTTCACATTTTACTGTTCCGGCAGAATTCCATTCATTTGAATACCTGGATTGTCTGGACACAATCCCCATTCATGTCAATGCTAAATGAGCACCAAATAGTTGAGATTAGAAGACATGGCGGAATATTTTGCAGGGGAGTTGAGAGGAGGTTGACAACGGGAGAGGAGGAGATGCACGTGCAGCGTGGAGACGGTGGCAGGCTTCTGTGACTTGCATTGTTATGTTGGGTGGCTGTCGGAGGTCGCGGACCGAGGGAAAGCCCAAGAACCAAATGATGGTGGTGATGGTGTGAGGGGAAATCCTTAAAGGTGGGAGTGCCAGGTATGTCGTGGTTGTTAGGGTCTGGTAGCATGAAGGAAGCCATGGCCTTGTATAGAGGCAATAACTATATCCACTTATCGGTTAGTCCAATTCCCAAGGCCTGCGGAGTTATAAACAATTTCAATGCTTTGTAAAGCGCAGTCCATTCAAAGTGTGTTATAGGCGACATCTGAGGTCATAAATGCACGATTACGACATTGCCTGTCTTGCACCTTTGTTCATTAATAGCTTACATCATTTTTAAAAATTCAAATCAAGATTTTAATTTGAGCTTTGAGTTCCTCAGGAAGCTCTCTTGTACTCAAGAGTGTCTGTTTGTGTGCCTCAAGCAACACCAACAACACCAACAACGGCAACAAACAGCGATCCACCGAGACTCAAGACGTTGGAAATCTCGAGGAAACAAATTCATACAGTCGTATTCTCCTATAAAGCTGTGGTAGTTGCGTTCCTGAAGAACATCGTGTCATGGAAAAATCGTGTTATAACAACTGTTGATTCAATGGGAATTAGGGGTTGTATTTATAACAGTGTTACAATTTTTTTTCTTCCTGGGTAGTAAGTATTATTTCCTAATTGCTTATGCCTCAAAATTACAGAAAATGGTTATTATTCCCCACAAACTTTGCTTTTGTGACCAGAACAGTGATATTGAGAAATTTACCTATTTTCCAGAACATTCCAGATAGATTCAGTGCTGAGTAAACTTCTCGAACATTCTAGAACTTTCCAATAATATAAATAGGAGTATAAATACTTTAAGCCCACCAGTAAAGTTTAGTTCCAGCTGCCTAAGTGGCTACATATCTGCATTTTTCTGAGATGACATCAAGAGGCTGCAAGCATCCGGCAAATGCATTTTGCTATGTCTGCGGCCAATTTATGAAGACGAGCGAAAAAGTACTCGGTAGAAGCATCTGCTAAGATGTGTGAGGCCTACAAGACATACTTTCGGCATGCCTGTCGGGGATCAAGACAGCCTGGGCACCTCATTTCGCCTGTGAGCAATGCAAAAAAAACGTCTGGAAGGTAAGATGGACAATTGTTGCTTGGAATTTAACGTAATAAAATGTAAAAAATTGTAAGTTTTTTTTACAATATCAATATCATATATGAAAATTTAGCGAGAATCTCTTACACATTACATGTGTTGCACACTCGAAATGAAGGACGTGGGCAGGTGCTCCAAATCGAGGGCAAGCACATTTATTTATTGTGGTTAATATTAATCTTGTGAAGAACAGCACCGTCACTCTGTAAAATGCAACAGCACGTGTTACACGCAGCAATTCTTCCGAGTCGCCATTAACCATGTGGCTGGTTTACACGTGCGGTTATTCAGTAACCCTGCCAGCCACCTACAGGCCCAACTCAGTCATCACATGCTGCTGTACACACATGCATTGATGCACTGCACAGCACATCAGGACTTTCACAGAACCACACTTTACTCCCTTGCTGCACAAGGACATAATTAAGAGTGATCTATTCCTAATGTGCCACACATGGGTGAAATAAATGTATTCTTGTAGGATGGTTACAGAGGGGATAAGAGAGCCATGAAGTTTGCTATCCGAAGAATTTGGTGGCAACCCACTGACCACTCAAGCAACTGATATACTTCTGCATGGTGGACCCTTCCAAACGTCGGACTGGCAAGAATGCACCTGCTATCACGTATCCGGACCTTCCTTCATTCATCGCCCCGGTGCCACACTGCCATGAGCTCCCCCTACCCACTCCTCCGGAGAGAGAGCAGCCGTCTTTAGAAGAGAGCAGCAAGTCAGAGCGAGGAAGACGTAGATCCAGATGAAAATTTCAGAGGTGGAGCTGAGGCGAGAAATGCATATTACCCCAACCAAAAAGACCTAAACGACTTGATCAGAGATCTTGGTCTCAATGCCGAGCTTTTGACGTCTAGGCTCAAGCAGTGGAACGTGTTGGATGAAAGTGTGCAAGTCGCAGATCAGAAGAAGCGTCACCAACCTTTTTGCAGCTTCTTCACCCGTCAAGATGGGCTCTGCTTCTGCCACAATGTGACCAGTCTGTTGAAGGCAATCGGAATCGCCTGTAACCAGAATGAGTGGTGCCTCTTAATTGACAGCTCATCCAGGAGCCTCAAAGCCGTGCTGCTCCATAATGATAACAAGTACCCGTCTCTTCCCCTGGCTCACTCAGTGCACTTCAAAGAGGATTACAACAGCATCATGACCTTGCTTGGACGCCTTGAAGTATGATGTGTATGGCTGGGAGGTCATCGGAGACTTCAAAATGGTGTCATTCCTGATGGGTCTCCAATGCGGTTTTACCAAGTTTCCATGCTATCTTTGCCTTTGGGACGGCAGGGACACCAAGGCGCACTACCACAGGCGGGACTGGCCACAGCGGACCGAGTTCTCTGTGGGTAGGAACAACGTCAAGTGGGAGCCACTGGTGGACTCCCGGAAGACGCTGATGCCACCACTGCACATCAAATTGGGCCTTAAACATTTCTAAGAGTAGTAGATAAGGAGTCTGCAGCCTTCAAGTACCTTCAAGACTTCTTCCCTAAGCTGTCTGAGGCCGGTGTCTTCATCGGACCAGAAGATAAAGAAGATCCTGGAGTGCAATGAATTCCCCAAGAAGCTCACTAGTAAGGAGAAAGCGGCTTGGAACAGCTTTGTCGGAGTGGTTCATGGCTTCCTGGGCAATCACAAGGTCAGATACTACATGGAGCTGGTTGAGATTCTTGTGAAGAACTACGGCACAATGGGCTGTAGGATGTCCCCCAAAGTCCATATCCTTGATGCTCATCTTGATAAATTCAAGGAGAACATGGGAGCGTACTCGGAGGAGCAAGGCGAGAGCTTCCACCAGGATATACTGGACTTTGAACGCCGCTACCAAGGACAGTATAACAAGAACATGATATGAGACTATATTTGGGGGCTGATTCGTGAAAGTGATTTACAGTATAATCAGGAATCTCGAAAAACTACTCGCTTCTAAATGTTTTGTAGTATTTTTTGTATTACTTTAGTATAAATACATGTTAATTTTGATTCATATGTTGTTTTTTTCTGACTTTGTGAACGGAAAGACAAATTCGCCCGTTTTCTCATGAAAATAGGTACATTTCTAAATATCACTGTCCTGATCACAAAAGCAACGTTTTTGGGGAATAATAGCCATTTTCTATACTTGTTAGGTATAAGCAATTATGAAATAATACTTATTACCCAGGAACAACAATTTTGTTACGTAGTGTAATCAACAAAGTTGTGTGCAAAGCGAGACTAATTATATTTGGTAAAGCAACAGTCTGCGATCACACGTGAGAGGCGTACGCAAGCTGAACAAAGACTGAGGCGCGTGGGTAGCATCTGGAAGCATCCAGCTGCATCCCGATGCCTTGTTCGATGATGCTACGCAGAGGCAGCTGCACAATTGCGTATTCCTACTCGGGCGACGTAGTTCACTCTGATTGCGTTATATCCAATTCGCATCTGCGTTATAAAAAATGCGTCCTCTCATACATTCATCGCGTTGTATCCAATATACGTTATGAAGAGAACACGGACCGTTACCGGCGTATTTTAGTAGCTACTTGTAGAGCATGGGGCGTTTATCTCTTTGGTGTTACCGCAGCTCGTTGTCCATGGAGGAGTTGAAGTTGGCGAAAGAAAGAGCGGCGGTGCAGGCGGACATGCCGGAGGGGCCATGTGGCGTAGAGGCTGCGGCTGTGTGGTGGTCGGGCCGAGCTCGCCGCGGCACGACGACGATGCCGACTCATGCCTTCGTCTCCTTCGTCAGGTCCCCCGCCTCCTTCTACCTGCAGCCCGACGAAGCGCTCGGAAATTTTCTACCCACGTGAGCATCACCGCTCTCCCCCTCGCCTCTGCGGTCGCTCAGCTCGTCTCCGTATGCGCGATGTTGCGTGGTCTCGTGTTTATTGTGTTTCTCTTTTTCCGAAACTAACGTCTATAAACTAAACTTTTCTTTTACAGGTAAGTACCCACTGAGCTATATATATAGCTCTTTTTCAGAAGTAAACTTGCTACAAATAATAGCTCAACAAAGGGGCTTATCATGTAGAAATTTATAGTAGCCAAATATTCTTAAGGCATCTTGAATCTAAATGTGGCTGGAAAAACCAGAGGACCCAGAGAAAAATCAACATGACCACGGAGGGAACATGCAAACTCCAAATATACAGCAGGCATCAGTATCGGGATGGAACCCACGACCTCCTGTATACCAAGCGAGCTAGTTAACATCTCGCAACCGTGGAACTATCCTGCCGACCACCGTCCAACATTCACAAGGTTCAGCAATTCCCTTCGTGGCCGCGCGGAACACGCTGCTGCAGATAATGTTTTAGAGGGCGTGCACACAGTACCCACAGTTCCCACAGTGTCCACCCCCTACCCACAAGCCTCATCCTTCCCTACTTCCTATCCACAAGCCTCACGCCTCACCACCCCCTACCCACAAGCCTCACATCTCACCACCCCCTACCCACAATCCTCACCCTTCCCTATCCCCTAACCACAGCCTCACTCATCCCCTACCCACAAGCATACAAGTGCCACTCGCGCAGGCGCCACGTGCACGGATGCCATGCAGGCAGGCCAAATACATAGCTGCAGTACTCAGGATTGCTTTATCAGATCCCCAGTAAGTCTGCGCTACGGCTAACATTGTAGATCGAGGCGCAGACAGCCGAGTTAAACGTTTGCTCTACATGGAGCGTTAATGGCCTGCCGCCATTCCGAACAAGTGGAAGCGTGCCGAGCAGCGTGGAAGCGTGCCGAGCAGCGTCAAAGCGAGCCGCCTTGAGTTGGGCGAGAACGTAGACAGCCCTGACCACGGAGACGTGGCTCGTTTGGATAACGCGACGACTCTCGGTCGCGAGATTTTACTTGATCGGCGTTGCGACTCGTTGGGGCCGCTCCGTGTCAATGACCCGCGGCGGTCTCGACTGTTGCCCAGCCCAGGACTCTGGGCCTCGATCTGCCATGCAGAGCCAACACCCTCCAAAACGTTGACCTGCAGCACGTTGTGTGGCCGCAAGGGAATTGCTGAATGTTACGAGTAACGTTGGACTGGTGGCCCGCGGAATGGACTAGAGAAACAAATTTTCTATTCATAAAAAAATTAATGGTATCTATTTGGTGTTTGAACATCTTAACACCTGTTTTATTGCCAGAAAGGGTTAAACCTATTCTTATTTTTTACACGCTTTTTATTAACTCACTCTATCGTTGTTGTTGTATCCTCAAATCTTTTAACTCAATTTTAACCCACTTCCCAATGTGGTATCGACTGCAAACTTGGTATACTTATGTCATACTGATGACAATACTATATTCTACCATAAAAAAATAAACATTATTTTTTATACATTATGTTTTGGCTTGGGTCTAATTGTCCACGGTAAACTGACGTTGGCTGTAATTGACCATGGTCCCTTACGTTATGGCAAGCTTTGGGGCCACTTCTTGGAGTCGTGGAGTTCTGCCATTACTCGTACATTTCATAAAAGCGTGTTTAAAAAAAAAATATTACTTAATATACTTCGATGCTGGAAAATAGGTCCCATGATAATTTTTTATTTTTGTTTCCACAAATGACCAAACTCCTCCCGAAGTCTTCGTAATAGCCGTGCTTCATTGCTTTGTGTAGCAGCGCCACCGTGTGGATGGAGCCTCGTAGCACTTGGACTGTGGCGTTTTTTAAATTGTGTGTGGACATTGCGTTGCGCCCTGTGTGTGTGCGAGGCGCGCAGGCTGAAGGAAGTGCTGGAGGAGCGATTTGGTGGGAAGCCGCGGCCGCTCGCTCAGGGCAGAGCGGCCGCTGCGCCGGCGTCTGGCGCCGATTTTGCCGAGGGCTCGCTGTGCGCTCTGTACAGCACAAACCACCACACCTGGGCCAGGGCCCGGATCCAAAGCCTCCGTCCTGATGGTCAGATTCAGGTCTGTTCCCATGGCCGAGTTGATGTTTACATTCACGCTGAGCAATGAGTTGATTGCAACCTAGAGATGTAAAGTAGCAGACAGGCCACTTCTGTCACCAGGTCTTTTAGCTGCGTTCCAACCAAGGTTTTTTCTATATTCTTTGGTTCTTCTGGTAAAGTCATGTAGGAAAAAATAAATCGCGACGTTTCGATTGCAACACAAGCAATCATTATCAGGTGGGAAAACCACAGCAAGAATTTTTTTGTTGAATTGGGAGAGAGATGCCGTGGCAAGAGGTGTTATATAGGTAAGAAAGGGGGAGGGGCAACGGGGGAGAGAGGGGGAGTTTGGGGTAGGGGGAGGGGAGCGCTGCGTGGATGCTAGGAGAGGGACGTGAAGCTGGACGGGGGAAATTGGGCGGGGTTGGAAGTGGGAGGCCGAGAGAGCTGGGGATGCGCGGGGGGGGGGGGGTTTAACTCGGAAAAAATTACCCCTAAAAACAAAGTTTTTCACTATAAATCCTTTATATGCGTGGCGGCTAGAGTCCTCTCGTCCTCTGGCTTGAGATGGCTGCCACCTATGGGTCAGATGATTGGCAGCATTAAGCAATTGGTAATTAAATATTTTACAAAAATTCCCTAAACAGTGTAAAAATTTGGAACAAAAATTTTCACGAAAATTAATTGTCACGCACAACGAGTCTGTGTGCAAAATGTCAGCTCGATTGGATCACGGGAAGTGGGTTAAAAAAACGACCGAAAGATTTGCACGGTCGTAAGCACGCAAGCACACAAGCAAGCAAGCGAACTTAATATAAAGGATTTAAAAATAGACTAGTACCCGGCAGATATAATAAAGACAACAACCATAAAGCAGTTAGGGTTTTACCTGGTTAATAACACCCAATGATTGCTCAATTTATAGCCATCTTCTTGGTTGAAGTTATGTCTGTTTATATATCTGGATGGCTTCATGAACAAACCTTTGATAGTAGCCCGAAGGTTTGCAGAGTACCTTGGTCTCGGAAAAAAACAATATCATGCGAGCCCACAGCGTTATAACAATGGTCAGCTATGGCAGAGGTATTGGTTCTGCCGTGTTTCAGATCTGCCTTGTGTTCGCAGACACGGTCCGAGACATGTTATGTTTCCCCGATGTAACTGCTGCCGCAGGTACAACTCAGTTTGTAAACTCCAGGATATTGCATGTCAGAAATGACATCCTTCACAGATGGGATTAGATCACAGATTTTGTGTACTGTATTGAATCGAACCTGGATCTTGTGTTTGTTTAAGATTTTGGATAAAAAATTTGTAACACCTGCTATGTATGGTTACATGATGGTTTTGATTGGCTTCTTAGGGGGTTGTTTCTCTATGGTTGGAGAAACAGCTTTGCAAATTATGCGGTCCCAGTACCAATTCATCTTGAGGGCTTGGTGTACGTGTTCCAGTTCACTGCCTAGGTGGTGTTGGTCGGAAATGCAGTGGGCCCTATGGTGTAGTGCTTTGATGAGGGAATTCTTCTGTGCCGGATGGTGGTGGGAATCAGGTTTCAGATAGGAATCTTGTGGGTGGATATCCTGTAGACAGTGTCCCAACGAGCCGTCAGGTCTCTTTAACAAAACATCCAGGAAAGGTAGCTTACCATCCACAAAAGTGTAATCTACATATCTCTTCCACAAGGAAGGACGTAGGGTGGATGTCTGGATGGCATCTGTTTCAAATTTATCCATGTAAACATTTGCTATCTCCGGTGATAAGGGGGAACCCATGGGGGTACCTTCATTTTGTTTGTAGAAAGTACCATTCCAGGTACAGTAAGTGTTGGTAAGGCAGTGCCTAACCAGAGTAGGTCAATCAGGATTCAGTCCATGTTGGACTAAGTTTTCTATTATTGCTAAGGTGTCAGGTACAGGAACCTTGGTGAACAGAGAAACTACATCAAAGCTGACAAACAAAGCATCTGGTGACAGTGAAATGCCCTTGATTAGAGAGATGAAGTGAGCTGAGTTACATACTGCTGAGGTAGTCCTGCCCGTGAATGGAAGCAAGGTGTCAGACAGAAACCAGGCCAGTTTGTAGGTAGGTGAGTGGATAGTGGAAACGATGGGCTGAAGTGGAGAGTACCTTCTTTATGGAGTTTAGGAAGACCATAGAATCTGGGTGGTCTAGTAGCAGAAGGTTTTAGGGAGAGCCGTTTGAATGGTTCGATTAGAGAAGTCGAACTGGTAGTGATATTGTTGGTTTTTGTAGCCAGGCGGTTAGTAGGATCTTTGTTGATTTTGGTGTAACTGCCATCATTAAGAAGGTCCTGTATTTTGTTGTTGTATGTGCTTTTATCCATGATGACAGTAGCATTGTCCTTGTCGGCCGAGAGGATGACTGTCATCTCTCTTTTTCAATTTTGCGAATTCAGAGCGCTCGTCTTTGCTGATGTTACTAATGGGTTTCTTAGCATTTTTAAGGATGATGGCAATTTCAGATCTAGCAACGTCTGTCACGATGTGTCCCCAAGCCTTTTGAGGGCGACGTCGACCTGGGCGATTATATCATCCACTGGGATATATTTAGGGGTGACTGCGAAATTCAACCATTTAGCTAGTACCGATTTTAGGCTGTCGGAAATTGGGAACATCTAACTTTTTAACGTGTGGCTCTGGATTCTTTTTGACAGGAGGTTGAATTTAGCTATCAAATTAATTTTACATTTGGTTGACATTGAATTAGCAGAGGAGACTGTCATGTTATCTACATGGTCCTAATCAGAAGTCGACATTTTATCTGTTAAATTTAAGTGTGATTGTAAGAGAGTCTTGTCTAAATGATCAAGTTCAAATCGGAGCAATCTTATTCTCTCTGAGATTAGCGATAGGCTGGCTTTAAACAAGATCCGTTTAGCGTTGGGAGAAGTGACAGCAGCAGATGTCAGTGTAAATGCGATCGGTATTACCTTAGTGTTGCGGCATCTCTTGAGAAAGGTTAGCGACTCGATCAGGTGAGCCTTCTTGTTTCGTAGTCTGTTAATAGCTCTAACAGATGTGTGAAAACCCTCCCCGTAGAGGCGGTCCAATATAGATTTGAAGCTTTCGTGACTGCAGGAATCCATACTCTTTGGTTCTTTCGGTAAAGTCATGTAGGTATAATATAAAATAAATCACGACGTTTCGATTGCTTGTGTTGCTTGTGTTGCAATCGAAACGTAGTGATTTATTTTATTTTATACCTACGTGACTTTACCGAAAGAACCAAAGAGTATGGATTCCTGCAGTCATGAAAGCTTCAAATCAAGGTTTTTTTCTGTTCCCGCACCTCCAATTAGCACAGTTGGCTACGTACGTTGCGAAAGAAGTTCAACATATATATTTGTAAGCTTGTTTACCCCAGGAAGGCCTGAGTTGAGTCAAGACTCAGTATAACACATAGGCTTTCACAACCATTATCCATATTAGAGGTTTTTGATTTAGATCACGTAAATAAAAATGTGTTAAATCTGCCACCACGTGACATAGCTAATCAGTAAGGTTTGTCACGTAATCAAACGTGCAAATTCATTACTAGTTCAGCACATTGGTGTGTTTTGAGAGTAAACCCCCAACATTTACAATTTGAGTACAACGTTTTGTCAGTTATTTCAACTCACAGCAACAGGCGATAGCTGGGGTTGTTGAGAAATCTACCTGCTTCGCTCTTAGATAAATGTGATGTCGTCACTTGAGGCAATCAGGCACGAAGGCCAGAGGGGGGGGGGGGTTAATAAAAATTACAATGGATATCCAATACCGGTTGGGTTATTCATAGGATAATCAACGTACATTATATGTTCACATTATGCATGCACACCTTGCATGTCCATCCTGCCGTTTTTGGGTGCAAGAAATACTTTTTTTTATGATTCCAGCGTTCAGATAGTTGGCCAGTACCAGTTACGTTGCCATGGCGTGTTGTAGGCTGAAGCATTCACGCATCACCTCTGTGCGACCAACTGTCCGTCTGCCCTTCTCGCTATGGTGGGGATCATATTCTTAGGTTTTTTTGGTAAAGTCACGTAGGTAAAAAATTAAAATTAATAAAAGTAAAATAAAAATAAAAATCACGACGTTTCGGAGGCAACACAAGCTTCCGTCTTCAGGTGGAACCGTCACAGCACGATAGCTGTATCAAGTAAATGAGAGATTACAAGAGATACCACTCCGTATATATAATGGTTGAGGGGGGGGGGATGGGCCAGGAACGGCCCACTTTTTATTATTATGGTAAGGTGCGGCTTGAGACTACGACTAGACTACATAACAAATGACTGAGCCTTTATTATGGTGAGGTGCGGCCTGAGACTACGGCTAGCCTACATAACAAAATGCTGCAAATGAGACCGAGCCTCTGCCATGTAGATGGTAAAAGCACAAAAGCAGGTCAGGAAGAAACAGCCTCCTGCTATGTTGTTTGGTGGGTAAAACTTATAGCAGGAAACCAGTGTGAAAAAAGAAGTGAAACCTGGTGAAACAAAACTGGCTGTCTATCAGTAACCTGTACAGTAACTCAAGAATAGTTGTCTGTCAAATAAGATGTTCCAAATAAGTGTAGTTAAATCTTTTTTGCATGGTTAATCACATCTTTCCAATGATTACTCAGTTTGTAACCATCATCACGGTTGAAATTATGTCTGTGTTTGTATATTTGTATGGCTTAGTGTACAAACCTTTGATGGTAGCCAGGAGGTTTGCAGAGCACCTTGGTCTCGGAAAAGACAATTTCATGAGAGTCCACAGAGTTGTAGCAATGCTCGGCAACGGCCGAAGAATCAGTTCTGCCGTGTTTCAGATCTGATTTGTGCTCGCCGACACGATCAGAGACATGACGTTTCGTTTATCCAATGTAGCAATCACCACAACTGCAACTCAGTTTGTAGACTCCAGGATACTGTAAGTCAGGAACGACATCCTTCACAGATGGAATCAGATCACAGATTTTATGCACTGTACTGAATTGGACTTGGATCTTATGTTTGTTTAGAATTTTGGAGATCTTTTTGGTCACGCCTGCTATGTATGGTAACGTGATAGTTTTGGTTGGAGTTTCATGTGGCTGTTTCTGTATGGTGGGAGAAACAGCTTGGCGGATGGTGCGGTCAGAGTATCCTTTCATCCTGAGGGCCCGATGTACATGTCTTAATTCACCGGCCAGGTGGTGTTGGTCAGAAATGCCATGAGCTCTGTGGTAT
This sequence comes from Lethenteron reissneri, assembly GCF_015708825.2. NCBI lineage: Eukaryota > Metazoa > Chordata > Hyperoartia > Petromyzontiformes > Petromyzontidae > Lethenteron > Lethenteron reissneri. Next base: position 629,764 of record NC_083822.1, read on the forward strand.
AGCGTTTTGATGAGAGCATTCTTTTGAGATGGGTGGTGGTGGGAATCCGGTTTCAAGTAGGAATCTGTGTGGTTGGCTTTCCTGTAGACAGAATGTCCCAAGGATCCGTCAGGTCTCCTCTCAAACAGAATATCTAAGAATGGTAGTTTACCATCTTTCTCCGCTTCCATGGTGAATCTGATGGATGGGTGTCTGGAATTGATGTGGTCCAGGAAGTGGTTCAATGCTGGGAGGCCATGTGGCCAAATGACGAAAGTGTCATCCACATACCTCTTCCACAGGGAATGGCGCAGGGTGGATGTCTGGATGGCGTCTGATTCAAACTTTTCCATGAACATGTTGGCTATCACTGGTGACAAGGGGGATCCCATAGAGGTACCCTCATTCTATTTGTAGAAGGTGCCATTCCAGGTAAAATAGGTGTTGGTGAGGCAATGCCTAACCAGCGCAGGTACATCAGAATTCAATCCATGTTGGACCAAGTCCTCAATTATTGTTAGGGTGTCCGGTACTGGGACTTTGGTAAACAGAGATACTACATCAAAACTGACGAGGATGTCATCCGGAGATAGTACCATGTCCTTAACCATAGAGACTAATTGGGTTGAGTTGAGTACTGCCGAAGAGGTCTTGCCTGTGAAGGGGAGCAGAGTATCTGATAGAAACGGGCTAGTTTGTAGGTAGGAGAGTTTATCGTCGACACGATGGGTCGTAGCGGGGTGCCTTCTTTATGGATCTTGGGAAGACCATAGAGTCTGGGAGGTCTTGCCGCCGATGGTTTTAGAGAGGGACGTTTGGTTGGTTCGATTAGGGAAGTTGAACTCGTGATGATTTTGTTGGTTTTTGTCGTTAGGTTATTAGTGACGGTTCCACCTGAAAACGGAAGCTTGTGTTGCCTCCGAAACGTCGTGATTTTTATTTTATTTTTATTTTACTTTTATTAATTTTAATTTTTTACCTACGTGACTTTACCGAAAAAACCTAAGAATATGAATCCTTGCAGTCACGAAAGCTTCAAATCTAGAATTAATGCCCTCTATGGGGAGGAATTCCACCTATCTGTTAGTTTTTAACAGACAACGAGACAAGAAGTCACAGCTTAATTTCAAAATCGTGGATAATCCAAAATATTAATCTTCCATGGATCTCTATGCCAAAACCCACTAAAGTATAGGGGTATAAGTTATGTTTAAGTTAAGAAAATGTAGTTTGTTAATGAATAAAACTAAATTTGTAGAACTCACAATCGATCGATGCGCGTGCTCAATGATAACAATTACCTGCTCCTGCGCAGACGACACGGCCCACAAAGGGGCCAGCAGCAGAGCCACGTCAATCAATATCGATCAGTGCAATGGACAGTTTTAGGTAGTTGCATTTACTGAGCTGACCATGGTGGAGGCACGTGCCTGTAAACTCATGGGGTTGAGAGGTGGTAGTATGGAAAGTTGGGGCACGTGATTTGTTAGTGTGGCCCTGTAAATGTTGTCCCCTTGTGCTCGTGGGCTTTCGCTCATTACTCAGTGCTGCAAAGCAGTGGCAATGGGAGCCAAGTGCAGTAGACTTGATTATCCGCGCTAATCAGGGGAGGACTTCTGCAGATAATTCAAAATCGCGGATATCCAAAAATCTCCATTTTCTGTGGATTTCTATGCCACAAAATAAATTAGTGGGTAAATCACTCAATCAAGCACAATTGACAATTTCAATTGCTACTCTTTCGATTTAAAATGAATACTAACGATCGACCGACCGATGATGCTGCGTGCTCAGTAACAACTTTCCTGCTTCTGCGCAGAAGACTCGGCCTACTAAGTGGACAGCAGCAGAGCCATGCCAATCACCATCAATCACACTCCACCCACTGTTGTAAAGATCTGCAACTACTGTACTGTAGAGGCGATCACGTGGGTTTTGGATTAACCGGAGCAACATATTTGCACGGTTTAAGCACGTGACTTATAATTAACATTTCCAAGAATAACAATGTAGAAATGTTTTTAGATTATTTATTTGGGTTTCAGGGAAAATCAAAATCTCAGGTGCGTGGTTAATCCGTAAATCGGATAATCGACAACTGTATATTAGCCTCCTTTTAGCCATTGTGTGACTTAACATACTTGGCAGATGACGTTGCGTGGAGACATCGGGCGACACCAGGGCAGGACCCAAGTCACTCATCCATCATCTTCATCAGCCATGATCTATCCGCTGATGGATAATAACCAAAAAACGACACCTCTCTAATGTGGGTTTGTCATCTAATCCACACTTTCCTCTTCTGCATCTTTCCCAGCAGGCATTTCTCTCTGCGCTTTCACAATCTGCGCTCTGCTCTATCCCCAGCTGCATTAGAGCTCAATGCGATTTGTCCAACTTGCGTTCCCCCCTCCAATCCACACCTTTTCCTCTCTCTGTCTTATCCTTGTTCCGAGCGTGCATCTCTGTTTTTATCATCATGATTATCATCACTGCTGCGTAAAGCTCAAATTTGTGTCTCTAATTTGCCCGTGTTGTGTAATCTACTCTGTACCTTTGTCTGTGTCTCAGTGTAATTTCCAGCATCCCATCTCTCCACGCCACTGTGAACAGCTGTCTCTTTTCTTGCACTCTCCGTTTTCATTTGTTGTCCACGTTTCTGATTTCCATGTGTCATTGCGACAGTGGGTACCCATCACAGTGCATAGTCTGCCTGGGTGAGGTATGGTGCAGGGTTTATAACGTAGGAGGCTTTCGCTCCAATGTTGTCCATAAGAGAAGTTGATTTATTATTTTGGGTTGGATCGCGTAGATCTAAATGTGTCGTTAAACCTGCCATCCCACACAACACTGCCAATTAGTCAGGTTTGTTACGTTAACAAAATGTGCCAAATTCAGTACACACGGTGTGTATTTGTAATGCGAGCAAGGATTGAGGGGGGGCGGAGTCTGGGTCACGTGGGGAGTGGGTGGAGTTAGGGTCACGTGGGAGAGAGGATTTAGGGGGAGAACCGGAAGGGAAAAGGGGAGTTGAGACGGAGTGAAACAGGAGGAGACCACGCTGGGCAGGACGGAGAGAGTGGCGCGGTCGCCACGCGGTGGGAGACGTCGACACCGTCAGCCATCGGTGTCAGACGCAGAGAGCTCGCAGCTGTGGGAGGCTAGCTGTGTACGGGGCAGCAGTGAAGCTAGAGAGCGGAGCAGCGTTGTGGCTGCAAGGTGGAGCAGCAGGGAGACTGCATATCGGAGCAGCAGGGAGACTGCATATCGGCGCAGGAGGGAGACTGCATATCGGCGCAGGAGGGAGACTGCATATCGGAGCAGCCGAGTGGCTGTGGAGAGATCGTCGGGAGGGACGCGGGCCTGAGCGAGGACGCCGTGGTAACGAGATTCTACGAACCCAATAAAGGACAACGGAGATCGACATCTGAGAGAGAGTCCTTTATTACATATTGGAGAGAAAACCGACAACATTTACAAATCAAGTACCGTGACGTACCGACAGTAATTACACATCAACCTTCATCAAGTTGTTTACGTAACAAACCTTACTAATTGGCTGTGTCGGGTGGTGGCGGGTTTGATGACACATTAATTTTCACGCGATCCAACCCAACAAAAACCTCTTTTGGATGGTATTGCGTCATGAAACTACTACTACGTGTTAAAAGGCGCTAGGCCACTACCGTACGACACAGTCTCAGCAGCTGTGACGCCATTTACAATGCATTACCCAGGGTCGCAGCTCGAGACTGACGCAGAGTCACAGGAGGTGAGAGTCTTGGCTGGCTTTCTCCGAGTCCCCAGCTTCCTCACCAGTGCCCGTGTCTGCTGCTCGGTCTCAGGGCAGCTTGGTCTGCGTGCTGCTGTTCTGACCCGGGATCGCAGCGGCACACAACGTGAGGCAGGCACGGGGCCACACCCCAGTCTCTGATGTGCAGGGTATTCACTAAACTCTGAAGAGAATATTTAGTGAAGTAAATAAATTCTGTGCTGGCATCTTAGAGATCCTCCTTCACTCACTGCTGCTGTTTCGGCTCCTGCTCGCTCCTCATCTGAGCTGCCTTTTCATCGGGGTTGCCTCACACCCCTTTGTCTTCGCTCTGGACTAGGCGGGGCCTCCTGACACTCGGCCAAAACCTAAAATGACCACTTGTGGTTCTTGGGCAAATACAGAGAGGGTGTTTTTCGTTGTTTGTGTCTCTCTACAGTAAGTGTGGCTTTACTATTGAGTAGTGAGGCTTATGGGTAGAGAGGGAATTGCTACATGTTGAGCTTAATGTCGGAGCAGTGGGGGGTGGGCATGGACGAGAGAAACAACTTTACCAGGTTCAAAACTTTATTTCATGATAACATTACATTTGGGAGCAGAAACCGAAAGAGACTGCAAACGAGACGGTCAAAGCAAGATGAGAGACTGCATTATTTTCCATCGACGCATGACCCACTTGTTGTGATCATTCCTAAAATCGGGGAGGGTGGGGTGGATGGATGGAGGCGCCCGTTGCGAATTGTGAATCGCCACGCTTCTTGCCGACACTCCACCTGGGCTCCTCGCTCAAACGACTGACTAATTAACTAACTTGACTGACTAACTTGACACACCTGCGTGTGGTTTGTCACACCGCCCGGTCTCCGTGTGCAGGTGCTGCTGCTCGACTACGGAGACGCGGCGGTGGTGGCGCCGAGCGAGCTGCGCCCCATAGACGCGGCGTGCAGCCGCTACCCCGCCATGGCGGTGCACTGCTGCCTCGCTCGCTTGACGTAAGCGCTCCCACACAACCCGCGTTCACACTGCCGCGGCAGAAGTGCGCGCGTGTGTGAACGATGTAACATGTTATAACCCTTTCCTTTCACACGTTGGCAATTTGCCTGAAGCCGGCCTGTCCGCATGGCCAGAAACATGGTCTTGTGATTTTCCTGAAGGTTTCATGAATCTCATCTCCATCCAATCATCTCCCCCCGTGGATTTGCTTGATTCATGTGTAGAGGAGTAGTGGAGAGTGGTGGCGTCGTGTGCGCTGTCAGGTGCGGTGACCTCACGGGACGTGGGGTCGCACGCGCTGGGCAGTGCACGCGACATCACCCCTCCGAGGGTATATAAGGGAGACCCCGTAACGTAAGCGGGGTCACTATAGGAACGGGGATAGTAAACAGGGTGAAGAGGGAACCAGGGATAGTGAGAGGGATCAAATAGGGAGTCTGGGGAGAAGCCGGTGGTAGCCGAAGAGGTGCTTCTCTCTCCGGTCGGTGGAGTCGGCAGACTCCACGATCCGACACGAGAGAGAGACCGGAGCTAGCCGGCAGGGACCCAGACTCAGAGTAGGACCCCTAGCCCCTGGGAGTTGTGTACCCTGTGTAGTTTTGACCAAGAGTAATAAACCCTGGCGGAAGCCCCTAACCATACCTCCGTCTCCGAGTACGTCCGTCGGTAGCTTCTCTACAACTGGTGTCAGAGTGTCTGCACTGCTGCTACAATGTTTACATCGGGAGCGGAGCGCAAGAACCCAGCGACGGGACGATCGGAGGATGAAGACGGCGGGGAGGAGGCTTCGGCAGTGACCCCGGAGTCCGGGGCTCCGGTGACAGGCCCCGAGAAGACGACGGGCGGGGGTGCCAGCTCGCCGCCACCACCGCTGGAGACAGGGAGCACCCCTGCAGACCTGCTGAGGCAGCTCCTGCAGGCGATCGCGCAGCTCTGCGCCCGTCTCGACATCGCGGAGGCGAAGTTGGGTCCTCCCGGTCCGCACTCGGGATGGGAGCAACTGTCAACTGCCGGGACGCCGCGAGAGGCGGCCGCCATCTTCGCCGCGACGCCCCAGCTGGCTATTTTGCCTGCGACGTCGCCAGCGGCGGCCATGTTGGTTGGGGCGCCTCAGGCGGCCGCCATTTTAACTGCGACGCTGCAGGTGGCGGCCATTGTTCATGCGACGCCGCACGTCGGCGCCATGGCTGCCATGGCAACTGCGACGCCGTTGTCCACCGTGGGTGCCGCCGCGACTTCGTGCCACACCGCGCGCGCGGGGTCTGCCAGCGGCGATGCCACAGCTCCGCACCATGCTGCGCCCGCCGGGGGAGCCCCAGGTACGTCCGGGGCTCCACACCTCGCCGCACCACGGGAGTTGCCGAGGGTGCCGCCGTGGTTCCGGCCATCGCCGCGCTGGCGGGGTACGCTGCGGGTGTCGCCGTGGCCCCGTGCATCGCTGCCGCGGCTCCTCACGATGCCGCGCCGCGGAAGTTGCCGCGGTTCCGAGCATCGCCGTGCCTGCGGGGTTTGGCGCGCCCGCCACCGCGGCTGCTATAGTTGCCGCGGCCGCGGGGTGGGCCGAGGGTCACGCCGGGGCACCGCACCTCGCTGTGCATGCGGGGTTTGCCGCCGGCGACGCCGCACCAGGCTGCTATTTTACCTGCAGCGATCGCGGTGGGGGCCGCCGGCGACGACGCGGCCCCGCACCTCGCGGTGCCTGGGCGTTGCCATGCCGACGCCGCGGCTCTGCATCTTGCCGCGGCATGGGCAGCAGGAGCCGCCGCTCGGGCCGGCGCGCGCCTGGCAGGAGCTGCGTTGGGCTGCTGGGCTGCTGCGGCTCTCCCGGGGCCTGTCACTAGCTGGCACGGTGCCTGCCCTGGCGATTCGTGCCACATGGGGAGGCGTGCGCTCTGTTGATGGCCTGTGGAAACGCTGCCGTCGGCCTCCAGCCCTCATCGCTCAATTGTGTTATGTTGGCGTGTTTTGTCTAAGACTGCCCAATTGTCCGTTTTGGTGTGTTTTGTCTGGGCTGCTCAATTGTTCAATTGTTGTTTGTTGGTGTGTGTTGTCTGGGCCATCGGGATTCCGCCTTTGTATTGATGGCAGCGCGTGATGAGAGTTTCAAAGTTTTGAAATTTGATTGATTGTTGTCATGCTGCCTGGATGTTGTCGGTTGGTTGTGAATATGTTGGTTTGTGGTTCTGGGACTCCTCTACTTTTATATTGTTTACAGCCGAGTCGGCTGAATTTTTTTCACAGGGGGGGGTGATGTAGAGGAGTAGTGGAGAGTGGTGGCGTCGTGTGCGCTGTCAGGTGCGGTGACCTCACGGGACGTGGGGTCGCACGCGCTGGGCAGTGCACGCGACATCACCCCTCCGAGGGTATATAAGGGAGACCCCGTAACGTAAGCGGGGTCACTATAGGAACGGGGATAGTAAACAGGGTGAAGAGGGAACCAGGGATAGTGAGAGGGATCAAATAGGGAGTCTGGGGAGAAGCCGGTGGTAGCCGAAGAGGTGCTTCTCTCTCCGGTCGGTGGAGTCGGCAGACTCCACGATCCGACACGAGAGAGAGACCGGAGCTAGCCGGCAGGGACCCAGACTCAGAGTAGGACCCCTAGCCCCTGGGAGTTGTGTACCCTGTGTAGTTTTGACCAAGAGTAATAAACCCTGGCGGAAGCCCCTAACCATACCTCCGTCTCCGAGTACGTCCGTCGGTAGCTTCTCTACACATGGATGTCGTCTTTAAACGCTTTACGTTGGTCCTTCTCCCTCGAGTGCCAGTCGTCGGCTCGTTACGAGAATGTAGCATGGGGGGGTGGCATGCAGTCTCAGTCTCTATCCTCCCTGGGAGTGCTGCACTTAATTATTTCATCCAGAGTGCTGGACAAATCAGAAGCAGTCTATTTTTATTGACTTTTTAAACTCAGCCTTTAAAAAATGAAAGTATTCAAATTTTGACTTAAAACTTTCGTGACTGCAGGAATTCATATTCTATGGTTCTTTTGGTTAAGTCATGTAGATAGAAAAAATAATAACAATAAAATAATAAAAATGAAAATAAAGTGAATAAAAAAATAAAAAAAATATCACGAGTTTATGATCGCAACACAAAGCAATCCTCATCAGGAGAAAAAGAGGGGGAAAGCTGCTGATGCAGGCTGTTTATAAAGGTTTAGAGATGGGAGGGGCAGCTAATGTTAATATAGGAGAGGTCTCCGACACGGGCAGTAGGTCTACCCCAACAAAGCATTGCACCTCGCTCCACACACCCACACTGCTGGCGGTGGAGGTGGACAAAAAAACACAAATCAAGTCATGACCCAAAGTGGTTGATGACATCTTTCCAATGATTGCTGAGTTTAAAACCGTTGTCTCGGTTGAAATTGTGTCTGTGTCTATATATATGGATGGCTTCGTGAACGCATCTTTGTTGATTATCTGTTTTGCGGATTAACTGCGCATCTGAGATTTTTACATTAATTAATAACTCGTGGATTTTCTTATTCTATGGTTCTTTCGGTAAAGTCATGTAGATAGAAAAAATAACAAAAGAATAACAATAAAATAAGAAATGTTTTTTTCTTTTATTGATATTTTTTCTATCTATGTGACTTTACCGAAAGAACCATAGAATATAAAGTATTTAACGTTGCGTTTTTGTAATACATAGTAGTGTATGCCACGGTAAAAAAAAGTCTCTTTTCTGTAGTGTTTTTTTGTAAACTGTGAATTTAAGTATGAATTATTGCAGTCACAAAAGCTTTAAGTCAAGATTTAATTTATGTACTGTTTACATACCTGCAAGTGTGTCTTGTAATCAATGAGTGGTAGTTTCAGGTGATTGCGTTTACGAAGTTGACCTCCGTGGTGGTAGTGCGTGCCTGTAAACTCACGGGGCTGAGAGGTGGCAGTATGGCAAGTTGGTGTACGTCACTTGTCTACGGCCCTGTGAATGTCGTCCCCTTGTGCTCGTGGGCTTTCGCTCGTTTCTCAGTGCCACGAAGCAGTGGCAACGGTGGGAGTGTCAGGTGCAGTCGACTCTCCATTACCCTCGCTATTGATGAGGAGGACGGCCGCGGACAATTCAAAATTGCAGATGATTCCAAAATAAAAATTTTCAGTGCATCTGTGCCACAAACTAAATTATCGGATAAATCACTCAAAATGAAGCACAACTTACGATTTCGATTATTATTCTTGCGATTTAGAACGAATCCTAATGCTCGATCATTAGTATTCGACGGCCTTGCTCAGTGATAGCACTTCGCTGCCCCCACACAGAAGACTCAGCTCACGAAGTGGACAGCTGCAGAGCCACGCCAATCAACGTCAATTAAACTCCCACCCACTGTTGTAAACGTCTGCAACTACCGTATTTTTCCGCATATAACCCGCGGGGTATACCACAAGACCCTGCAGGGTATATGGAGGTGCGGGCTATCCCAAAAATAGTTTACAAAACTTTGTACAGTAAAACACACGCGTGGGGAGAGGTGGGGGGTGGGGCAGCTGGGGGGGGAGAGGTGGGGGGTGGGGCAGCTGGGGGAGAGAGAGGTGGGGGGTGGGGCAGCTGGGGGGAGAGAGGTGGGGGGGTGGGGCAGCTGGGGGGGGGAGAGGTGGGGAGTGGGGCAGCTGGGGGGGAGAGAGGTGGGGGGTGGGGCAGCTGGGGGGGGGAGAGGTGGGGGGTGGGGCAGCTGGGGGGAGAGAGGTGGGGGGTGGGGCAGCTGGGGGGAGAGAGGTGGGGGGTGGGGCAGCTGGGGGGGGGAGAGGTGGGGGGTGGGGCAGCTGGGGGGGGGAGAGGTGGGGGGTGGGGCAGCTGGGGGGAGAGAGGTGGGGGGTGGGGCAGCTGGGGGGGGGAGAGGTGGGGGGTGGGGCAGCTGGGGGGAGAGAGGTGGGGGGTGGGGCAGCTGGGGGGGAGAGAGGTGGGGGGTGGGGCAGCTGGGGGGGGAGAGGTGGGGGGTGGGGCAGCTGGGGGGGGGGGGAGGTGGGGGGTGGGGCAGCTGGGGGGGGGGAGAGGTGGGGGGAGAGGTGGGGGGTGGGGCAGCTGGGGGGGGGGGGAGGTGGGGGGTGGGGCAGCTGGGGGGGGGGGAGAGGTGGGGGGAGAGGTGGGGGGGTGGGGCAGCTGGGGGGGGGGGAGAGGTGGGGGGTGGGGCAGCTGGGGGGGGGAGAGGTGGGGGGTGGGGCAGCTGGGGGGGGGAGAGGTGGGGGGTGGGGCAGCTGGGGGGGGGAGAGGTGGGGGGTGGGGCAGCTGGGGGGGGGAGAGGTGGGGGGTGGGGCAGCTGGGGGGGGGAGAGGTGGGGGGTGGGGCAGCTGGGGGGGGAGAGGTGGGGGGGGGAGAGGTGGGGGTGGGGCAGCTGGGGGGGGGAGAGGTGGGGGGTGGGGCAGCTGGGGGGGGAGAGGTGGGGGGTGGGGCAGCTGGGGGGGGAGAGGTGGGGGGTGGGGCAGCTGGGGGGGGGAGAGGTGGGGGGTGGGGCAGCTGGGGGGGGGAGAGGTGGGGGGTGGGGCAGCTGGGGGGGGGAGAGGTGGGGGGTGGGGCAGCTGGGGGGGGGAGAGGTGGGGGGTGGGCAGCTGGGGGGGGGAGAGGTGGGGGGTGGGGCAGCTGGGGGGTGGAGAGGTGGGGGGTGGGGCAGCTGGGGGGGGGAGAGGTGGGGGGTGGGGCAGCTGGGGGGGGGAGAGGTGGGGGGTGGGGCAGCTGGGGGGGGGAGAGGTGGGGGGTGGGGCAGCTGGGGGGGGGAGAGGTGGGGGGTGGGGCAGCTGGGGGGGGGGAGAGGTGGGGGGTGGGGCAGCTGGGGGGGGAGAGGTGGGGGGGGGAGAGGTGGGGGTGGGGCAGCTGGGGGGGGGAGAGGTGGGGGGTGGGGCAGCTGGGGGGGGGAGAGGTGGGGGGTGGGGCAGCTGGGGGGGGGAGAGGTGGGGGGTGGGGCAGCTGGGGGGGGGAGAGGTGGGGGGTGGGGCAGCTGGGGGGGGGGAGAGGTGGGGGGTGGGGCAGCTGGGGGGGGAGAGGTGGGGGGGGAGAGGTGGGGGTGGGGCAGCTGGGGGGGGGAGAGGTGGGGGGTGGGGCAGCTGGGGGGGGGAGAGGTGGGGGGTGGGGCAGCTGGGGGTGGGAGAGGTGGGGGGTGGGGCAGCTGGGGGGGGGAGAGGTGGGGGGTGGGGCAGCTGGGGGGGGGAGAGGTGGGGGGTGGGGCAGCTGGGGGGGGGAGGGGTGGGGCAGCTGGGGGGGGGAGAGGTGGGGGGTGGGGCAGCTGGGGGGGGGAGAGGTGGGGGGTGGGGCAGCTGGGGGGGGGAGAGGTGGGGGGTGGGGCAGCTGGGGGGGGAGAGGTGGGGGGGGAGAGGTGGGGGGTGGGGCAGCTGGGGGGGAGAGAGGTGGGGGGTGGGGCAGCTGGGGGGGGAGAGAGGTGGTGGGTGGGCAGCTGGGGGGGAGAGAGGTGGGGGGTGGGCAGCTGGGGGGGAGAGAGGTGGGGGGTGGGCAGCTGGGGGGGGGAGAGGTGGGGGGAGTTGGGGGCGAGGCAACTGTGTTACCGTAGTGCCGCTATTGTCTGCGCTGTGCGAAATCTACCAGTGCTAAAACTGTACTTATCTACCAGTTATGTTACTTATTTATTGGATATTTACTTTTGTTACTTATTTACTGTTTTAGGTTCACTCGTTTCCGGTTAGTTTGTTTTCTTTGTGCACGTTATGATTTTAATGTTAACAAATAATAGTGGAATGTATTACAAAAGTAAACTTCGTATTAATATGATGGAATTAAGCTGTGGTAACGACATTAAATATATGAATGCATGCGGGGTATATGGAGGTGCGGGTTATCTAAATTTTTTTGGACACAAAACGCTATTTTTGCGGGGTATATGCGTCTGCGGGAAAAAACGGTACTATTGCAGAGCGATACGCGCGGATTTCAGATGAACCAGAGCATATGCAGGTAGTCCCCGACTTACGATGGTCCGACTTACGATATTTTGATCCTACGATGGCGATAGCGATATGACAAAATTGTAAAATATTTTACATTTCGTGCGGCAGGCAAACGCAGCAGCGTACGAGGTACGACACTTTACGTTGGGACGCTGCCGGGATGTACTGTAGGCATCTCCCGCCTTGTGTGGTGATGCCTCACTCTCACCAGCGGTCGACAGAGTTAAGTTGTCTCGGTGTTCAATGCATGTGAAAAGTTTTGATAGCAGATAGGATTGTTTCCTGAAAAAACTTTACATGAAATTGCAGTTCATAATAGGTAGGCTAAGAATTTACCTTGTTTTTTTTACTTTACATTTTACTGTACAATACAGTATTGTAATTAATAAATACATACAGTATATCGTTTATACAGTACGGTACTGTAAATTGCTCTGTTTTGCTAAATTATCACCATTCTTTAAGACTCCTGGGTAGGCTGGGCCATTTTCAACTTACGATATTTTCGACTTACGATGGGGTCGTCGTAACGCATCGCCATCGTAAGTCGGGGACTACCTGTATTTGTTCAGTTTAAACACGTTACTGTTAATAGATATTTCCAAGAATAACAATATATAACTGTAGATTTGAAGCTTCCGTGACGGCAAGGATTCATACTCTGTAAGTGACTTTGGCTGTTACGGTTCCACCTGAAGACGGAAGCTTGTGTTGCCTCCGAAACGTCGTGATTTAATTTAGTTGTTTTCATTTATTACATTTTTACCTATGTGATTTTACCGAAAAAACCAAAGAGTAATATATAACTGTTTTAACATGATTAATTTGGGCTTCAGGGGAAAATCCACGAGTTATTAATTTGTCAATCTCAGGTGCGCGCAGTTAATCTTCAAATTGGAGAAACCGCACGCGGACAATCGAGAGGCCACTGTAGTAGAGTGCATGTGTGTGTGCATACCTCTGACCGTCTCCTTTTCCAGGCCAACAGGCGGCAGCGCGGAATGGTCGGCCGGAGCATGCGACTTCTTGTCGGATGCCATTTCTGAGAAATACTGCTACGTCAAGGAAATGGTAGTGTTGCGCGTTTATTAGACATTTCTTTGTTGTAAACTGTGAATTTGTTTTTTGTATCTGTACTGTTTACATACCTACGTGTGTCTTGGCTTGCATGTGTTATACATGGTGTATACATTCCTTATAACGGGGAGTGGGTAGTATAGCAGTTAGCGTGCTACGCTCCGAACCTGGCAGATAGGGAGAGGATCACTCTGGGCGAGTGAGTCCAGAGGTCAGTAATATCTCGATGTACGAAGCAGATGCCTTCCTTGAGCTTCGTTCGTATGTATCAAAACTTTGTACAGTAAAACCTTGGATTGAAAGTAACTTGGTCTGCGAGTGTTTTGCAAGACGAGCAAATTTTTTTAAATAAATATTAATTTGATAAACAAGCAAGGTCTTGCAATACGAGTAGTACGTGTATACGCTTTGTCTGCCGAGCGTCACGTGATCACAACTGATATACAAGTGCTTTGATATACTAGTGCTTTGGATTACAAACACGTTTCCGGGAACGAATTATGCTCGCAATCCAAGGTTTTACTGTATATTGAATAACAGTATTAAAATGTAAAACTAACATAAATGTAAGAAACCGTGCACTGTAAAATATATTCACACTCACCAGTGTAGTCTTGGGTGCAGTCGTAAGGTTGCATTGCCCACCAAATACCACAGCTCCATTGCGTAGTGCGTTGCTGCGTGCTGATTGGCCGAGACGAATGTTAACAAACGTTCTGTGACTCATCGCGATGCGCAACGTTCAGGAAACATAAATACAATTGTTTTTATTTATTTCTGTATATTTCTTAATTATTTTACCTTTTATAAATCCCTTAATATAATGAGAATAAATCCAAAGCTCATTGCAGGGACTCCTCTACTTACGAACGAGTTAGGTTCCAGAGGTCTTCGTAATTCGATTTGTTCGTGAGTCCAACTTTACTCCTGTCGATTTCAAACATGTTGTACGGCATGTCCACTAAACATGGGGAATGGCTTTAAAAGTTGTATAATCTCCTGTAGCTGTAGATGCCACAGGTTCTTCACGTTCTGCAGATATAGATGCCACCCACTGCCATCTATTGCGCAGCGGTGAACTTACGACTCGGTCCAAACAGGCAACTGGACATACGGAAAGGTGTGTTCATATTTCGTAAGTCAAACGTTTGTTAGTCGGAGTCTCTGTATATTGAAACTTCCTATATCCAGTATTCGCATATTGAGGTATTACTATATTAATGAGGCCTGGGTACGAGCTGCAATTCACTGGGTCTACTCTGGGGCGTCTCTGTCTATGAAAGCAATTCCCTTCATATACCCATGGCAAGGGAGCCTTATGGACATGAAACATCCGGACTCTCGGAGATGGCGGCTGTACGAGAGGTCTCGAGAGTGCAGCGCAAGTTGGGTTCCTGCTCGTGATTCATTTGGATCCAAAGCATCTGGGGGGTTACAGAGCCATCCTGGATCCAATGAGGCTCAGCAGATTCGCCAGATATTGCCGTTGCAAACCCCATTTATTGACATCATTAGAAAGGCACGAGCCTGTATGTGTCGATTTTCAAAAGCGACCGCAATTTTTGCGCTACAGAATCGCAGGGTGAGCTGGGACTTCCTGGTCCTTCCACTCGGACTCATTCTCCTCGAGGGTATTTAAAACTAAACCATTTTTTACTTTACCAGGTAAGGCCCACTGAGTTACTGTAGCTCTTTTTCAGAAGCGACCTGGCCACAAATGATAGATCAACAAAGTAGCCTATCATGTGGAAATTTATAGCAGCCAAATACTCTAAACACATTTTTCTAAATGTGGAGGGAAAAACTGGAGGACCCGCAGAAAAATCAGCGCGATCACGGAAGAGAGACATGCCAACTCCAAATATACAGCAAGCGTCAGGATCGGGATTGAACCCACGACCTCCTGAATACCAGGCCATGGAGTTAACATCTATCCACCACGAAGGTGTTGGTCGTGTTCATCGCTCACCTGTGAAAGGACGGCATCGACGTGTACCCAAGTCCAGGCCTCTTGGAGGACACGATGGGCACTGCAGTGACCACTCGCCGACAGTGTGAAAAGGTCAGATGCCTCCGAGCGGAGACAGCCAAAGTGCAAGGCACACCTTGTGACGGCGATGGTAGACGTGGTCCCCTTGTGCCAGGCTACCTATAAGGGGCCAGGCAGTGGTGCTTCCTGACAGCATGGGTAGAGACCCCTTGCAGGGGTGACCTTGAGGCACTTTGTGAAGCTCTCCCAGCCGGTGAGACCAGAACCTCTTACGGTGGCTTGAGTCGTCCCTCTCTTGCAGGAGGGAGGGCATTCCCCCGCGGCTTCTTGAAGGAGCAACAGGCAGTGGTGGAGACAGGCGAGCACGTTCAGAATGGAGAGCGTGCTAACAAAGCACAGAGCTTTCACAGGGCAGATGGTCGCCAGAAGAACAGAAGGAGCAGTATCCATATACAATAAAACCTTGGAATGCGAGTAACTTGGTCTGCGAGTGTTTTGCAAGATGAGCAATTTTTTTTTATTAATAATAATTTGATGAACGAGCGAGGTCTTGCAATACGACTACTGTAGTACATACAGTATACGTGATCACAACTGAGCCAATGGTTCTTCTCTCTTTCACTGCGGGATTGTGGTTAATCGTCTCCAATGCTCGGTCTCAGTCGGCGTGCCTCACTCGTATAGTCAATATCCGTGCGAGCATACAGTATACTGTTTACTATAGTGTTGTGACCACGTGTGTGCGTGAAGCATTTTTTATTTTGTGTCCAAGTGTAGTGACTGTTCTTTAGTAACTGTACTGCAACAATGGCCCCCATGAAGAAAAAGGTTGAAAAGGAAGGCGGTAAGAAGAAGGAGATGATTACTGTGGAAGTTAAGAAGGAAATCATCGAAGCACGAATAAGGTATGCGAGTGGCCGACATCGCAAGATTTTATAACAAGTCTACGTGGACGATTTGCACAGTATTAAAGAAGAAATAAGGGGGCTAGATGCAGCAAAATGAGTCACGAGAGTATCAAAGCAACGGCCACGTGTTCTGGAAGATGTAGAAAAGTTGCTTCTCGTGTGGATAAACGGAATCAACTAGCAGGTGATACTGAGACCGAGAACTTCATCTGTGAGAAGGCAAAGCACTTGTACGCTGACCTTAAAAAGTCTTAAGTCTTAAAGTCACTTTATTGTCAAGTGTGTTACATGCATGACATACAACACAGATGAAATTACAGTCCTCTCTCTTGGTCCCACGGTGCAACCAAGCAATTAAAAAATTAATCACAATTAACAGACATAAATAAACAATAAACAATCGGCGATCAACACAAGATAAATAATCAAAAATGTAATAGACTTAAAATAAACAACAGTCAAGAATGTTTTAAATGTAAAATATTATTTAAAAAAAGTATTTAAAGAAATAAGATATTTAAACCAGTGTGATAGTGAGATGTAGTGCAATGTGCAGTCCAGAGATCAGGATGTACGAGTGAATGTGTGTGTGGGGGATAGGGTCAGGGGGCAAAGGGGGGTGGGTGGGCAGAGGGGGGGAGTGATGGTAGAGCAGGGAGGGAGTTGAGTCTCCTGACAGCCTGGTGAAAGAAACTGTCTTTGAGCCTGCTGGTCCTGGCTGGAAGACTCCGCAGTCTCCTCCCTGACGGCAGCAGGCTGAAGAGGCTGTGAGATGGGTGGGTGGGATCACCTGCAATCTTGATTGCTTTGCTGGTGATGCGGGTGTTATAAATGTCCAGTAGAGGCGGGAGAGAGACACCAATGATCCTCTCAGCTGCTCTCACTATGCGCTGTAGAGTCTTGCGGCAGGACACGGTGCAGGTGCCGTACCACACGGTGATGCAGCTCGTCAAGATGCTCTCAACAGTGCCTCTGTAGAAGGTGTGCATGATGGGGGGCGGGGCTCCTGCTCTTCTCAGTTTGCGGAGAAAATACAGGCGCTGTTGGGCTTTTTTGGCCAGTGATGCAGTGTTGTGGCTCCACGACAGGTCTTCAGAGATGTGCACACCCAGGAACTTGGTGCATCTCACCCTCTCCACTGCAGCACCGTTGATGGTTAGCGGAGTATGCTGGGTGTGCACTCTCCTGAAGTCCACGACAATCTCCTTCGTCTTCTCAACATTCAGGTGGAGATTGTTGTCCTTGCACCACATGGCCAGCCTGCTCACCTCACTCCTGTAGTTTGTCTCATCACCGTTTTTGATGGCACCCACCACAGTTGTGTCATCCGCAAACTTAATGAAGAGGTTGGAGCTGAATGATGGTGTGCAGTCGTGGGTCAGCAAAGTGAAGAGGAGGGGACTCAGCACACATCCTTGGGGGACCCCTGTGTTCAGTGTGATGGTGCTGGAGGTGTTGCTGCCAACTCGAACTGCCTGTGGTCTCCCTATCAGGAAGTCCAATAGCCAGTTACACAGGGAGGTGTTGAGCCCCAGGTGGTCTAGTTTGTGGATGAGCTGCTGGGGAATGATTGTGTTGAATGCTGAGCTAAAGTCGATGAACAGCATTCTGACGTAGGAGTCTTTAGTCTCCAGATGGGTGAGAGCTGAGTGAAGGGTAGCGGCGATGGCGTCATCGGTTGAGCGGTTAGACCGATACGCAAACTGGAAAGGGTCCAGGGCAGGGGGAAGGACAGACTTGATGTGTTGTAGGACTAGCCGCTCGAAGCACTTCATAAGGATGGGAGTGAGTGCGACCGGGCGGTAGTCATTGTGGCAGGAGGGAGATGACTTCTTCAGGACCGGGATGATGGTGGTAGCTTTGAGGCACGTGGGTACAACAGCCTGTCTCAGCGAGGTGTTAAAGATGTCGGTGAAGACATCTGTGAGCTCCTCCGCACAGTCTCTCAGGACACGACCCGGAATGTTGTCAGGGCCCTGGGCTTTCCTTGGGTTCGTCCTTCTGAGGGATCTCCTCACGCTATCTGGGGATAGCGTCAGCACCTGATCACCGGGAGGTGGTGGAGTCTTCTGTGCTGGGGTGCTGTTGTCTGCCTCAAAGCGAGCGAAGAAGTCCTTCAGCTGGTTCAGCAGAGAGATGGAGCTGTCACAGGTCTGCGGAGAGGGTTTATAGTCCGTGATGGTCTGCATCCCTCGCCACAGGTTCCTGGTGTCTCTGCTGTCATTGAAGCGGTCGGCGATCCTCCTGGAGTACTGCCTCTTGGCCAATCTGATGCCTCGCGACAGGTTGGCCCTGGCTGTCTTCAGGCCCATCTCCTCGCCAGCTTTGAAGGCGGCGTTCCGAGCCCTCAGGAGCCTGTGGACTTCCCCTGTCAGCCATGGCTTCTGGTTGGCCCGAATGGAGATGGTTCTGGTGACCGTGACATCCTCCATACACTTCCTCATGTAGGAAGTGACGGTCTCCGTGTACTCCTGGAGGTCTACGGTGTTGTTGTAGGTGGCTGCCTTTCTGAACATGTTCCAGTCGGTGGTGGAGAAGCAGTCCTGGAGTGCCTCTGAAGACCCCTCAGGCCACACGCATATCCGCTTTATAACTAGTTTGGTGACTTTAACCAGCGGCCTGTACGCTGACGTTAGCAGAACAGTGGTGTGATCTGAGGCCCCAAGGTGGGGGAGGGGACGGGCTTTGTAGGCACCTTTGTGTGTAGTGTAGACATGTAGTGTAGACATAGACATAAGTAACCTGCCAGGTACGTCGACAGCAAACGAAGAAGGCATCGGGGCGAGCAGGCGATGGTTTGATAAGTTTAGGAGGAGAAGTGGCACCCATAGTGTTGTGAGGCACGGAGAGGCTGCGAGTTCGGACGCTAAGGCAGCTGAGGCGTTCGCTGCCGAGCTCCAGAAGCTCATGGTTTCCGAGTGTTACCTGCCGCAGCAAGTTTTTAACTGCGATGAGACGGGGCTCTTTTGGAAAAAGATGCCAAAGAGGACCTACATTACAGCAGAAGAGAATGCAATGCCCGGTCACCAGCCCATGAAAGACCGTCTCACCCTCTTGTTGTGTGCTAATGCAAGCGGTGATTTCAAAGTCAAGCCCCTGCTCGTGCATCATTCCGAGAACCCACGAGGCCTTCAAGAAATGCAAGGTGCAGAAGAGCCAGTTAAACGTTGTGGAGGTCCAACAGCAAGGCTTGGGTCACTCGTATCTTGTTTGTTGAGTGGATCAACGGGGTCTTCGGTCCTGCAGTGAAGAAATATCTTTTTGAAAATATTTTGCGACTCAAAAGTCTTGCTGGTTATGGATAATGCTCCTGCTCGCCCTCCAGGCCTTGAGGACGACTTGCTGGAGGAATTCGAGTCTATTAAGGTCAAGTTCCTTCCTCCCAACACCACTCCATTACTCCAGCCCATGGATCAGCTGGTCATTTCAAACTTTAAAAAGCTTTACACCAAAGCACTATTTCAGCGATGCTTCGAGGTGACCGAAGGAACAAACCTTACCCTCCGAGAGTTTTGGAAAAATCATTTCCACATCGTAAACTGCCTCGATCATCGATAACGCCTGGGGTGGGGTCACCAAGAGAACCCTCAATTCTGCTTGGAGAAAACTGTGATCTGATTGCGTTGAGGGGTTTGCTCATGAACAGGAGCCGCCAATTGTCGATGAAATTGTGTCCTTGGGGAAAGACCATGTGACTGGAGGTGAATGAGGACGACATTCAAGAGCTGGTGGAGGAACATGGCCAGGAGCTGACCACCGACGAACTGATGGATCTGCATTGCGAGCAACAGCAAGAGGTTATGGAGGAGATCTCATCTGAGGAGGAGGAGAAATAGACGGAGGAACCCCTCACTTCAAATGAGATTAGGGAGATGTGTAAAATGTGGGAACCAGTGCAAAATTTAGTAGAAAATCACCCGAATAAGGCTGTAGCAGTGCGAGCGATGAATCTGTTTAACGACAATGCAATGTCACATTTCCACGAAATCCTCAAAAGGAGGCAAAAGCAAGTGTCATTGGATAGGTTCCTTCTTAAAGTCGCACAAAAAGAAAAAGATTCCAGTGAGCCAACAGATGGCAGTGATTCCGTTAGTGACAGTGAAAGTTGTTCTACACAATAACCCTCCTCTCCTCTCTTTAGTCTCCCTCACACCAACCTCGATTAAATTTGATTAATAAATTTGATTACTTTATATTAAATTTAAATAATAAAAGTATAAAAAGGTATTTTGTATTAGTAATTTTTACATTAATATTTTTGGGATGTGGAACGAATCATCTGAGTTTCCATTATTTCTTATGGGGATATTCACTTTGATATACGAGTGCTTTGGATTACAAGCACGTTTCCGGAACGAATTATGCTCGCAATCCAAGGTTTTACTGTATTCAAATTCAGGGCTGTAGGGATATCGCTGTAGCCTCTAGGAGCAGTGGCAATGGACGAAGGATTGTCTTGTTGAAGTGCTGCGACAACCTGATGGCATGGCCCTCCACGGTTCCAAAAAATGACACACGAGTTTGCTTGCCTATTTATCCTGGGCAGAGAGAGCCAGGGTGTGCCCTTGCTGGGCTTGCCAGCTTGCTGGGACCGACAATTCAGACAGCCGGTTTGGTTAAGCTGAGAAAGCCTGGATCTGGGCGAGCGGTAACTGCTTCCAATGGTTTTTCAGCCGGTCGCCAGGAAGATTGGGATTGCCTGGGATGGACTGGGTTTTGCCTCCACGAAGAAAATGCAAAAGTTAAGGAGCTTTGTCTCGAGAGAGCCCCAGCAACGGAGTTGTGGTCAGAGGCGGGTTTTCAGAGTGCTGGACCTTTAGTTTATCAAAAGCAACAAGTATGACCAAATTACTTTGCATAGATTACTAAAAAAATTATATTACGTAACAAATCATTTTCATTAGAAAATATTTGCTTTTGATGGTTTCAGTTGGTGACACTGCAGGTGTCATTGCTGGTTGTGCTCAGTGTGACACTGCAGGTGTCATTGCTGGTTGTGCTCAGTGTGACACTGCAGGTGTCATTGCTGGTTGTGGCTCAGTGTGACACTGCGGGTGTCATTGCTGGCTGTGCTCAGTGTGACACTGCAGGTGTCATTGCTGGCTGTGGCTCAGTGTGACACTGCGGGTGTCATTGCTGGTTGTGCTCAGTGTGACACTGCAGGTGTCATTGCTGGCTGTGCTCAGTGTGGCACTGCAGGTGTCATTGCTGGTTGTGCTCAGTGTGACACTGCGGGTGTCATTGCTGGTTGTGGCTCAGTGTGACACTGCAGGTGTCATTGCTGGTTGTGCTCAGTGTGACACTGCAGGTGTCATTGCTGGTTGTGCTCAGTGTGACACTGCAGGTGTCGTTGCTGGTTGTGGCTCAGTGTGACACTGCAGGTGTCATTGCTGGTTGTGCTCAGTGTGACACTGCAGGTGTCATTGCTGGTTGTGCTCAGTGTGACACTGCAGGTGTCATTGCTGGCTGTGCTCAGTGTGGCACTGCAGGTGTCATTGCTGGTTGTGGCTCAGTGTGACACTGCAGGTGTCATTGCTGGCTGTGCTCAGTGTGACACTGCAGGTGTCATTGCTGGTTGTGCTCAGTGTGGCACTGCAGGTGTCATTGCTGGTTGTGGCTCAGTGTGACACTGCAGGTGTCATTGCTTGCTGTGCTCAGTGTGACGCTGCAGGTGTCATTGCTGGTTGTGGCTCAGTGTGACACTGCAGGTGTCATTGCTGGTTGTGCTCAGTGTGACACTGCAGGTGTCGTTGCTGGTTGTGGCTCAGTGTGACACTGCAGGTGTCATTGCTGGTTGTGGCTCAGTGTGACACTGCGAGTTTCATTGCTGGCTGTGCTCAGTGTGACACTGCAGGTGTCATTGCTGGTTGTGGCTCAGTGTGACACTGCAGGTGTCATTGCTGGTTGTGGCTCAGTGTGACACTGCAGGTGTCATTGCTGGTTGTGGCTCAGTGTGACACTGCGGGTGTCGTTGCTCGGTGTGGCTCGCTGTGCAGGGGGAGCTGGAGAATGACGAGAACCCGCTGCCTGTGCAGCTCTCCTGCCGAATGGAGGGAGATGAAGACCACCTGCAAGACATCGGCAACTTGCTGGTACTTGAGGGGCTGGCCTTCCATGCTAAAAGGTAGTACAACTCGCAGGGATTTTACCACCTTTATTTGCCACTTAGTTATCTCCCTTGAGTGATGGTGAGGAAGAGGATAGCGAGTTGTCCTTTCCATCGTGGGTTTTCCCGCTTTTGTGCAGGCCGAACGCGGATCCAGGAGTGGCGCACAGCAGAATGGGCGAGGTTCTCGTCGCAGCGTGCGTCAGGGAGTTGTCCCGCACGGTGGTTCCACCCCAGCGGTGGGCCGGTGTCCCCTACCTAGCGCCCGACCTCCCGGCCAGCGACACGTTCAGCCTGGTGGTGTCGCACGTGAGCGCCAGCGGTCGCATCTACGGACACCTGGCTTCCAATGGTGAGGACGCGGAGGTTTTGCACGCGGTGTGCAAGTTGACGACGGATTCATGAAGGGGCTCGTACTCTTTGGGTCTTTCGGTCAAGTCGCGTAGATAGAAAAAAATAGATCACGACATTACGATCGCAATACAAGCAATCGTCCTCAGGTGAGAGAGAGAAAAAGCGGCTGAGACGAGGTCTTATATAGGCCTGAGAAAGGTGCATCAAGGTAGGTGGGTGGAGCTAGAGATGGTCCAACCACAGGGGCTGGGGCAGTGGACACCCAACCTGTCAATACAAAGACATCCAACCTAGTAATGAAACATCATAGCAAGTTAAGACTTTACCTGGTTAATCACATCCTTCCAATGATTGCGTAATTTGTACCCATCTTCTCGGTTGAAGTTGTGTGTTTATATATCTGGATGGCTTCATGAACAAATATTTGCTGATAGCCAGTGAGTTTGCAGAGTACCTTCGTCTTGGAGAAATCGATGTCGTGTGAGCCCACTGCGTTACAACAATGATCAGCCACGGCCGAGGTATTGGTCCTGCCGTGTTTCAGATCCGCCTTGTGTTCACGAACCCGGTCCGAGAAATGTCGCTTAGTTTCCCCAATGTAACTACTGCCGCAGACACAACTTAGTTTGTAGACAAACTAAGTTGTCAGGGATCCCATCCTTCACAGATGGGATCAGATCACAAATTGTATGTACTGTGTTGAATCGAACCTGGATCTTGTGTTTGGTCATGGTTTTGGAAGTATTTTTGGTGACCCCTGCTATGTATGGTGCAAGGTGATGGTTTTGATTGGTTCCTCAGATGTTATTTTTCCCCACGGTTGGGGTGACAGCTTTGCGGATTGTGCGGTCCGAATATCCATTCATCTTGAGGGCTTGGTGTACGTGCTCCAGTTCACTGGCTAGCTGGTGCTGGTCGTAGATGCAAGGGGCCCTATGGTGTAGGGTTTTAATGAGGGAATTCTTCTGGGCTGGATGGTGGTGGGAGTCAGGCTTTAGATAGGCACCCGTGTGGGTGACTTTCCTGTAGACAGAATGTCCTAATGAGCCTTCTGGTCTCGTTTCGATTAAAACAACCAAGAATGGTAACTTGCCATTCTTTTCCACTTCCATGGTGAATTTGATGGCTGGGTGTATGGAATTTGTGGTTGAAGAATTGGTTCAATGCTAGCAGGCCATGTGGCCAGATGACGAACGTGTCATCTTCGTATCTCTTCCACAAGGAAGGACGTAGGGTGGATGCCTGGACGGCATCTGTCTCAAATTTTTCCATGAAAACATTGGCTACCACTGGCGATAAGGGAGAACCCATTGCGGTACCTTCATCTTGTTTGTAGAATGTACCATTCCAGGTGAAGTAAGTGTTGGTAAGACAGTCTCTCCAGGGTTGGTACATCAGCATTCAGTCCTTGTTGGACCAAATCTTCAATGATTACTATTGTGTCAGGCACAGGAACTTTGAAAAGAGAGACCACATCAAAACTAACAAGCAAATCACCTGGAGATAGTGAGATGTCTTTAATTAGAGAAACCAAATAAGCTGAATTAAGTACAGCTGAGGTGGTCTTGTCAGTGAATGGAAGCAAGGTCTCAGACAGAAATCGGCCCAGTTTTGTAGGTGGGTGAGTCAATGGTAGAGACGATAGGATGGAGCGGTGTACCTTTTTACGGATGTTTGGTAAGCCTTAAAATCTGGGTGGTCTAGCAGCAGAGGATTTTATAGAGAGCCGCTTGGTTGGTTCCATTAAAGATGTCGAATCAGTGATGATATTGTTGGTTTTCGTAACCAGGCGGTTGGTAGAATCTCTATTGATTTTGGTATAGCTGCCATCATTGAGTAGGTCCTGAATTGTGTTGTTTTATGTTGTTTTATCCATGATGACAGTGGCATTGCCCTTGTCGGCTTAGAGGATGACTGTCATCTCTCTTTTTTAGTTGAGCAAGCTCAAAACGCTCATCCTTGCTGATGTTGCTAATGGGTTTCTTAGCGTTTTTGAGGATTGCAGCGATTTCCGATCTTGCCATATCTGCAGGAATGTGTCCCGAACTCTTAAGGGCTATGTCGACCTGGGCAATGATATCATCAACTGGGATGTGTTTAGGGGTGACTGCGAAATTCAACACTTAAGCTGGTACCGATTTTAAACTGACAGAATTTGGGCTGTTACTCTGATTGATAACAAAAGTGTGGATCAGGCAGGAGGCTGAATTTAGCAATCAGGTTAACTTTATATTTTGCTGACATTAAGGTGGCTGAAGAAACTGTCATGTTATCTACATGGTCCCAATCAGATGTAGACATTTTTTCTGTCAATGCTAAGTGTGATTGTAAGAGAGTCTTGTTTAAACTATCTAGTTCAAATCGGAGCAATCTTATTCTCTCTGAGATCAGGGCTAGGCTGCCTCTGAACAAGGTCTGTTTAGCATAAGGAGAAGTGACAGCAGCAGATGTGTGTGTGAAAACCATCTGAGGATCCAATCAAAACCATCACCTTGCCATACATAGCAGGGGTCACCAAAAAGATTTCCAAAATCATAAACAAACACAAGATCCAGGTTCGATTCAACACAGTACATAAAATGCATGATCTGATCCCATAAGGGAAGGATGTGTGATCCCTGACATGCAATACCCGGGTGTCTACAAACCAAGTTGCGTCTGCAGCAGTATTTACATTGGGGAAACTAAACGATACGTCTCGGACCGTATTCGTGAACACCAAGGCAGATCGGAAACACGGCAGGACCAATACCTCGGCCGTGGCTGATCATTGTTTTAACGTTGTGGGCTCACACGAAATTGATTTTTCCAAGACGAAGAAACTCTGCAAACCCACTGGCTATCATCAAAGATTTGTTTATGAAGCCATCCAGATATATAAACACGGACACAACTTTAACCGAGAAGATGGGTACAAATTGAGCAATCATTAGAAGGATGTGATCAACCAGGTAAAGTCTTAACTTGCTATGATGTTTCCATCCTTTCTACCAATGTTAACTGACTCTGAGTTTCATTACTAGGTTGGATGTCTTTGTATTGACAGGCTGGGTGTCCACTGCCCCAGCCTCTGTGGTATGACCATCTCTAGCTCCACCCACCTACCTTGATGCAACCCTTCTCAGGTCTAAATAAGACCTCGTCTCAGCAGTTTTCTCTCTCTCTCACCTGTGGACGATTGCTTGTGTTGCGATCGAAACGTCGTGATCTATTATATTCTATCTACGTGACTTGACCGAAAGACCCAAGAGCATCAATTCCTGCAGTCACAAAAGCCTTAAATTAACATGAAGTGGCGTTTTGAAGGAAAATCAAGGATCGATCAGAAGACTTGCAGATTGACACAAATAACAGTGCAGTTTTGTATCGAGTTTGAACGTAGAGATTGAAAAGCAGGATTGGATTGGTGCTGGTGGCTCTCCTGTCTAACGCGTGGGCCTAAGTACTGTGACGTATCTCGCATGGCTGTCCTTTTAAATTAAATGAATTCCTTGATGCGGCGAAGCTTATACGGTACTCAATTATCTATGTGCGGTTGATCTAATTTGCGGATTAACTGCGCATCTGAGATTTTTACAATAATTAATAACTCATTAATTTACTTATTCTATAGTTATTTCGGTACAGTCACGTAGATAGAAAAAAAATAACAAAAGAATAACAATAAAATAAGAAAAATATTTTCCTTATTTTATTGTTGTTATTTTTTCTATCTACGTGACTTTACCGAAAGAACCATAGAATATGAATTCCTGCAGTCACGAAAGTTTTACGCCATGGATTTTCCCTTGAGCCCAAATTAATAATCTAAAAACAGTTCTACATTGTTGTTCTTGGAAATGTTTATTACAAGTCACATGATTAAACGGAAAAATATGTTGCTCTGAATGCGAAATTCATGTGATCGCCCCTACAGTACAGTAGTTGCAGATATTTACAACAGTGGGTGGAGTTGGATGGATGTTGATTGGCGTGGCTCTGCTGCTGTCCACTTGGTGGACCGATTCTTCTGCGCAGGAGCAATGAAGTGTTGTTCTCAATGAGCACGTGCCATCATCAATCGATTGATGGTTACTTGTTGGCATAGAGATCCGTGGAAAATGGATATTTTTCAATTATCCGTGGCCATCCTCGTCATTAGTACGAATTAATCGAGAGTCTACTGTACCCTTTGCCACTTAATGTTTCCTAATTTTTGTTGGGTCAGATGCGGTCCTGCAGAAGCTGATGGAATCCATCGATTTGGAGTGTGGCAGCAGCAACAACAACAGCAGCCTTTCTGGACTAGTGGATGTGCCTTTTTCCTTGGGCCAGCCGTGCGTCGTTCAGCTGTCGGGAGGCTGGTACCGGGGCCAGATTCTCAATGTGCAAACAAACACCGTCCAGGTGGGCGCTGCGCACACCAAGGCAAAGCCACTTGAGTAATGATGCACGTGGCTTGCCTGGAGCTGGATTAACCTTAATGTAGAAAATGACCGGGCGAAAGAAGCAATTGATATTGTGGTGAGATGTTGACCGAGGGCGTTGAGGTGGCGAGATGTTAACTACCTCGCCTGGTATACAGGAGGTTGTGGGTTTGATCCTGACTGACAATGGCTGTTTTATGTTTTATATTTGTGTGTCTCTCTCTCTCTCTGGTCGCGTGGATTTTTCTCCGGGTCCTCCTGTTTTTCCTTCCACATTTAGAATCCACATCACGTGTTTACATTTCCACGTGATAAGCCACTTGAGCAGTGTCTATCATTTTGTAGTGGGTTCTTTTTAGGCGCACACACTTCTTGGGAGGCAACACTCATTTATTAATTAACACAACGTTTACTCAACAGTTACTCTTACTCTACACATAGGGTGGTGACCACCGACCTACACTAGCTAACACACAATTGTATTTTAGTCTCTCTCCAGCGTGACCCAGCCAGGTGGCTGCTGGCAGTCCGCTCACTGTAGGTCTTCTCTTCTGGCATCTTCACGAGGTGTCTTCATTCTTCTCAGGAACAGCCCTGCTCTGCCTTCACACCACGCTTATATCTCGTCTCTCTGGCGTGGCCGGCTCCGCCCAGGCCACGCCTCACTTCCCAGGCCACGCCTCACTTCCCAGGCCACGCCTCACTTCCCCCACCTCTGGGAAGGTCCGGATCCCTCCAGCACGTGACCCCCCAGGCACCCCCTTGGGGCCCCCAGCCCTCGTACGGGCCAACACAGTAGTGACCGTTCTGTCACTACATCACCCCCCCCTGTATAAACACACAGCCGTCCCCGGCTGTAACACAACTGTGAACATCGAAAAGGTGTGCCTCCGAACCAGCAACATCAATAAATGACCGGCGACCGATAAGAAATACAATCACGTAATATATACAGAATCGACGAGGGTAAAAGGGAACCGCATAGAAAACGGGGAATTAACAACAAATATACATGAAAACCGGCTAACCCACTTACGCTCCATCACAGCCCCCCCACCGTTAGAATCACGCATGCAATGACAGTCACCCGTTAGCACCCCCCCGCCTTTCCGACGTGGCGTCACAACCAGTAGCACGCGTCGGCCATATCGGGGGGGGAATTTCCATGTTACCACCCCACCGCCTTTCCGACGTGGCGTCACAACCAGTAGCACGCGTCGGCCATATCGGGGGGGGGGGAATTTCCATATTACCACCCCACCGCCTTTCCGACGCGGCGTCGCAACCAGTAGCACACGTCGGCCATATCGGTGGGATTTTAACCCAGTCTCTCTCCAAGACTCGCATCGCAGCATATAGCTGTACCGACCGAGCTGAGACGACCCAGTCTCTCTCCCAGACTCGCATCGCAGCATATAGCTGTACCGACCGAGCTGAGACGACCCATCGTTCACTCACTGCACAACATGCACCCTAACAACTGAGGGAAACAGTCTCAACGTAACAGGCCAACTCCACCCGAACCTTACGAATCTCCAGCCCACTGTTTCAACGCGCCTCAGAGGGTCTCAACCTCTGAGCCGTCAGGTCAAGCCGTCAGCCATAGCATGACGGGACCACCCTCCCTGAGCCATGTGAGCGCACAGCCCACAAGTCTAGACAAGCCACAGAGTGTCTCGATCTCTGGGCTGTCAGGTCAAGCCGTCAGCCATTGCATGACGGGACCACCCTCCCTGAGCCATGTGAGCGCACAGCCCACAAGGCTAGGCAAGCCACAGAGTGTCTCGCCCTCCGGGCTGTCAGGTCAAGCCGTCAGCCATTGCATGACGGGACCACACACTCCGAGCCATGTGAGCACACAGCCCACTAGGCTAGACATACCACGGAGTGTTTCAATCTCCGGGCTGTCAGGTCAAGCCGTCAGACACAGCATGACGGGACCACACTCCCTGAGCCATGTGAGCACACAGCCCACTAGGCTAGACATACCACGGAGTGTTTCAATCTCCGGGCTGTCAGGTCAAGCCGTCAGACACAGCATGACGGGACCACACTCTCCGAGCCATGTGAGCGCACAGCCCACTAGGCTAGACATGCCACGGAGTGTTTCAATCTCCGGGCTGTCAGGTCAAGCCGTCAGCCATTGCATGACGGGACCACACTCTCCGAGCCCTGTGAGCGCACAGCCCACTAGGCTAGACATACCACGGAGTGTTTCAATCTCCGGGCTGTCAGGTCAAGCCGTCAGCCATTGCATGACGGGACCACACTCTCCGAGCCCTGTGAGCGCACAGCCCACTAGGCTAGACATACCACGGAGTGTTTCAATCTCCGGGCTGTCAGGTCAAGCCGTCAGCCATTGCATGACGGGACCACAACGTTCATGTTAGACACGCAACACTCACTGGGCCATCCTGGTCAGGATCTGCGCCCCAAGATAAGTGACAGCCAGCACCACAATTCCAAATCCCTGGCAGCATGTCACCATCGCAATTTAACACCATCACAACACATACAATTTGAATTATGATCCCCCACAGAACTGATCCAATGCCGAACAGGTACGCACAATTTGTGACGATCCCGAATATTCAATGGTCACAACAATACACCTCACATCCCGTATCCGTACACATCATCTCCGAGACTCGCATTGCAGCAATGCAGCTGTACCAACCGAGTGGAGAGAGCAACGCAATTTGACGGCAATTAACGGAAACGCACCCCCGATCCATGTAGAACACAAGGAGCATTCCCGCACAAAAGACATCATCTGTGCAACAACGGACAGGAACCAACCAGTGAGTTTGAAACAAACCGAACCTGTAATTTCAAAATCCCCTTCAACATTAACCATGGGACTCAGGGCATTCGAATTAAAAAAAACTATACACAAACGCCAAGAATCGCCGAATTGATTAATACAGTATATGCAGTATACGAAGTTCGTACAGTCAATCATTTGGCGCAATGTTCCATCCAGTCCCCACATGGCAACACACACAATCAATACTCCAGACAATCCGTACATAGTAAATAATCACCAGCAAGTACCCAACAGTCCATACACTGTTAACAATTTCAAGCAAAGCTCCATACGGTCTGTACATTGGCAACAATGACGATCAAAGTTTCTGACAGTTACAAGTGACAATCACGAGCGAAACTCCATACAGTATACACAATAACAATGGTGATTTCGCAACACAACGATGTAACAACACGAGTCATTAACACGGCAACATACAGGATATCCACGGAACTCGGGACACCAACAACGAATTAATCATTAACTACACGCAGAAGATACCGATCTCGACGCCGTAATTAACAACAAACACTGGTCGCCGCGTCAATTTCTCACGCACACAACCGGACGAACACGCTCCGCAACCCAGCGAGTAAAAAAAACACACGATCGCAACCCGGCACACGCAAGATGGGTGAAAATTATTATTATTTTTCTTGGGGCCGGGTGCTTGTCATGTCATGACTCGCCTTGAAAACTGTGCATAGCAGAGGGCGGCAAGGTGGAGCACTGGGACGGCCCGAAGAATCTTCCATGGTGAACACGGCCTGCTCTTGCGAACGAACTCCCCCTCTGCAGGCGTTGATGTCGGCGGGAGCGGCATTTCGGCAGCAGGAGCGGCGTTTTGGTGGGAACAGCGCACCGACCCGCCGCCGAAATGGCGGGAACGGCGTTTTGGCGGGAACAGCGCCCCGACCAGCCGCCGAAATGGCGGGAACGGTGTTTTGGCGGGAACAGCGCCCCGACCAGCCGCCGAAATGGCGGGCCCACCGCGTGGCCCGCATGCCCGGGCCTCCCCCGCCAGCCCCCGCAGCGACGATGGTGTCCTCTCGCCGCGGCTCCATCGCTCCGTTCCCGATGGCGGCGAAGCAGCAGTGCGATGCAAGTCCCACCGCTCCGCGTGCAGCGCCATCTCTCTCTCTCTGTCACCGGGGCTGCCATCCCCGGGGCTGTCCGAAGGACGGTCGTCACACCATCCCCGTCGTACGAAGACGTCCAGATGAGTTTTGTATTTGTTTTTCGTGTGCCCATTTTACTTCCCTAGGATAACACCTAGCAATATTTATTTTTCCACAACTGACGCCAAATGTAGTGGGTTCTTTTTAGGCGCACACACTTCTTGGGAGGCAACACTCATTTATTAATTAACACAACGTTTACTCAACAGTTACTCTTACTCTACACATAGGGTGGTGACCACCGACCTACACTAGCTAACACACAATTGTATTTTAGTCTCTCTCCAGCGTGACCCAGCCAGGTGGCTGCTGGCAGTCCGCTCACTGTAGGTCTTCTCTTCTGGCATCTTCACGAGGTGTCTTCATTCTTCTCAGGAACAGCCCTGCTCTGCCTTCACACCACGCTTATATCTCGTCTCTCTGGCGTGGCCGGCTCCGCCCAGGCCACGCCTCACTTCCCAGGCCACGCCTCACTTCCCAGGCCACGCCTCACTTCCCCCACCTCTGGGAAGGTCCGGATCCCTCCAGCACGTGACCCCCCAGGCACCCCCTTGGGGCCCCCAGCCCTCGTACGGGCCAACACAGTAGTGACCGTTCTGTCACTACAATTTGTTGACACTGCTCAAGTGCCTGGGTTGCTCTCCTTATGAATGAACTCTGCGATGTGATGATCCGTTCTTGTTGTTGATGTTCACGCCGACTGATCAAGGCGAGTGCGTGTGGTGTGCGTGCGGTCTGTGCGTGTGGTCCGTGCGCGTGTGGTCTGTGCGCGTGTGGTCTGTGTGCGTGTGGTATGTGCGCGTGCCAGGTGCGTTACGTCGATCACGGGGGTGAGGACGAGGTGGAACCTGGCGCCGTGCATGTGACCGACCGTTTCACGCACGTTCCCTCGCTCTGCCTCGAGTGCGAGCTGAGCTTCCCGCATCTGGTAGGGACTCTCTCTCACTCACCTGCAGCTGCACGCAATCCCCACATGCCCAGAGAAGCACACAAAAGGCTCGCATGAAATCTGTTTACACATTATTATTATGCTTATCATTGAATGCATGTATTCATAAACAGCCTCGCTTATAAGTGTCAAGACTTTTGTAGGAGGGTCCTGCCAATTTTTTGAATGAGGTGGAGTGATGTTGTTGCTGCTGTGGTACAGATGCAGGTGATGATTATCATCAGGGCATCTGGTGCAGATACAGCGCCGCTGAATCTAACAACTTTCACTTCCTAGTGTGCCGGGAACGATCCTGGCAAGGGTTATTCAACATTGCCTTGCCAGACATGTTGAGGAAAGACTTTCGGAGCCCCAATGTGGTTTCAGACCAGGACGGTCCTGCACGGATGCCATATTTTTTGTTTGTTTACTACAGCAAAGGTGTAGGGAATTCCAACAAGACCTACATCTCTGCTTTATTGATCTGGTCAAGGCCTATGATACAATCAGTGGGCCAGGGCTTTCAGAGTCTCTGACTCTCTGCTTACAATGAGTAAGGGTCTTCACGATGGCGGGCAGGCCCGGGTAAGGCTACGTGGGCAGGAGTCGGAGCCATTCCCTGTTCACCTTGGGGTGTGACAGGGCTGTTCTTTGGCTACCATATTATTTAACATAATCTTTGACCAAGTAGTTACAGAAGCTTACCCTGGCTGTACCGGAGGAATCTCCATCGGGTACAGATACAACTGAAGGCTGATCGATACCCCGGTGCGGTCGAGGGATGGCTCCCTATTGGTCAACCATGTTGTATATGCTGATGATCTGGTGATTGCTGCTCACTCAGAGGAGGAGTTGGAGGCACTGCTGCTGAACCTGGAGTGTACCACTTAGAGGTGGGGCCTTACAATCAGCTCCACCAAAACTTAGCACCTGCCTTGGCATTTTATGCCATCGAACAATCCACCCCCACAACTCACAATTGGTGATGCGGCAGTTGTGGAGAGAGTGGAGAGTTTCCCATACCTTGCCAGTGTGCTCATGACCGGCTCCGGTTTAACAGCAGAGGTCTCACTCCAAATCAGTCGAGCGCCATTATCTTTTCATCGGCTGCGTTACGCTGTGTGGAAGCTACTCTGGTCTGTCGCTGCACCGATTAGAAACATTTAGGCTGGCATGCGTACTATCCATCCTAGACTTAACTAGACTGGATTGTGTGAGGATCTCACATCCTTGAAAGATCTGGACACATTGCCGTCGCTGATTGGCTGAGGGCATGGCTTAGCACCACTGACGAGCACTCGGACTGGCTGAAAGTGGCGCCTGCGTACATAACGTAAACATGTTACCTTTAGTCAACAATGTTAACGTTAGTAGAAACCATACGAGTCCTGACTTAGAGCTTTCGTCACTGCAGGAATTCATATTCTTTGGTTCTTTCGGTAAAGTCATGTAGATTGTTGGAAAAAAATAACCAAAAATTACTATGTTTCAATCACACAAACGATCGTCATCAGGATGAAAAAAAAATTATCCAAACGTCGTAGTTTTTTGTTATTTTCTTTCAACCTATCTACGTGACTTGACCGAAATACCCAAAGGACATATGAGTCCTATTGGAGGCGTAATGTTAACCGCAAAACACGTTAACTGATGTCACCATTAACCGAGGAATTACTGTACCAGTTACACTGTGTGCTTTGGCTTATGGGGATGAACCCGAATGAAACCCATACAGGAGGGGGGTGGAGAGAGACAATATACAAACTCCACACACGGAGAGGTGCCCGAGTTGGGAATGGAACCCCCCACCCAGGTGCTTACTGTGAAGTACACACAAGTGTGTTACTACTGGTTTATACCCTGCTGCCCAAAAGTAGTTCCCATTGCCAACGCTTAAATTTAGACTTGGTATATTCAATTGGTAGATACGGAAGGTGGCGGTAGGTGGAAGCTATCTCTAGCTGTGTAGATGCAGCCTTTGTGAGTGAAAATGGATTATTAGCCGTCTACTCAAGTCGTTTGCATATTCGAGTACAATGTCCATTTCCCTTGTCACGTGTTCCGGTGACCATTGGGTATATATGCACAGAGGTACATGTGATATGTACTGTCTTGTCTTGATATATTTCATTTTGGTAGCCTTTACAGTGCAGTATATCAGCTTAGAATTCTGTATTTATAATGTGTACAAGCAACAAGTTAATACTTTCACCATAGTATGTTTTTTAAGGACAGCAATATGAAAGTAAAATATTAACTAAAAGCCCACATCGGCCACATTCAGAGCCCCCGTATTTTTCGTGAAGATACTGCTAAGATATGTTGGTTACTGCAGGCTGGTGTTCTGACAATATGCTTCCAGGATGAAGGTGACGCACAGAAGGCCGAGGTGGTTGAATACCTCTCCAGAATGCTGTGTGGACAAACTGTGCGCATGACACTGAAGGTACTTTGAAGGAAAATTAGCAGCCTTCACAGTGGCATCCACGTGCCTGTACACGCAAACAGATCGGGAGAATTGTCCACATCACCATTCGTCACGATGGACGTGGTCTCTTTGCAGCCAACTGCATTGCCCAGGTTGCAGCGTTGACTTTGTTTACAATCAGCAAAGATTCCGGTAAACATGGACGCAAGTGCACAAGACAAAGATCCCCCATGTAGGCTTAACACACTGTTGGGGCAAGTACTGTTAACGACCATCTATGAAGGCTGGCACGGCACAAAAGGGGGTGGGCGGCAAGCACCACGCCCGGCCGCCTTTGTCTTCCTCTCGGTGATGTTTAACACACCATACCACGTACTCATTTGAGTACTGGTTCAGATAATCATCACTGGTGTTGGTCGTAAGCGGGAATCGAACTCTGGTCGCCGTGTGCTTGCAGGTGCCCTGCAGTGAAGCGTCACTGCCCCTCCAAGTGGATGTCTACACAGAGCAACAGGGCTCCCTGGAGGCTCTTTTGGCGTTGGCTGAGCCTCTCGATGGGGAACAGTGCAGCCCACAGGTCTACACAGCAGCACCAACAACAACAACTCTCTGTCAGGGCTTGGGGCCACATTAGTTTACTGCTTTCCATAGTCCGTGAGCACAGACCGGATATGTTTCACTTGTGGGTACCGCCTTTGGTGGCATCACTTTAGTGGTTTAAATGTCTCCGTAGCCAAAAAAAAGTGCGTTATAACCATGTGAAATGCAACTCAACTCTGTGGGTTGATTTCTTCATATTCGTTCCAGAATTTTGTTTAATGCTTTTGGTTAGGGACCATCGAATATCTTTTGAAGAGTTGGGGTATGAAATCGTAAAGTAATAACGAGATCTTAAACACCGTGTCACTTGACATTCTCAGGGGCAGGAGCCCACAGAAGGCGAGAGTAAGCCAACGAGCACCGAAGGCCGGATCCAAGTGAGAGAACCGCCACACTTCTTGGAGAGCGTGGCGGTTCATGCTCTTCAAGTGGAGGACTCAGGAGAGGAGAACGGTGCAGGTCTGGGCGCTCTTGGGGAATGGGGGGAGGAGGAGGAAGAAGATGTGGCGGCTACGGAGAGGACGGGGGGGAGCGGTGACCAAGATGAGCAGGAGGAAGATGTCATGTGGGATGAGCCCCTGGTATGTTCTTACAAATTATTAAAACAACTTCTGTTGGTTATTTTTGTTAAGGTCACATGCTATTTGAACAATATATTCTCATTAAAATTTTTGTTGGTTTTAAGGGAGTAAAAATATTTTCCCTTCATTATGCAATTTTTTTTCATGGGTCAATTATTCATACGCTCAAGGGTATGGCCCAATAATTTTTATTACTTATTTGTCCTATATGCACCCTCACTTTTTGTGTGTGGGTTTTTACTTCACGTACATGTACTGGCTCATTGGCAACTGAGCACAAATTTACAGCAAGAAAACTCAACACATTTGTCAATAACACTGTGGCCTTAAACTAAAAAATATATATCTAATTGGTGATGTTTCAGGCAGTAGCTCATCTTCATAGCACATGGCGTGTTGTTATGTTTGTGGTAATGGATCACTAGCTAGGCAGATGCAGTATCGCCAAATAATTTGTGTATCTTTATAACACAAGGGGCTGGGGAAACATGTGTCTGATAACCTTTATGCGATCAAGCTGGAGGATAGATTGTCAGAATGCAGCTTTGCACCACTTTTACCCTTTTTCATTGGAAAATCCAAGCTAGTCCGCACGTGGGCATTGCGGTATGCTTGGTTTGTCCACTGAGCCGAGCCGGAACCAAACAATGCTAAGCCATCTGAATCTGGCTCGTGACCAAGTCAGGCCGGGTGCTGGGCTGGGCTGATAATAGTGAAAATGCATCTGACATCACACAGTCCATAATAAACGTTTTTGGGTTAGATTGCGTTATTTATAAATGTGTCGTAACCCTCCACCACCCGACATGGCCAAACAGTAAAAAAATGTGTCACGTTTACAAAGGACAAATAGTTCAATTTAGCCCACCGGTGTGTTGAAGAGTGAATCAACATCATTTAAAATTTGAGTAACCCTAAATGATATGCTTGTGAGTTTTGATGTGATCTCTCTATTCATAAAGGTTCCAGTGAATGAGTCGCTTAAATTACTTGATACACTAGTAAAGAATACAGATTTACCAAAAGATATCCCGAAACTAGCTGATCATTGTTTAAGTAACACTTCTTATGGAGAGGTGATTTCTTTAAACAAAAGGAAGGAGCCGCAATGGGCTTTCCTTTATCTCCTGCTATAGCAAATCTGTACATGGAAAACTTAGAAACAAGAGCACTTGCCTCAAGTACATTAAAACCATATTTTTGGTTTAGATATGTTGATGACACTTTGGTTGTCTGGCCACATGGTAAAGATGCACTTAATGATTTTCTAAATCATCTCAATGCACAAAACCCAGCCATCCAGTTCACCATGGAAATGGAGGTGAATAACACACTTCCGTTCATAGATATTTTGCTTGGACATGGTTTAAATGTCAAAATAACACGCAGCGTTTACCGAAAGCAAACGCACACTGATGCCGATCTGAATGCAGATTCACATCATCACCCAGCTCAGAAATCCTCTCGTTTAAAAAAACGCATACATCTGGCTAAAACAGTGTCAGATGGTGAAAGTCAAGTGGGAGACATTAAACATGTTAAAGAAGCACTGCGACAGAATGGCTACAATAATGCTCAAATTAACAGAGCACTGAATGCCAAATCACGAACGCAAAGCAACACTGCTGAAAGTGATCAGATTATTCAAACAATTAAAATTCCATATCTCAGGAGTGACTGACAAATTAGCCCGTGTTTTGCAAAAGCAAAACATTAAAGTAAGATTTGGTACAGTACACAAAATCTAAAACTAGTATCTTGCACTAAAGACGAATTGCCTAAATTACTAACAGAAGGTGTATATCGGATTAATTGTTTGTGGCAGATGCTATATTGATCAGATGGGACGTAACATCAGCGTAACACGAAAGAAATATTAAATTACTAGCGTTAAGTACCCGGCGTTGCTCGGGCAAAAAATGCAGACACACACATTGACTTGCACACAGACATTGACCCACACACACAGAAACACATCGACTTAGACGCGCACACACACATATATGGTTAAAGCCAGGATGGATCGTTAGCAGGCCAGCCTAAATGTTTCTAACCGGCGAAGCTGTTCCATAGCGGGGTGCACGTTTCACAACTGAGCCTTTATTATGGAGAGGTTCGGTTTGTGACTAAGCCTGGCCTACATAACAAAAGTGTGAAAAAAAGAAAGCTAAACCTGGTAAAACAGAACTGGCTCTCTATCAGTAACCTGTAATAGTTGTCTGTCAAATAAGATGGTCCAAATAAGTGAAGTTAAATCTTTTTTGCATGGTTAATCACATCTTTCCAATGATTACTCAGTTTGTAACCATCATCACGGTTGAAATTATGTCTGTGTTTGTATATTTGTGTAGTAAGTATATATGGAGGCTTGACGACAGGATCGGAGGCACACTTATTTATTACACCAACACAGTTATTACAGGTCACTTGGCTACAGGGATTTCTCGACAGCTAACCCCTCTAGCCTATACCAACTCCTCCACTACAGGACTAGGGGAGGCTATCTGTCCCAGCTTGGTTAAGCTGGGATCCCGGCTCCCTGAGTCACCAGACCAGCTTCGTCTGGGCTCTCGGGGCCACGCCACCGGCTTGCCCTGGTCGGCCCTTAGAAGGACAGCGAGCCAGGGGAGCTCCGGGGCCTATACTAGCAGGTCTTCGTTCTTCTCTGGTTAAAGCTGAGTCCCGACTCCCGAGCCTTTCGGCTCATCACCTTTTATAGGACTTGCCCCCAAGGGGGGCCCGTGGGGGATGTACATGCGGACGTCGGTGCGAGCGCCACCCCTGTGTACGGCCGTAACCCCGCCCTTTGTGTTTGTTGGCCATCCGTGGCCATGCATAATCACACAACACCTTTCGTAGCCATGCGCAATTACACCTCTACATCACCCCCCCCTGTACAGCTCGCAGCCGTCCCTGGCTGCAAAAAAAAATCAGAATAAAGGTGTATCCCTCACAAACCCCTGTGTGTGTGCCTCGCGTAAATTATTTCTAACAAGAACAAGAGAACCTAAACAGAACAACAAGAGGAAGAGAGAGAGAGAGAGAGAGAAAAAAAATATCCCGACGCGCCCTCCCTGAATGAGCACCCCAAAACCAACAGATATATACACACCGGAGACCACCCCTCCCCATAGTCCGCAGGGCCCCCCAACGGCCGACCTCACAACACCCTCCCCATAGTCCGCAAGGCCCCCCAACGGCCGACCTCACAAAAGTCTGCGCGTTTTGGCGCGCGTTCTTGCGGCGGGCCCGTCACAAGGGCCCGTCCTGGCGCGCTCAGTGACGGTCGTTGACGGTCCGGGTGCAAGAGAGTCAGGCGTTGCTGTCGAGTGACCCCCGACCCCTCCGGGAGGGGTTGGTGGGCGTGGGCCCGTCACTCCTGTTTCACCTGGGGACGGAACAGTTGGCGTCAGGTTAGGCGAGTGCAGCGACGACGGGGAGTCGGCGACACCCTCACACGTTTGGCCATGCGTGTGTGTGTGTGAACCACGGGGCAGCGCGACGAATGGTTTTAACCTTGAGGGGTGCACATACCACCGGCGTCTCCCCCATTTTACGCGAACACATTGCGGCCGCAAAACCTGCACGACCTCCACTGGCCCCCGCCACGGCCGTACCAACTTTGACGAGGTTGCCAGCGGCACCTGAGGACAGTGCAACCACGCCCTGTCCCCTGGTTCCCATTTGACCACCTGCACCCGCCCCAACCGAAGCCTCTCGTTCGCCTTCTGGCGGAGTTCTGAATTTTGCACGGCCGCTTCCCGCGCCTCAGACAATTTGGCGATGTTAAATTTAACGTGTTCGGACAAGTTAGACTTCGCCTGGGGCGCCGAGAGCTTCAGCTGGGTCGCCACAGGGGGGTCAATTTCGCGCCCATACATTAAAAAGAAAGGGGAAAATCCGGTGGCCGCATGGGGAGCCATTCTGTAGGCCTGCAACACACCGGCTATACGTAGGTCCCAATCCGTCTGGGAAACCGACACCTGCTGGGACAGCATGGACGTGATGGTCCGATGCAGCCGTTCCACCATCCCGTCAGTTTGTGGGTGATACGGAGAGGTCCGAACCTTCTCCGTACCCAAGAGGTCGCACACCTCACGTAGGAGTTTACCAGAAAAATTCCTACCCTGGTCAGTAAGCAGCCGTTCCGGAGCACCCTTGTCGAGGACATAGCCCTGGACAAAGGCCTCCGCGATGGCTGCTGCCGACTGGTTCGCCAGGGGCCAGGCCATAGGCCATCTCGTGAAGTATTCAACCCCCGTTAGTAAATACCTATTGCCCCTGGGCGTAGCGGGAAATGGGCCAAGTATGTCCAGAGCGACGAGCTCGTTAACCCGGGAAACTTTTATGGACTGCAGCGGAGGGTTGGACCCCCTCGCAGGCGGCTTCCTCTGCGCGCATTGCGTGCATGACCCCAAGAGATCCCCCACGTCCTTTTCCATGCCCGGCCAGAAGAAATCCAGCTGGAGCGTGGCAAAGGTCTTGTGAACCCCCAAGTGCAGAAGCCGCTCATGAACAGCCCATACCACCTTACCCCTTAAAGCAGCAGGCACCACAAGCCGCTGGCGCCGGGTTTTTCCATCCCAGTGCATTAAAAGACCCTGGAACAACCCCCACGAGTCAACGTTTTCCACCCCCTGGCCAACCCCCCCGGCGCGACGGCGCAGAGCGAGGAGGGAGGTGTCCTCCATTTGGAGGCGTCCCCATTCCGCGACCGACAACCCCAGCAACGAATCCCTCCCTTCTTGCTCGATAGGACCCGAAACCGAAGGCGCATTGGCAGCGGCCACGAGGACCGAATCGGTGGTGACGTTCGGAGGCCTACAACGGCCCGAACCCAAGAGGCACGCGCACTCCGAAGTGGGTGGCAATCGCGACAGGGCGTCAGCGTTCGTGTGGCGGAGACCCTTACGATATGTGGTGACAAAGTCATAGTCCTGGAGAATCTCCAACCATCGAGACAACTGGCCCGATGGTTGTTGAACCCGCAGGGCGTATTGTAGGGCCGCATGATCTGTACGGACGGTGAATCGCCGACCGTACAGATACGGGCGGTACTGCTGAATGAAATAAACAATCGCCAATAATTCCCGACGGGTAACGCAGTACCGCTGTTCAGCTGGAGACAGTACCCGACTACCGTAAGCCACCACATGCTCTACGCCCCCAATGAGCTGGGACAGCACGCCCCCGATGCCCGTGTTACTTGCATCTGTATCGAGCAAGAAGGGTTGTGAAAAATCCGGGTAATTCAACGGCGGAGCCCCCACCAAAGCATTTCTGAGGGCGCGAAAAGCAGCCTCCTCCTCCGGCCCCCAATGAAACCTGACTCCCTTGGACGTCAAGGCATGCAATGGTTTCGCAATCGTAGCGAAGTCAGCCACAAATCGCCGATAATACGACGCGAACCCAATGAAACTCCTGACCTCTCCCACAGAGGTGGGAGTCGGCCAGGAGCTGACGCATTCCGTTTTGGCGGGATCAGTGGATATCCCCGAGCGCCCAACAATGTGACCCAAATATCGCACCGATTCGCGGAGTAAATGGCACTTCTGTGGTTTAAATTTCAAATTGGCAGCCCGCATTTTGAGAAAAACAGCACGCAACCTCTGGAGGTGTTCCTCGAAGGATTTGCTAAAGACGATGACATCGTCTAAGTAAATCAAACACGAATCCCATTGCAAACCTGCCAAGACCAATTCCATTAACCGCTGAAAAGTTGCCGGCGCAGAATGTAAACCCATCGGCAAGCGGTTAAATTGGAAGAGACCTTGCGGTGTACGAAAAGCAGTCTTAGGTTTCGATTCGTCATCCAGAGGAAGCTGCCAGAATCCAGATAGCAAATCGAGGGTGGAAAAGAATCGCGCACCGGCCAAGGCGTCGAGCGACTCATCCATCCGAGGAAGCGGGTACGCATCTGCCACAGAGATTTTGTTTAGACGGCGAAAGTCGACACAAAATCTCAGTGAGCCATCGTGTTTTTTCACCAAAACGATCGGCGCGCCCCACGGGCTGTTGGAAGGGGAAATGATATCGGCGGCTAGCATGTCATCAACAGCCGATTTGACATGATCCTTTTCGGCGGGACTCAACCGAAAGGGATTTTGGCGGATTGGCGCGCTGTCACCCGTGTCAATATGGTGTCGCAGCAATTTAGTACAACCAATATCAAATTTGTGTTGACTAAAAACGTCAGCAAATTCGCTCAGGAGAACTCGCAGCTGCGCGCGCTGCGAGTCGGACAGGTCCACTGAACCCGCGCAAAGCGCATCCAGCCATCCGTCATCACAGTCCGAATGCGGTCGCGACGGAGGATCGGTGGATACGTGACCCACAAGTGGTTCCTCATAGGGCACCGGCGTTGCGTGGGCAAGCACGGTCCCTTGAGGAACCACGGCCGTTCGCGATCCCACATTAAGGACTGCAATGAAGGGGTCCCCATCCCCTCGCACCATAGTCTGAGCCGCGAGCAAATCGGGTCCATTGACCCCGGCCCGAGATGGACCCAACAAGACCCCCCGATCCGCAACCCCTTCATCAAACGGCCGACGCAACCTAAGAGGGACGAGCATCTGGGCCCCCGGAGGCACGCGCACAGTTTTTGTGACGAGCGCCTGCACGGTGGCAAACGCCCGACGCTCCGTGGCGGGGGAAGACAGAAATGTAACGCGTCGGCCCGATGGGAGCTCAATGCACCCTTGGTCAATAAGGATGCGGATGGGCATTTTGGCCAGAAAATCCGTCCCCAACAGGCACGGAACCGCGAGTGAGGAGGAAACCAAAACAGGCCCGGATAATTTAATGTCCCCAATGCAGATAGTGGCGCGGATTTGGCCAATAATGCCCAGAGAGCCCCCGTTAGCGGCATAGCACGGCACGTCAACAGGGAGCAAGGGACGACTTTGAACGGGAAGGATGTTATAAATCAAATCAGATATAATGGTCGCCGATGCCCCTGTGTCAATTAAAATCCGCACCTCTACCCCATCAATGTGACCGACCACGACCGATGATCCCGCCGACGCAGCAACGACACGATGGGCGAGCTCCGACCACTGACCCGGTTGGAGCGCTCGCCGCATTACCGAACAATCGCGCGCGACGGACGGGGAATTTGGAGCCCTGTTTAGTTGAGCGCGTGAGTGTGTGTCGGATGTGTGTGTGGGCCAAACGTGTGAGGTGCCGCGACTCGCCGTATTTCTCTGCTGGAGCTTGGGAGGAGACGGCGTGGCATCCTGGCGAGGTGTCGCCCCGCGCTGACGGGGAGCCCGGCATCCTGACGCAACGTGGCCTTGCAGGCCACAGTTGTAGCAGCGTGTGAGCGCCCCCGATGTCCTGGGCTGCTCCTGGCGACTCGGTCCATTCCGAGCCTGCGGTGCCGCCGATCTCCATTCCCCTCGCCGCTCCACCCCGCAGACCTCCTCCGATGGGAGGGCGGTGGTCGCCATGGCATGGCCGGCCGCCCCCTTTGCCGCCTTTCGGCGCAGGGACCGCAAGCCCCCGTGGATGTGGCGCGCGACCAGCAGGGACGACATCTCCGCGTCGTCCTGAGCCAGGACGTTGACGTCCAGCTCGTCAGCGAGTAGCAGCAGCTTCTCAGCCACCATGGCATCCACTCCTTCCTCGTCCATCCTTGGGAAAGCAGCCTTCGCCAGAGCCAGGAGAGCCGTCCGGAAGGCCAGGGGTGACTCGTTGGCGCCCCGACTCCGATCATGGAACAGCTGCCTGCAGTCCGAAGGCGGCCCATAGACGGCTGACAGCAGCTGCAACGCCAGGTGTAGAGTGGCGCGCTTTTCCCTCGGCGCCGAGGTGAGGGTAGCCAGGGCGTCGTTGTCCAGCATCGCTGGCAGCGCGCGTAGAGCCTCGGCGTCCGACCAGTTCGCCATCTCTTGATGAGCGATGAACTGCCTCTTGAAGCCGCCCCAGTCTCCGTCAGCGCCGACAAATTCTTTAAGAGGCGGCAGACGCTGTTGTAAGGCGGCGTCCGTGGCCGCAGAACGCTCTCCGTCGCTCCCCGCCGATGATACAGTGTGGGCGGGCCGTGCACATGGCATCGCCGGTCGCTCCGATGTTGACGCGCCGGCCGGCGTTGATGATGTCACGGCTTGTGCTTGGCGCTCAGCAGACACGTGACGCGGGCCGGCCCCGCCCTCCGCTCGTACTGTAGAGATGGCGGGAAATTTGACCGCGAGCCGCGTCGGGGTGGCGGGAAACGTCGCCCCGCGCCGGCTGCCGTCGTCGACCCGCGCTGCTCCTCCAGCCCCCAGCCGCGTGATCTCCTCCAACGCGGCGGCCGCGGCGTAGAGCAGGTCCGCCAGGCGGGAGTGGGCCAGCCGGAGTCCTTCGGCCGACGCATCCCCCTCCTCCTGTCGTAGCGGCGCGGGCGTACTCGGCCCCGGCTGCTCCGATTCGACCCTGGCCATCTCTGGTGGTGATTCGGCCGCAGCGTCTTCCATCTCCGACTCCCTGGTACGTGTCGTCCCTCGTGTGTCCATCGTTGGACGTTTACTTCTGACCCCAGATGTAGTAAGTATATATGGAGGCTTGACGACAGGATCGGAGGCACACTTATTTATTACACCAACACAGTTATTACAGGTCACTTGGCTACAGGGATTTCTCGACAGCTAACCCCTCTAGCCTATACCAACTCCTCCACTACGGGACTAGGGGAGGCTATCTGTCCCAGCTTGGTTAAGCTGGGATCCCGGCTCCCTGAGTCACCAGACCAGCTTCGTCTGGGCTCTCGGGGCTACGCCACCGGCTTGCCCTGGTCGGCCCTTAGAAGGACAGCGAGCCAGGGGAGCTCCGGGGCCTATACTAGCAGGTCTTCGTTCTTCTCTGGTTAAAGCTGAGTCCCGACTCCCGAGCCTTTCGGCTCATCACCTTTTATAGGACTTGCCCCCAAGGGGGGCCCGTGGGGGATGTACATGCGGACGTCGGTGCGAGCGCCACCCCTGTGTACGGCCGTAACCCCGCCCTTTGTGTTTGTTGGCCATCCGTGGCCATGCATAATCACACGACACCTTTCGTAGCCATGCGCAATTACACCTCTACATTTGTATGGCTTCATGTACAAACCTTTGATGGTAGCCAGGAGGTTTGCAGAGCACCTTGGTCTCGGAAAAGACAATTTCATGAGAGCCCACAGAGTTGTAGCAATGATCAGCAACGGCCGAAGAATCAGTTCTGATTCCAATGCCCGCTGGCAGGAGGTCACGGGGCAGACCCAGGTGCCACGGGTCGACTGACCGAGATGACTGGCTGATGCACCACCTGTGCCCCCTACTGTACCAACTTGCTGTGTTTTAGCCACCCGGCGCTCCGCTCGTTGTTGTGAGCGTCGTTCCTCCGCCCTCCGTTGTTGTTGGAGGGCGACTGCCTCCAACTGCCCAGTAGCGTCCTTCACGAGCCTCCTCCACAGAGGCCGATCTTGACACCGGCTGGTACCAGTCATCGGCAAGTCCACTCAGCTCCACGTCCTCCTGTACCACATCACTCCATTTCTTCTCTAGCCCGTGCCGCACCTGTTTAGTCCCCTCGATCCGGCCGAACAAAAGCTGTTTAGGCATGCGGTGGCTGGACATGCGTGCTACATGACCTAGCCAACGCAGCCTTGACTGCCGGAGGAGCTC
This sequence comes from Lethenteron reissneri, assembly GCF_015708825.2. Classification (NCBI taxonomy): domain Eukaryota; kingdom Metazoa; phylum Chordata; class Hyperoartia; order Petromyzontiformes; family Petromyzontidae; genus Lethenteron; species Lethenteron reissneri. The sequence goes on from NC_083822.1 coordinate 674,407, forward strand.
ACCGATGGGACTTTGCCCAGATCTTTCAAAGATTTGTGAGCTCCTCACACAATCCAGCCTGGTTAAACCCAGGATGGATGGTAGGCAGGCCAGCCTAAATATTTCCAACCGGCGAAGATGCTCCATTAGGGGGGTCCACGTTTCGCAAGCGTAGAGAAGGGAGGGAATGACCGTAGCCGAGAAGACCTGAAGTTTCGTGTGGAGCGACAGACCAGGTAGCTTCCACACAGCGTTATGCAACCGATGAAAAGATATTACCGCTCGACTGATTCGGAGTGAGACCTCTGCTGTTAAACTGGAGCCGGTCATAAGCACACTGCCCCATCACCAATTGGGAGTTGTGGGGGTGGAGTGTCCGATGGTACAAAATACTCAGGCAGGTGCTTTGTTTTGGTGGGGCTGATGGTAAGGCCCCACCTCTTAGTGGCATGCTCCAGTCTCAGCAGCAGCGTCTCAAACTCCTCTTCTGAATGAGCAGCTATTACCAAATCATCGGCATACATAACGTGGTTGACCAATAGGGAGCCATCCCTTGATCGCACCCGGGAGTCAATCACGTAGTTTTACCCGGGCCCACTCACCATCATGAAGGTCCTTAATGATCGTGAGCAGAGGGTCAGGGACACCGAAAGCACGAAGAACAACCCAGAGCCCAGGCCTACTGATGGTATCATAGGCCTTGACCAGATCAATAAAGCAGAGATGTAGGTCTTGTTGGAATTCTCTACACCTCTGCTGTAGCAGACGGACAGAAAATATGCCATCTGTGCAGGACCGCACTTTCCTGAAACTGCATTGGGTCTCCGCAAGCCCCTCCTCAGCTTGCCTAGCAAGGCAATGTTGAATAATCCTTGCCAGGACTTTTCCCGGCACACTGAGGAGTGAGATGCCCCTGTAATTGTTACAGTCTGTGCGGTCCCCCTTCTTAAAGAGGGGGACCACCAGGGCATCCTTCCAATCCTGCAGAACCCGTCCAGTGGTCCAGACTGTTGTTATGATGTCATATAGGGTAGTCTGTGCACAAACGCCACCCTCCCTCAGCATTTCGCTTGGGAGATCATCTCTGCCCGGTGTCTTTCCTGGTCTCAGATTCCAGATCGCCTTCAGTACTTCCTCAATAGATGACACCTCAGCCAGCCACTCACAGGGGGTAATCTCTTCCAATATTTGAGGCACCACAGCCTCAGCAGGGTTATCCCCAATTTGTGCCATGATGTTTTCCTGGTTGAGGGATTTCCCCTCCCCCAGGACCTCACAGAAATGCTCAGCAAATCTGCAAACCTGTTCCTGGGGGTCGAAGATTGGATCACCGTTTTTGTCCCCTAATGATGGTAATAGGTGTGGCGCTGCAGGTTACTTTTTTGATAGAGTTAAATAGTGATTTGTGATCGTGGGCCACTGAGTCAGACTCCATCTCCTCAGCAACCCGCGACCACCACCCATCCTTGCAGTGCCTTACGGCTCTCCGAACCTCCGAGCGAAGGCTGCGGTAAGCCTCATTCTCTGACATGGGATGCTGTAGCTGATGAGAGTGGGCCTGTCGCTTTTTCTCAACTAACCTGAACACCTCCTCTGTCAGCCAGGGTTTCTGGGGAGGTCTAGACCGCGTACCCAAAGCAGCCATTGCAGCTGCATGAGTCACACTCCTAAACCTCGCCAATTTACCCTCGACATCAGGAGGAGTAGGGGACGATGCCAACCCCAGCTGCAAGCGGTGATGATATTCTCGCTTGCAACTTTCATCAGCTAACTGAGACCAGGCCACTTTTGGTTGGAATGGGGTCCTGGGTGTACACCCACCACTGGAGTGGAAGAATGGCAGGCGCATCTTACAGATGACTAGTCGATGGTCAGAGGGCAGATCAGCTCCATGGTAGGTCCTGGTGTCAAGGACATGGGCTCGCATCCGCTGGTCCGTCACTATGTAGTCCAGCAGATGTTCTTGCTTGGACCCGGCATGCATCCATGATGTGTGGATGCGCCGATGCCGGAAGAGCGTGTTGGTAATTACAAGCCCATGTGCTGCATCTGGCCCATGTCTTCCAATCTAGCAGCCTCCTACCGTTGTTATTGAGCTGATCTGGCCCATGTCTTCCAATCACTCCAGACCAGGTACCAGCATCATGACCAACTCGGGCATTGAAGTCACCCAACAAGATGACTCTGTCCCGAGTGGCCACTTTAGCCAGCACCTGTGACAGGAGGTCATAGAAGGCATCTGACTCATCGGCTTTGCCTGCATCCCTCCACGGATGTTCGTCTTCGGTGGGGGCATAAGTAATCACGACCACCACTCCTCGCCTCCGGTTGATGGGAAGGCGAGCCCAAAGTATCCTGGGGCTTACAGCTTCCCACACCTCACCGCCACGCTCCCACGCCCCCTTCATTCTTTTGTTCAGAAGAAGAGCCACACCCTGTTGTTTGGCAGTCTCCTTCCCCGAGTGGAGGACTGTCCACCCCTCATGGTGGCAGGATCCAGAATCGGTCCACGGGACCTCCTGAATGCCACAGAGATCCAGGCGGTACCGGTCCAGCTCCCGACAGAGGAGGGGCAGCCTCTCCGCATTGAGCGTTCAAACATTCCACGTGGCCATCCGCAGTGGTTTTTCGTTGTTTTTGGAGGAGCCCCGAGGGTGAAGATTCAATCTCCTGGCTACGCCAATTGGGGTTTGGCCAGGAGACATCATAGAAGCCTGTCCCCCCAGGGCCTCCGGCACAAACTTATTTGTTACAAATTTATGTTTCATTCGTAGTTTAGTGGTAATGAATTGAGGGTGGAAGGGTTACCAGCCCCTCGCACCCGTCCAGAGCCCCCGTTTAGCCACTGTGGTGGTCGCAGACGCCATGAGGGGAGAGACCATTGGACATTGGCCCTCCCCCCCACAGCGCTGTCCACGACAGTGTTGCCCATCCGGCACCACGAGGAGGTAGGGGGTTGTTTTGCCGGACATGGACCCACACACATAGAAACCCATCGACTTACACGCACACAAACACATGGACTCGCACACACAGACATCGACTTTAGGGACACACATGCAGTTTCTGCACACGACCATTATAATTGTAATATTAGTCAACTTATTAGTTTCATAATAGTAAACAATTAAGCAGAGTTGTTATGTGCGCACAAACATTATCATTGTAATATTTGTAAACGTATTTGTTTAATAATAGTAAACAATAAACCTCAGTTCTTAGCGAAAGATGCAATAAAATTGTACTTTACATTGGCGTGGTGACGCCTCGTCCCGTGCAGAGCCCGCGGCCTCGCCTAAATTGGCAAGCCGGAGGAGGTGAGACGTTGCCAGGCTGCGGGCTGGGCCGCTACCCCCGCCCCCCCCACCATTCCCCCGCCCGAGGCAGAATAATACTATGTAAGCGCTTTAATAATATTAAATTAATATCTAAGGACTTTATAGCAGTAACTGCACCCATTGGGGTGGGGGGGAAGAGGACATGACACTGTGAAGAGAAATCGGCAGCGTGATGTGTATATTTATTCCATATTCTTAGGTTTTTTCGGTAAAGTCACGTAGGTAAAAACATTAAAAAGTAAAATAAAATAAAAATCACGACGTTTCGGAGGCAACACAAGCTTCCGTTTTCAGGTTGTACCGTCACAGCCACGACAGCTGTATCAAGTAAATGAGAGATTGTAGGAGCTACCACTCCGTTTATATAATGGTTGGAGAAGGTGGTGGGGCAAGGGCCGCATACTTTTTATTAATATGGTAAGGTGAGGCTTAAGACTAAGAATAGACTGCATAACAAAGGCTGAGCCTTGTAAGGATGTCGTTCCTGACTTACAGTATCCTGGAGTCTACAAATTGAGTTGCATTTGTGGTGATTGCTACATTGGAGAAACGAAACGTCATGTCTCTGATCGTGTCCGCGAGCACAAGTCAGATCTGAAACACGGCAGAACTGATTCTTCGGCCGTTGCCGATCATTGCTACAACTCGGTGGGCTCTCATGAAATTGTATTTTCCGAGACCAAGGTTCTCTGCAAACCTCCTGGCTACCATCAAAGGTTTGTACACGAAGCCATACAAATATACAAACACAGACATCATTTCAACCGTGATGACGGTTACAAACTGAGTAATCATTGGAAAGATGTGATTAACCATGCAAAAAAGATTTAACTACACTTATTTGCCAATCTTATTTGACAGACAACCATCACAGTTTTACCATGTTTAGTGGTGGTCTCCCTGTTACAGGTTGAGTCACAAACCGCACGTCTCCATAACAAAGGCTCAGCCTTTGTTATGCAGTCTATTCTTAGTCTTAAGCCTCACCTTACCATATTAATAAAAAGTATGCGGCCCTTGCCCCACCACCTTCTCCAACCATTATATAAACGGAGTGGTAGCTCCTGCAATCTCTCATTTACTTGATACAGCTGTCGTGGCTGTGACGGTACCACCTGAAGACGGAAGCTTGTGTTGCCTCCGAAACGTCGTGATTTTTATTTTATTTTACTTTTCAATGTTTTTACCTATGTGACTTTACCGAAAAAACCTAAGAATATGAATCATTGCAGTCACGAAAGCTTCAAATCTAAAATTATTTATTCCATGTTAAACGCGTAAAATAAAATGTCCCCCATGAGCTGGAGCGAACGCGCATCACTTGGCAGGGTCCACACCCCCCAGGCAATTGTCGTGAGTTGGTACGATCGATGTCGAGCAATAAGTAAATAATTAAAATAAGAATGCCACTAATTCGTTAATTAAACGACTTTAAATTTTACGGACGTGAAAACGGAATAGCCTATTCCCACCACGGGGCTTTGGGTATGCCGGCTGGCAAATTATTTCGGTCTTAAAACCCACCGTCCGAGAGCCAAATCTCCCGCAAGTGCGCGCGCGGAGACATTTATATATATACTAGCAGAAGTACCCGGCGTTGCCCGGGTGAAAATATATTTCTTAATAACCTTACATATATACACAGATCCTAAGGTATTGTCAAAGCCCGGTGGGCTTTGACAATACCTTTCACCACTCACCACTCACAACTCACCCTCACCATTCACCCTCACAACTCACCAATCTCCCTCACCAATCTCCCTCACCACTCACCCTTACCACTCACCGTCACTACTCACCAATCACCAAACACCCTCACCACTCACTCTCACCACTGTCCCTCACCACTCTCCCTCACCACTCACCACTCACTCACCATTCACCCTGACCATTCAGCCTCATCACTCACCCTCACCACTCACCCTCACCACTCAACCTCACCACTCACCCTCACCACTCAACCTCACCACTCACCCTCAAAACTAACCACTCTCTCACCACTCACCCTCACCACTCAGCACTCACCCTCACCACTCACCCTCACCACTCACGCTCACCACTCACCCCTCACCATCACCACTCACCCTCGCCACTCTCCCTCACCACTTAGCACTCACTCTCACCATTCAACCTCACCATTCAGCCTCACCACTCACCCTCACCACTCACCCTCACCACTCACGCTCACCACTCACCCCTCACCATCACCACTCACCCTCACCACTCTCCCTCACCACTCACCACTCTCCCTCACCACTCACTCTCACCATTCACCCTCACCATTCAGCCTCACCACTCACCCTCACCACTCACCCTCACCACTCACCCATCACCACTCACAACTGCCACTCACCCTCACCACTCACCCTGACCACTCACCCTCAAAACTAACCACTCTCTCACCACTCACCCTCACCACTCAGCACTCACCCTCACCACTCACGCTCACCACTCACAACTCACCGCTCACCACTCACCCATCACCACTCACAACTGCCACTCACACTCACCCTCACCACTCACGCTCACCACTCACCACTCACCCCTCACCACTCACCCATCACCGCTCACAACTGCCACTCACCGTCACCACTCACCCTCACAACAACCACTCACCCTCACCGCTCACCACTCACCCTCAGCACTCACCCTCACCAGTCACCCTGACCACTCACCCTCACCACTAACCCTCACCACTCACCCTTACCACTCAACCTGACCACTAACCCTCACCATCACCACTCACCCTTACTACTCACCACTCAACCTCACCACTCTTCGTCACCACTCACCCCTCACCATCACCATTCACCCTCACCACTCTTCGTCAGCACTCACCATCACCACTCACCCTCACCACTCTCCCTCACCACTCACTCTGACCATTCACCCTCACCATTCACCCTCACCACTCACCGTCACAACCACGACCTACCCTCACCACTCACCACTCAACCTCACCCTCACTATTCACCATTCATCCTGACCAATCACCACTGACCAATCACCACCCACCACTCTCCACTAACCCTCACCACTCAACCTCACCACTCACCCTCACCACTCACCCTCACCACTCACCCTCAAAACTAACCACTCTCTCACCACTCACCCTCACCACTCAGCAGTCACCCTCACCACTCACCCTCACCACTCACCCTCAGCACTCACGCTCACCACTCACCCCTCACCGCTCACCACTCACCCATCACCACTCACAACTGCCACTCACCCTCACCACTCACCCTCACCACTCACGCTCACCACTCACCACTCACCCCTCACCGCTCACCACTCACCCATCACAACTGCCACTCACCCTCACAACAACCACTCACCCTCACCACTCACCCTCAGCACTCACCCTCCCCACTCACCCTGACCACTCACCCTCACCACTAACCCTCACGACTCACCCTTACCACTCAACCTCACCACTAACCCTCACCATCACCACTCACCCTTACTACTCACCACTCAACCTCACCAATCTTCGTCACCACTCACCCTCACCACTCACCCCTCATCATCACCACTCACCCTCACCACTCTCCCTCACCACTCACTCTCACCATTCACCCTCACCATTCAGCCTCACCACTCACCCTCACCACTCACCCTCACCACTCACGCTCACCACTCACCCCTCACCATCACCACTCACCCTCACCACTCTCCCTCACCACTCACCACTCTCCCTCACCACTCACTCTCACCATTCACCCTCACCATTCAGCCTCACCACTCACCCTCACCACTCACCCTCACCACTCACCGTCACAACCACGACTCACCCTCACCACTGAACCTCACCCTCACTACTCACCATTCATCCTGACCAATCACCACTGACCAATCACCACCCACCACTCTCTCACCACTCACCCTCACCACTCTCTCACCACTCACAACTCACCACTCACCCATCACCACTCACAACTGCCACTCACCCTCACCACTCACCCTCACCACTCACGCTCACCACTCACCACTCACCCCTCACCGCTCACCACTCACCCTCACCACTCACGCTCACCACTCACCCCTCACCGCTCACCACTCACCCATCACCGCTCACAACTGCCACTCACCGTCACCACTCACCCTCACAACAACCACTTACCCTCACCGCTCACCACTCACCCTCAGCACTCACCCTCACCAGTCACCCTTACTACTCACCACTCAACCTCACCACTCTTCATCACCACTCACCCTGACCACTCACCCTCACCACTAACCCTCACCACTCACCCTTACCACTCAACCTCACCACTAACCCTCACCACCACTCATCCTTACTACTCACCACTCAACCTCACCACTCTTCATCACCACTCACCCTCACCACTCACCATCACCACTCACCCTCACCACTCTTCGTCAGCACTCACCACTCACCCCTCACCATCACCACTCACCCTCACCACTCTCCCTCACCACTCACTCTGACCATTCACCCTCACCATTCAGCCTCACCACTCACCGTCACCACTCACCCTCACCACTCACCACTCACCGTCACAACCACGACCTACCCTCACCACTCACCACTCAACCTCACCCTCACTACTCACCATTCATCCTGACCAATCACCACTGACCAATCACCACCCACCACTCTCCACTAACCCTCACCACTCAACCTCACCACTCACCCTCACCACTCACCCTCACCACTCACCCTCAAAACTAACCACTCTCTCACCCCTCACCACTCAGCACTCACCCTCACCACTCACGCTCACCACTCACAACTCACCGCTCACCACTCACCCATCACCACTCACAACTGCCACTCACACTCACCCTCACCACTCACCCTCACCACTCACGCTCACCCCTCACCGCTCACCACTCACCCATCACCACTCACAACTGCCACTCACCCTCACCACTCACGCTCACCACTCACCCCTCACCGCTCACCACTCACCCATCACCGCTCACAACTGCCACTCACCGTCACCACTCACCCTCACAACAACCACTCACCCTCACCGCTCACCACTCACCCTCAGCACTCACCCTCACCAGTCACCCTGACCACTCACCCTCACCACTAACCCTCACCACTCACCCTTACCACTCAACCTCACCACTAACCCTCACCATCACCACTCACCCTTACTACTCACCACTCAACCTCACCACTCTTCATCACCACTCACCCTCACCACTCACCCCTCACCATCACCATTCACCCTCACCACTCACCCTCACCACTCACCCCTCACCATCACCACTCACCCTCACCACTCACCATCACCACTCACCCTCACCACTCTTCGTCAGCACTCACCCCTCACCATCACCACTCACCCTCACCACTCTCCCTCACCACTCACTCTGACCATTCACCCTCACCATTCAGCCTCACCACTCACCGTCACCACTCACCCTCACCACTCACCACTCACCGTCACAACCACGACCTACCCTCACCACTCACCACTCAACCTCACCCTCACAACTCACCATTCATCCTGACCAATCACCACTGACCAATCACCACCCACCACTCTCCACTAACCCTCACCACTCAACCTCACCACTCACCCTCACCACTCACCCTGACCACTCACCCTCAAAACTAACCACTCTCTCACCACTCACCCTCACCACTCAGCACTCACCCTCACCACTCACGCTCACCACTCACAACTCACCGCTCACCACTCACCCATCACCACTCACAACTGCCACTCACACTCACCCTCACCACTCACGCTCACCACTCACCACTCACCCCTCACCACTCACCCATCACCGCTCACAACTGCCACTCACCGTCACCACTCACCCTCACAACAACCACTCACCCTCACCGCTCACCACTCACCCTCAGCACTCACCCTCACCAGTCACCCTCACCACTCACCCTCACCACTAACCCTCACCACTCACCCTTACCACTCAACCTCACCACTAACGCTCACCATCACCACTCACCCTTACTACTCACCACTCACCCTCACCACTCACCCTCAGCACTCAGCACTCACCCTCACCACTCACGCTCACCACTCACCACTCACCCCTCACCGCTCACCACTCACCCATCACCACTCACAACTGCCACTCACCCTCACCACTCACCCTCACAACAACCACTCACCCTCACCGCTCACCACTCACCCTCAGCACTCACCCTCACCACTCACCCTGACCACTCACCCTCACCACTAACCCTCAACACTCACCCTTACCACTCAACCTCACCACTCACCCTCACCATCACCATTTACCCTTACTACTCACCACTCAACCTCACCACTCTTCGTCACCACTCACCCTCACCACTCACCCCTCACCACTCACCTTCACCACTCTCCCTCACCACTCACTCTCACCATTCACCGTCACCCTCACGACTCACCATCACCACTCACCCTCACCACTCTCCCTCACCACTCACTCTGACCATTCACCCTCACCATTCACCCTCACCACTCACCGTCACAACCACGACCTACCCTCACCACTCACCACTCAACCTCACCCTCACTATTCACCATTCATCCTGACCAATCACCACTGACCAATCACCACCCACCACTCTCCACTAACCCTCACCACTCAACCTCACCACTCACCCTCACCACTCACCCTCAAAACTAACCACTCTCTCACCACTCACCCTCACCACTCACGCTCACCACTCACCCTCACCGCTCACCAATCACACTCACCCTCACCACTCACCCTGACCACTCACCACTCATCCTCACCAATCACACCCTCACCACTCACTCTCACCATTCACCCTCACCATTCAGCCTCACCACTCACCCTCACCACTCACCGTCACCACTCACCGTCACAACCACGAGTCACCCTCACCACTCACCCTCACCACTCAACCTCACCACTCAACCTCACCCTCACTACTCACCATTCATCCTGACCAATCACCACTGACCAATCACCACCCACCACTCTCCACTAACCCTCACCACTCAACCTCACCACTCACCCTCACCACTCACCCTCACCACTCACCCTCAAAACTAACCACTCTCTCACCCCTCACCACTCAGCACTCACCCTCACCACTCACGCTCACCACTCACAACTCACCGCTCACCACTCACCCATCACCACTCACAACTGCCACTCACACTCACCCTCACCACTCACCACTCACCCTCACCACTCACGCTCACAACTCACCGCTCACCACTCACCCATCACCACTCACAACTGCCACTCACCCTCACCACTCACGCTCACCACTCACCCCTCACCGCTCACCACTCACCCATCACCGCTCACAACTGCCACTCACCGTCACCACTCACCCTCACAACAACCACTCACCCTCACCGCTCACCACTCACCCTCAGCACTCACCCTCACCAGTCACCCTGACCACTCACCCTCACCACTAACCCTCACCACTCACCCTTACCACTCAACCTCACCACTAACCCTCACCATCACCACTCACCCTTACTACTCACCACTCAACCTCACCACTCTTCGTCACCACTCACCACTCACCCCTCACCATCACCACTCACCTTCACCACTCTCCCTCACCACTCACCGTCACAATCACGACTCACCCTCACTACTCACCATTCATCCTGACCAATCACCACTGACCAATCACCACCCACCACTCTCCACTAACCCTCACCACTCAACCTCACCACTCACCCTCACCACTCACCCTCAAAACTAACCACTCTCTCACCACTCACCCTCACCACTCACGCTTACCACTCACCACTCACCCTCACCGCTCACCAATCACACTCACCCTCACCACTCACCCTGACCACTCATCCTCACCAATCACACCCTCACCACTCACTCTCACCATTCACCCTCACCATTCAGCCTCACCACTCACCGTCACCACTCACCGTCACAACCACGAGTCACCCTCACCACTCAACCTCACCACTCAACCTCACCACTCAACCTCACCCTCACTACTCACCATTCATCCTGACCAATCACCACTGACCAATCACCACTGACCAATCACCACCCACCACTCTCCACTAACCCTCACCACTCAACCTCACCACTCAACCTCACCACTCACCCTCAAAACTAACCACTCTCTCACCACTCACCCTCACCACTCAGCACTCACCCTCACCACTCACGCTCACCACTCACAACTCACCCTCACCACTCACCCTCACCACTCAGCACTCACCCTCACCACTCACCCTCACCACTCACAACTCACCCTCACCACTCACCCTCACCACTCAGCACTCACCCTCACCACTCACGCTCACCACTCACCACTCACCCTCACCACTCACCCTGACCACTCACCACTCATCCTCACCAATCACACCCTCACCACTCACTCTCACCATTCACCCTCACCACTCACCCTCACCACTCACCCTGACCACTCATCCTCACCAATCACACCCTCACCACTCACCACTCACTCTCACCATTCACCCTCACCATTCAGCCTCACCACTCACCCTCACCACTCACCCTCACCACTCACCGTCACAACCACGAGTCACCCTCACCACTCACCCTCACCACTCACCCTCACCACTCAACCTCACCACTCAACCTCACCCTCACTACTCACCATTCATCCTGACCAATCAGCACTGACCAATCACCACCCACCACTCTCCACTAACCCTCACCACTCAACCTCACCACTCACCCTCACCACTCACCCTCACCACTCACCCTCACCACTCACCCTCAAAACTAACCACTCTCTCACCACTCACCCTCACCACTCACCACGCACCCTCACCACGCACCCTCACCACTCACCCTCACCACTCACGCTCACCACTCACCACTCACCCCTCACCGCTCACCACTCACCCATCACCACTCACAACTCACCCTCACCCTCACCACTCACCCATCACCACTCACAACTGCCACTCACCCTCACCACTCACCCTCACAACAACCACTCACCCTCACAACAACCACTCACCCTCACCGCTCACCACTCACCCTCACCACTCACCCTGACCATGTTATGTTTGAAAGTTTTCAGGAGTTTTTAATAATATTTTTGCCTCGGTCAACGCCGGATATTTCTCATTCGTAGCAGTTTATATCGACTCTATAATCAACTTATTTTAAACGGGAAGAGGGCGATTCTAAATGAATCTACAACCATCGATTCCTTCGCGCGATTCAGAGAATCGATTCTTGGCGCGTCGGGTTTAAAAGTAATTGCACAGTTGTATTTTCATTGGTATGTAATGTTTTAAAGTTTTCAGAAGATTTTAAATGTATTTTCCCCCCGGGCACCGCTGGGTATATCGAGTTTATAACACAAAGTCGTCGCCTGAGACGTGTAGCGTGTCGAGGCCTAGTACCGTGCAGAGCCTCCGGCCTCGCCTAGATCGCCCACCCGGCTGAGGCTAGGGGCTGGGCCGCCACCCCCACCCCCCCCGCGCTACAAAAATACTGTCTAATCGCTATAATTTTATGATCTACCGACCCTATAATAGTAAGTGCACACATTGGGGTGGGAGGGAAGTGAAACTTTGATTTATTTACCTCAGCGTCGCGTGTTAATGCGTGTGCATATTTTTAACGGGAATTAAAAATGGCGTCCACCCCGCAGCGAAGGCGTCGCTACCCGTTGCCAGGGGCAACCGCCGTGGTCAGCGCCGGTCGGTAATAGTAATAGTAAATAAATAAATAGTAAATAACTATATAAAGAGAAATCGCACAAAATCGATAATCGGACCGATTTAAAGGCGACGGACTAAAAATCTGAAATGCCTACATTCACCGCGGGGCCGGAGGCATGCCCATCTGCAAAAATATTTCTTCCTAAACCCCACGGCCCGAGCGCAAAATCCCTCGCAAGCGAGCGTACGCAGAGGGACAGACGGACAGACAAAAAGTGACGTTTATAGGTTAAGATATAAGATCTCAAACACAACTGTCAGCAGTGGCAGAGCATGCTTGTCAACAAGGACACTCAATTTATTTTGATAACGTTGAAGTGTTATGTAAAACTAATTATTACTGGCCAAGACTATTTAGAGAATACATTTAAATTGAGTGAAATGCAAATAACTTTAATCGCTCTGACAGCTACAGGCTTAGTGCGGCCTGGAAGCATATTATTAAATAAAATATACAGTCATACCTCGGTATACGACCACTTTGGAATACGTCGAATTTGGTATACGTCGTGTTTTGACGAGAAAAACATGTGTTGGGATACGACGTCTTGCTTGGGATACGACGCGCTTGCTAGAACTTGTATGGGTCGGGATGAGTCACCGCGTACCCGCGGCGACCCCATTCACGACTGAAACAAAGCACCGCTCCTCAGTCTGCCTGTAGATCTCGTTCAGTGCACAACCCTTGCTATAACCGTGAATTTTCACGTGTTTTTTGTAACTTTAACGTGAATTTTCAGCAAGGTGAAGTGATGTAAAATTTTATTTTTATTTCAATTAATTTTTATTTATTTATGCATTTATTTTTATTTATGTATGCATTTTAGTAATAAGTAGTGTCTACATTATTTTATACAACCCCTTTAATGTATAATATGCCATATAAAATATCATTTCTTATACTCTGGAACAGATGATTTCCTTTCCCTTTATTTCTTATGGGAAAATAGTTTGGTATACGTCATTTTCGGTAGTCCCGGAAGTCCCACCTTCTGGAACGAATTAACGACGTATACCGAGGTACCACTGTATATTACAATTACAATTCCTTATAGGGGAAACAAATACCAATGATTACCAATCTATTATATAATTCCAATACCCTCCCCCTCTCCGCCTCAAATCACTACACCAGGTTGGGTTGAAAGATGACGTCACCGTGCTGCTCTATTTAAGACCAGGAGCAAGTGGGGAGGGCCTCACCATTCTGGCAAAATTGCCCGATGCTGGATGTAATTACCAGCGAAACGTCGTACTCAAATTTTAAATGATGTTGATTCACTCAACACACCGGTGGGCTAAAGTAGTGAACTATTTGTCCTTTGTAAACATGACACATATTACACCATTGGAACCTCATTTGCCAGTAAAAATATGATAATTGGTTTTTTACCCTTATATCTGGCAACAAAACTGACACCTTTTTACAAGGAGTCATGTTTGCATAGACCGCAATACCTGCAGTCATAATGCAAACAAAAAACACAACTCTGGCGTCATCTGGTCCAACCCATGAGACTAGGCTCTAAGGAAAGCTGTCTCGGGTGTGGACCAATCAACTTCAAGGACAGTGCATACATTATCAGAGTTGTGTTTTTTGTTTGCATTATGACTGCAGGTATTGTGGTCTATGCAAACATGACTCCTTGTAAAAAGGTGTCAGTTTTCTTGCCAGATAGAAGGGTAAAAAAACAATTATCATGACACATATTTTTACTGTTTGGCCGTGTCGGGTGGTGGAGGGTTACGACACATTTATAAATAACGCGATCTAACCCAAAAAAACTTTATTATGAATAATATTGGTTGCGAAAGCCTACGTGTTATCACACACAGTGTTTATAACTACTTGTAGCTTTGTGTGGAACAGGAATGTCCTCTTGCTACAACACTTAACATGTTTTGACTGTGAAGTTCAAGAACTGTCGTCTGGTACATATCCAGTGGAAGGCTGAAGGCAATATTAGCGAGGATTTTGCACCTGAAATTATTCCGGAAGACACACAAGTAATCACTTTTAATTCAACCTGTGTTTACTACTTTGGGCTAAGAAAATATTGTGGTGTTTTCCCCATGTGTATTATTGATGTGGTGTGTGCGGTGTGGTGCAGGTATTCACGCTGCAGCAAAAGCCATCCAGTTTTAGTTTTATGACGCTGCCACCCCCAGGAGACTATTACCCAGTCTCGGTCACCCATTTGGAACTTCCCAATCAGGTAACAGCGATGGTTAACAAGTCGACACTGTCTGTGTCGAGAGTGGCGGTGGCATCATCAGGAATCCAAATACAGTAGACTCTCGATTATCTGCATGCATTTATCCGATTTTCTGATTAGCCTCGCACCTGAGATTTTGACAAATTAATAACTCATGGATTTTCCTTTAAGCCCAAATTAATAATCTAAAAATAGTTATACATTGTTATTCTTGGAAATGTTTATTACAAGTCACATGCTTAAACTCCGGTTGATCCTACATCCACGTGATCACCCCTACAGTACAGTAGTTGCAAATATTTACAGCAGCGGCTGGAGTTTGATTGATGTTGATTGGCGTGGCTCTGCTGCTGTCTACTTAGTGGGCCGAGTATTCTGCACCGGAGCTGGAAAGTGTTATCACTGAGCAAGGGCATCGAAACCGAACGATTTGATCGTTAGGATTTGTTCTAAATCGAAAGAGTAACAATTGAAATCAGTTCTGCTTCATTTGATTTATTTATCCGATCATTTATTTTGTGAGTTTTAATATGTATTTATGTTAGCGGTTTTTGGCATAGATATCTGCAGACAAAGGATATTTTTAGATAATCTGCGATTTTGAATTATCTGCGGCCATCTCCGTCATTAGCGTGGATAATTTAGATTCTACTGTACATTGAGTTGTGCTGCATCATACTGAATTGCAATAATCTGAAGAGCAATGTATTTGTATTTTAGAACACATTGAGGCAGCGTTAAGATCTAACAGGCAAGCGTAGGTTGTGATGGGGGTGGGGGGTTTACTTTTGCATGATGGAGGAGGGGGCAGGTCGCAGAACGGCCACGGGAGTGGCATTCAGAGGCTGGCGACTGAAGGGAAAGAACCAAAGCCACCAGTTGGTGACTGAGAGAGCAGAGACCTTCAAGGTTGGCTGCCGATTCCTGTAAAAGTTTTGGGATCTGGTAGAAGGGAAGAAGTGTTGTCATTGTGTTTGACTACAAAGGTATTTGCCATTGCCCAGGATTATTAAACAGCCCTCACACCTAACATGAAAAATGAGCTGCATTAAGCTGAATAAATTGCTATCCTAAATGTGTATTATCTTAAAGGAATTTATGAAGCGCCTTAACTAAGGCCTTAACTAAGGCGCTTTACAAATAATTAACAACGATGCAACAATGTATGAATGTAATGGTGGAGATGAGGTGAATAAAATAGTGGAGAGGAAGCAATGGGAGAAAAATGGTGATGCGGGAATTTGGTGAAAGCAAAATTGATGACGGTCAATGATATGCATGGATTGAATGAATGGAGAATGAGTGAAAGCAATATGAGAATATGAAGAGGGAAAAGTAACAGTGGCAGTTATGAGGGGGAGATTAAAGGGGGGGTCGTGGGGTGAACTAAGGAACAATAAGTGTGAGTTTTTAGTGAGGAGCGGAAACTAGGTCACTGCTTAATGTGGAGGGTGAAGTTTGTTCCAGTGAAGACGAGGAAGAAGAGAAAAAGAGCGAAAGCGTGGATTGAGCGCAAGGAAAATGAGAAACAGAGAGACAGCAAAGATTGAGAACGTAGAGGGCGCGAAGGCGACAGAGAAGGATACAAGCGTGGCAAGATACTCGTTTTGTACAAACAGTTATTCTTGGGCCAGTGAGTTGATTTCGTGATCTCTTGGTGTCGTGGTCTCTTGGTCATGATCCCACCACGTAGGTGTACATCCGCCTGTCTGCCAGCCCCCCGCCCTCGCCTCTCTTGGAGGGCCGAGAGGATGAGCAAGGCCTCAACCCCAATCTGATCGCCGCTTTAATTAAAATCCACACATCACCGATCCGCCTTTCTCCACAAAAGAATTTTAATGTTGGTAAGTAAGACGATGCAGTGCTCACAATAAACTTTTGTGCTTTCCGAATTTACAGTTTTCTACTTTTATAGAGCCTCAGCACCATCAACCAGAATGTGTCGTCTGATCACCACGTGCAAAATATAGTCATGGCGAGCAATTTTCATATCAGGGCTCTACGACACATTCGACCACTATTTAGTCGTGACGTAGCCAACACGGTGGCGTGTAGCATCGTGTCGACAAGGCCCAATTATTGCAACTCGCTACTCTACGGGACGTCTGGCAAAAACATTACCAAGCTGCAGTGTGTACAAGCTCTTTGCCACGTGTCGTGATGGGTACTGCAAGATCTGACCATGTCCGTCCGGTGCTCGCCAAGTTGCATTGACTTCCAGTTTCTGAACAAATCCACTATAAGGTCATGCTCATTACACGCAAAGTGCGTGCCACATATCAACCACAATACCTTGGTGATCTCGTCAAGGAATGTGAACCATCATGCGAACTCTGGTCATCCTCGCAGCGGCTTTTGACTAGCCATCGAACAAAGATGGTCACCGCATCGTACGCTTTCAGATGCGCTGCTGTGTCCATCTGGAACACTCTTCCTTCTGATATTAGAAAACTTTCTCTAGAACCACTTTGTGTGTGTTTAGTTTGTTGTCCTTCCCCCACACCTCAGATGAGCACGATTGACTACGTATGGTTCGAAAGAAGTTCCATACGAACAAATATCCTCCGTAGAACCTTAACAGACTGTTGAGGCAAGTACTGTTGGCAAGCACCTATACATACATACAACATGCCTGTATAGGTTAACACAAATAAGGTTCTTGTACATAAGTTTGTCACGTGCAAACTTATTCCAAGAAAGCTAAACAGTGGTGTGGTAACAGCCACCCCTGCAGCTTTATATGTTGAAACAACACCCAAATGGCAGTGAGATCACCACGACGCTTGTGCCATGCTCTGTGCACATTGAGACCAACGTGAAGGGTCGAAGGCCTGCCACTGGCAGGAGGAGGTCACGAAACAGACTGGCAAGATCACGTGCAAAATTATAGGTCGATCAATTTCCATATCAGGCTCTACGACACATTTGACCACTATTGAGTCGTGACGCAGCCAACACGGTGGCGTGTAGCATCGTGTTAACGGGGCTCGATTATTGCAACTCGCTACTCTGTGGGACATCTGGCAAAAACATGAAAAAATTATTTGGCACGTGTCGTGATGGGTACTGCAAGATCCAAACGACAAGATGCACCAACTGTGCTCCCCAATGCGTAACCAACCACCCCTCCCCTGCACACACCCCTCATTTGCGTAGTCTGCTCGGCGCGAGGTTTGCAACGACTCATTCTTTGAAACTGGTGAGAGCGGTCTCGGGGAGCAGTCTCGGGGAGTTCTCCGGACACGGGCACGCTACGTTTTGAGAGGGCCGTTTATTAACGTGGTGGAGTGCCGTTTGACCATCGGCACTGCCAAGACGAGCGATTCTCCTTGTTCACGTGGCCCATTGCCATGTATTTTGTGTTCATGTATGCCTTTAGCTTGCCTTGCGGTGTTTACTAATGACCATAGCTTAGAAATATATCCTCATAAAATGTTGCATATTAGTTATTGTAAGATGAATAGTTGATTGTTTACAGTATGGGGATATGTTCTAAATTGTTAAAATATTTATATAAGCTACCCTGGACCCAAAACATTTATGTAACGTCGTGGGAGTCCATGACCCCCCCCCCCCCCCCCCCGAACTTCCACGTGCCCGTGTCTGCAGGCTCGCTCTGCATGGCGCCATTCAGCGAGGACGGCCGCTGGTGCCGGGCTCGCGTGAAGTGCGGCCCCCGCACGCTCGCCAGTGGCGACGGCGTCCTGCTGGTGGAGTACGTGGACTTCGGCAGCTGCTACGAGCATCGCCCCAGCGAGTGAGCGCTCCTCTGTTTTTCACTGCTTGGTAAAAACGCAAAATTTGTTGGGTGTAACTTGCATCCAATACTTTTTTTGTTTCCATAATTAATCGCTTGTCACCATTTCCTCAATTAACCAAAGGAATAAGTCGTACCCAAAATTGTTAAATGTTAGGACATTGCTCTCCAACACACTGTAGTAATGCATTGCCACTTCTGTTCACGTGGCAACTTTATGAATTAGTGGAGCATCTGACCCAATGGGATATTGCACTATTGTGATGCAGGAAATGTCCTCTTATTCACACGCCCCTATTACCCGCAGGTTGCTGATTGGCTTGGAGCATTTGCCGTCTCTCACTGGCTGAGCGAATGTAAACAAAGATGGCGGCAGGGTGCACTTTTGTACCGTGGCACCACAATTAGGGACCCACCACACACAGTGCAGTAGCCCCTCAGTTAACGTTTCTAATCCATTCCACAAAACTACTATTAACTGAAATAACTGAATCCAAGAGAGCTGTCTCCACTGCTAAAAACAGAAGGTATAATGTAAACAAAGCCAGTCGGTCTAAACGGCTCATAAATGAGTGATTGGCTGAGGGCATAGCTCAGCCCCACGTACAAGCGCTCGGATATGTACAAATTGGCGCCACCGCATGCATAACGTTAATACGTTAGTCAACAATGTTAACATTAGTCAACCATGGGGGGGGGGGTGCCCTATGGGAGGCGAAACGTTAACCGCAAAAACCGTTGAACTGATGTCGCTGTTAACCGAGGAACTAGTGTTGTGTTTCTCATGGCGATGATGGCCTTATTACAAATGCTTTTCAGATTGCGAGCCATCCCGGTGGAGCTGCTAGAGTTTCCGGTGCAGACAGTACAGGTGCGCCTCTGGGGGCTCAGCCCACCACCCTCCGAGGACCCCGCTTCCGCTGCTGCTGCCGCCGCCGCCGGGGAGAGGCTCCCCTATGGGCCCGAGTGGCCCCGCTGCACCTTGCTAGCGGTGCGCAGCTGCGTGGATGGCGTGCCGCTGGTGGCCAGCACAGTGGTGAGTGCCAGGTTTGCGTGCGCTGCTGCTGCTGCTGCGTATGTGTGTGCGTGCCAAACCGTGGTTTACACTTACCTGGCAGAGTCTGCTATCTGAAACTGGTCTTTGCGCAAAAAAACATTCCAATTTGGGGGGAAAAAATACCTGCAAATATCTCGGTTGGGATTACGCATTGGCAACGTCACTCTCTCCAACAGCAAAAAAACACTTAGCAAGGCCCTCCTGAAAACAAGTCTTGAGATTGAGTGAGGCTTTCGTGGGTAAAGAAGCCTAAATGGTAAAAGAACAAACAATGACAATACTGCCATTTCATGGTAAACGGAGTGCTACGTGTTTTCTCTTTGTCCTATGCTGCCGGTCACCAGTCCAATGGTTTGTTCACGTTCAGCAATTCCCCTTTGGGCCATGGAACGTTCTGCGCTCATCATCGCACTTTTCCAGCCTCCCTATCCAAAATCCTCGCTTCTTTCTGCACTTGGGGGGGACGAGTTGTAGACGACAAGGCTAAAGCTATCTAGTAGTTAAGAGTTACACGTTTAGATATTTACAAGTTGATCAACGATTACCCGGTGCTGCACAATTTTCTGTGGCTTCCAACATTATCCGGTGGTCCCGGACCGATCTGGCAAAACCGCTCTGAAGGCTGTAACCAGTCCGGCGATTGGCACTGTGTGCATGAGAAAGAAAAGTAGATTTGCTTGATTTTAGTGTCAAATATATTCACTACATTATACACTACATACATACAATTTAAACAATGAATATAATGCACGTATATACATCTCCATAACTAATAAAACATAAAATGTACAGTGTGATCCGGCAAAAAGTGCGTGTAATTTGGCGTTCACATCAATCCAGCGATCGTCAAACAAGTTGTTGAGAATCAAGAGTGTAGTAGTACTACTACTTACTACGTACATCACCCCAGTCTTCGAGATTGGAGTGCAAAGTACGATACAGTAAATACGGAAACTTTTTACAGTAGGATATTTATTTTTGTGTTTGTATGTTTATATCAATTTCACAACCAAATTTAAGACGCTAAAACAGAAACACAACACCTAAAAACATAATGTTATGCAAGAATGTGCAAAAATAAGGAAGGTTCGCCGCTGCATCACATGACGACGCCCAGAGAGGCGGGGGAGTCGCCAGCATGCTGAGATGGGGGGGGGGGGGGTGCTACTTTTGCCCCGTGGTGCGGTAATGCAGCGGTGTTTGGGGGATTGCTTTATTAGCTCCACGTTAGCGAGTTGCTGCGGCTATAACACTCATGTGGACCCTGGCACAGGCAGAGCTCGCAACGTTCCTTCGCCGATTACGGAAGCGATTTGCTGTGCGATTGTTGACGGCCTGTTTTCCAAGCATGCTCGCCGAGTGTGCACAACAGCGAGAGCGCATCGCAGCGAGAGCGCATCGCAGCGAGAGCGCATCGCAGCGAGAGCACAGTGGTGAGCGCGTCGTAGTGAGCACGCAGTGACGACTGGGTCAAAGCGAGCATGCAGTGGTGAACTCGTCGTAGCGAGCACGCAGTGACGACTGGGTCAAAGCGAGCATGCAGTGGTGAACTCGTCGTAGGGAGCACGCAGTGACGACTGGGTCAAAGCGAGCATGCAGTGGTGAGCGCGTCGTAGCGAGCACGCAGCGACGACTGGGTCAAAGCGTGCATGCAGTGGTGAGCGCGTCGTAGTGAGCACGCAGCGACGACTGGGTCAAAGCGAGCATGCAGTGGTGAGCGCGTCGTAGTGAGCACGCAGCGACGACTGAGTCAAAGCGAGCATGCAGTGGTGAGCGCGTCGTAGTGAACACGCAGTGGCGACTGGGTCAAAGCGAGCATGCAGTGGTGAGCGCGTCGTAGCGAGCACGCAGTGACGACTGGGTCAAAGCAAGCATGCAGTGGTGAGCGCGTCGTAGCGAGCACGCAGCGACGACTGGGTCAAAGCGAGCATGCAGTGGTGAGCGCGTCGTAGCGAGCACGCAGTGACGACTGGGTCAAAGCGAGCATGCAGTGGTGAGCGCGTCGTAGTGAGCACCCAGCGGCGACTGGGTCAAAGCGAGCATGCAGTGGTGAGCGCGTCGTAGTGAGCACGCAGTGGCGACTGGGTCAAAGCGAGCATGCAGTGGTGAGCGCGTCGTAGCGAGCACGCAGCGACGACTGGGTCAAAGCGAGCATGCAGTGGTGAGCGCGTCGTAGTGAGCACGCAGCGACGACTGGGTCAAAGCGAGCATGCAGTGGTGAGTGCGTCGTAGCGAGCACGCAGTGACGACTGGGTCAAAGCGAGCGTGCAGTGGTGAGCGCGTCGTAGTGAGCACCCAGCGGCGACTGGGTCAAAGCGAGCATGCAGTGGTGAGCGCGTCGTAGCGAGCACGCAGCGACGACTGGGTCAAAGCGAGCATGCAGTGGTGAGCGTGTCGTAGCGAGCACGCAGTGACGACTGGGTCAAAGTGAGCATGCAGTGGTGAGCGCGTCGTAGCGAGCACGCAGTGACGACTGGGTCAAAGCGAGCATGCAGTGGTGAGCGCGTCGTAGCGAGCACGCAGTGACGACTGGGTCAAAGCGTGCATGCAGTGGTGAGCGCGTCGTAGCGAGCACGCAGCGACGACTGGGTCAAAGCGAGCATGCAGTGGTGAGCGCGTCGTAGCGAGCACGCAGTGACGACTGGGTCAAAGCGAGCATGCAGTGGTGAGCGCGTCGTTGCGAGCACGCAGCGACGACTGGGTCAAAGCGAGCATGCAGGGGTGAGCGCGTCGTAGCGAGCACGCAGTGGCGACTGGGTCAAAGCGAGCATGCAGTGGTGAGCGCGTCGTAGCGAGCACGCAGTGGCGACTGGGTCAAAGCGAGCATGCAGTGGTGAGCGCGTCGTAGTGAGCACCCAGCGGCGACTGGGTCAAAGCGAGCATGCAGTGGTGAGCGCGTCGTAGTGAGCACGCAGTGGCGACTGGGTCAAAGCGAGCATGCAGTGGTGAGCGCGTCGTAGCGAGCACGCAGTGGTGAGCGCGTCGTAGCGAGCACGCAGCGACGACTGGGTCAAAGCGAGCATGCAGTGGTGAGCGCGTCGTAGTGAGCACGCAGCGACGACTGGGTCAAAGCGAGCATGCAGTGGTGAGCGCGTCGTAGCGAGCACCCAGCGGCGACTGGGTCAAAGCGAGCATGCAGTGGTGAGCGCGTCGTAGCGAGCACCCAGCGGCGACTGGGTCAAAGCGAGCATGCAGTGGTGAGCGCGTCGTAGCGAGCACGCAGCGACGACTGGGTCAAAGCGAGCATGCAGTGGTGAGCGCGTCGTAGTGAGCACCCAGCGGCGACTGGGTCAAAGCGAGCATGCAGTGGTGAGCGCGTCGTAGTGAGCACGCAGTGGCGACTGGGTCAAAGCGAGCATGCAGTGGTGAGCGCGTCGTAGCGAGCACGCAGCGACGACTGGGTCAAAGCGAGCATGCAGTGGTTAGCGCGTCGTAGCGAGCACGCAGCGACGACTGGGTCAAAGCGAGCATGCAGTGGTGAGCGCGTCGTAGCGAGCACGCAGCGACGACTGGGTCAAAGCGAGCATGCAGTGGTGAGCGCGTCGTAGTGAGCACCCAGCGGCGACTGGGTCAAAGCGAGCATGCAGTGGTGAGCGCGTCGTAGCGAGCACGCAGCGACGACTGGGTCAAAGCGAGCATGCAGTGGTGAGCGCGTCGTAGCGAGCACGCAGTGACGACTGGGTCAAAGCGAGCATGCAGTGGTGAGCGCGTCGTAGCGAGCACGCAGTGACGACTGGGTCAAAGCGAGCATGCAGTGGTGAGCGCGTCGTAGCGAGCACGCAGTGACGACTGGGTCAAAGCGAGCATGCAGTGGTGAGCTCGTCGTAGCGAGCACGCAGTGACGACTGGGTCAAAGCGAGCATGCAGTGGTGAGCGCGTCGTAGTGAGCACCCAGCGGCGACTGGGTCAAAGCAAGCATGCAGTGGTGAGCGCGTCGTAGCGAGCACGCAGCGACGACTGGGTCAAAGCGTGCATGCAGTGGTGAGCGCGTCGTAGCGAGCACGCAGCGACGACTGGGTCAAAGCGAGCATGCAGTGGTGAGCGCGTCGTAGCGAGCACGCAGTGACGACTGGGTCAAAGCGAGCATGCAGTGGTGAGCGCGTCGTTGCGAGCACGCAGCGACGACTGGGTCAAAGCGAGCATGCAGTGGTGAGCGCGTCGTAGCGAGCACGCAGCGACGACTGGGTCAAAGCGAGCATGCAGTGGTGAGCGCGTCGTAGCGAGCACGCAGTGGCGACTGGGTCAAAGCGAGCATGCAGTGGTGAGCGCGTCGTAGCGAGCACGCAGTGGCGACTGGGTCAAAGCGAGCATGCAGTGGTGAGCGCGTCGTAGTGAGCACCCAGCGGCGACTGGGTCAAAGCGAGCATGCAGTGGTGAGCGCGTCGTAGTGAGCACGCAGTGGCGACTGGGTCAAAGCGAGCATGCAGTGGTGAGCGCGTCGTAGCGAGCACGCAGTGACGACTGGGTCAAAGCGAGCATGCAGTGGTGAGCGCGTCGTAGTGAGCACGCAGCGACGACTGGGTCAAAGCGAGCATGCAGTGGTGAGCGCGTCGTAGTGAGCACCCAGCGGCGACTGGGTCAAAGCGAGCATGCAGTGGTGAGCGCGTCGTAGCGAGCACCCAGCGGCGACTGGGTCAAAGCGAGCATGCAGTGGTGAGCGCGTCGTAGTGAGCACGCAGTGGCGACTGGGTCAAAGCGAGCATGCAGTGGTGAGCGCGTCGTAGTGAGCACCCAGCGGCGACTGGGTCAAAGCGAGCATGCAGTGGTGAGCGCGTCGTAGCGAGCACCCAGCGGCGACTGGGTCAAAGCGAGCATGCAGTGGTGAGCGCGTCGTTGCGAGCACGCAGCGACGACTGGGTCAAAGCGAGCATGCAGTGGTGAGCGCGTCGTAGCGAGCACGCAGTGGCGACTGGGTCAAAGCGAGCATGCAGTGGTGAGCGCGTCGTAGCGAGCACGCAGTGACGACTGGGTCAAAGCGAGCATGCAGTGGTGAGCGCGTCGTAGTGAGCACGCAGCGACGACTGGGTCAAAGCGAGCATGCAGTGGTGAGCGCGTCGTAGCGAGCACGCAGTGACGACTGGGTCAAAGCGAGCATGCAGTGGTGAGCTCGTCGTAGCGAGCACGCAGTGACGACTGGGTCAAAGCGAGCATGCAGTGGTGAGCTCGTCGTAGCGAGCACGCAGTGACGACTGGGTCAAAGCGAGCATGCAGTGGTGAGCTCGTCGTAGCGAGCACGCAGCAACGACTGGGTCAAAGCGAGCATGCAGTGGTGAGCGCGTCGTTGCGAGCACGCAGCGACGACTGGGTCAAAGCGAGCATGCAGTGGTGAGCGCGTCATAGCGAGCATGCAGTGGTGAGCGCGTCGTAGCGAGCACGCAGTGGCGACTGGGTCAAAGCGAGCATGCAGTGGTGAGCGCGTCGTAGTGAGCACCCAGCGGCGACTGGGTCAAAGCGAGCATGCAGTGGTGAGCGCGTCGTAGTGAGCACGCAGCGACGACTGGGTCAAAGCGAGCATGCAGTGGTGAGCGCGTCGTAGTGAGCACCCAGCGGCGACTGGGTCAAAGCGAGCATGCAGTGGTGAGCGCGTCGTAGCGAGCACCCAGCGGCGACTGGGTCAAAGCGAGCATGCAGTGGTGAGCGCGTCGTAGTGAGCACGCAGTGGCGACTGGGTCAAAGCGAGCATGCAGTGGTGAGCGCGTCGTAGTGAGCACCCAGCGGCGACTGGGTCAAAGCGAGCATGCAGTGGTGAGCGCGTCGTAGCGAGCACCCAGCGGCGACTGGGTCAAAGCGAGCATGCAGTGGTGAGCGCGTCGTTGCGAGCACGCAGCGACGACTGGGTCAAAGCGAGCATGCAGTGGTGAGCGCGTCGTAGCGAGCACGCAGTGGCGACTGGGTCAAAGCGAGCATGCAGTGGTGAGCGCGTCGTAGCGAGCACGCAGTGACGACTGGGTCAAAGCGAGCATGCAGTGGTGAGCGTGTCGTAGTGAGCACGCAGCGACGACTGGGTCAAAGCGAGCATGCAGTGGTGAGCGCGTCGTAGCGAGCACGCAGTGACGACTGGGTCAAAGCGAGCATGCAGTGGTGAGCTCGTCGTAGCGAGCACGCAGTGACGACTGGGTCAAAGCGAGCATGCAGTGGTGAGCTCGTCGTAGCGAGCACGCAGCAACGACTGGGTCAAAGCGAGCATGCAGTGGTGAGCGCGTCGTTGCGAGCACGCAGCGACGACTGGGTCAAAGCGAGCATGCAGTGGTGAGCGCGTCATAGCGAGCATGCAGTGGTGAGCGCGTCGTAGCGAGCACGCAGTGGCGACTGGGTCAAAGCGAGCATGCAGTGGTGAGCGCGTCGTAGTGAGCACCCAGCGGCGACTGGGTCAAAGCGAGCATGCAGTGGTGAGCGCGTCGTAGAGAGCACGCAGTGGCGACTGGGTCAAAGCGAGCATGCAGTGGTGAGCGCGTCGTAGCGAGCACGCAGTGGCGACTGGGTCAAAGCGAGCATGCAGTGGTGAGCGCGTCGTAGCGAGCACGCAGTGGCGACTGGGTCAAAGCGAGCATGCAGTGGTGAGCGCGTCGTAGCGAGCACGCAGTGACGACTGGGTCAAAGCGAGCATGCAGTGGTGAGCTCGTCGTAGCGAGCACGCAGCAACGACTGGGTCAAAGCGAGCATGCAGTGGTGAGCGCGTCGTTGCGAGCACGCAGCGACGACTGGGTCAAAGCGAGCATGCAGTGGTGAGCGCGTCGTAGCGAGCATGCAGTGGTGAGCGCGTCGTAGCGAGCACGCAGTGGCGACTGGGTCAAAGCGAGCATGCAGTGGTGAGCGCGTCGTAGAGAGCACGCAGTGGCGACTGGGTCAAAGCGAGCATGCAGTGGTGAGCGCGTCGTAGCGAGCACGCAGTGGCGACTGGGTCAAAGCGAGCATGCAGTGGTGAGCGCGTCGTAGCGAGCATGCAGTGGTGAGCGCGTCGTAGCGAGCACGCAGTGGCGACTGGTTCAAAGCGAGCATGCAGTGGTGAGCGCGTCGTAGCGAGCACGCAGTGGCGACTGGGTCAAAGCGAGCATGCAGTGGTGAGCGCGTCGTAGTGAGTGTGTAACGTCGCAGCCCCGATCACGGCTTGCGCTCGGACTGCGCAGCAACTCCGCCCTCGCTCTTCTCGCCAGAGTGGCGTTGGGTTTGCCAGGGCCCGCCTCCACATCGGCCGTGACGTCCTTGCCCCGAGTCGGTCACGGGTCTGTGGACAGTGGCACGACTGAGTCGCAGGGTTTAGATTAATATTTTATTATTCACAACATGTTCTGATATAGCTGCATATTTTTAGATCGGGAGTAGAGTTGGAACGACTGAAGCACATCCGAAAAGCCATTCCCATTTTACAAAACGTCATTTAACGTGTGCTTTTCGAAGTACGCATCCTTTGTTTGTAAATTGAGGGATACCTGCTGTGTGTGTGTCCAAGAATAGATGGATGCACGAGGGCCCCAACAGTCTGTCCAAGCTATACGGGGGATCTTTTCCTTGTGCAATAGTGGGGAGCATTAGTGCAGTGGACCCGAATTCGATTCTTGCAGTGACGATTATCTGAACCGGTAGTGGGCCTCCCCTAGGTCGACTCGGCCTCAAATGAGTACCTGGTGTGGTGTGTAAACATCGCCACTGGGGAACCAAAGGCGTCCGGGCTTGCTTTTGGCTACCCACCCCCTTCGTGTGCCGTGCCGGCCTTCATAGGTCATACTTGCAAACAGCACTTGCCCCACAACAGTCTTTTCAGGCTATACGGGGTATCTTTGTCTTTGTGCAATAATAGATGGATGCACGAGGGCCATGCGTGGCGCTGTACCACGCTGCGGAGCCAGGCGGGCCCCTGGTCTACCAGCACATCCCCGAGGAGGGTCTGGCTCAGTGGGAGGTGGGCGCTGAGGGAGCGCAGCCGCCAACACACGGGTGGGTTGAGTCATGTCATTCCGCTCAATGCCACATTGAGCAGTCAACTTCGCTAATTAGCTTCCACTTCTCCGTCGCAACTCACTTTTGTTTTCCCCGAGCGCATCTCACGACATCTTATCCTCCTCGTGGCTACCATTCATTCCCCGGCCATCTAATCCATTCGTCATAATTTGCTCTTCACTATTGTATTATTTATAACTAAATTCATGCATCGCAGGGTTCACCCATTAATTCCTTCCTCGTATTTTATTCACCTTCATCTTCACCTTGGTCAAGGTGCTCTATAAACTACAATAAAGATACGATCCCATTTAGTTATAATCTCGGAGGCAGCCCGTTTGAGCCCACTAATTACAGCAGTCACATATTTGAGTAATGATGTCAGTGCCAAGCAAACATCTGAACCAGTCCTGGCCATGCACCCCATATACCAATGTGCATTGACGAGAGATTTGGTGTATCCGTAAAGGAGAGAGTTGCAGCAGACAGGTTCCGGATGTGCCAAATGCACTGATGAGGGTCTTGGCTGCAGCTGAGTGAAGGATATAGCGTATGCAGAGATGTCGGGTAGGGTGGAGATGGGTCCTGAAGAGTTGAGATATGGGGCAGCACTTTGTTGATATTGTAGTTGGTTATATTTTCAGTCACAATACATTACTTTTATTACATTATAGATATAATATTGGAAGTAGCAAAGTGACTATTGTATTGAGTTGGATTATATATTTTCAAGTCATTAAAAAAATATGACATACAAACAGGCACTGATTGAATAGCCAATATATTGTTTGTGAAAAGGTACTTTCTGTTGGCCTAGGGCTTAATGGATGCACAGTGATGTCTTTCTTTCAAACTATTCCTGTATATACTCAGATTACACAGTCATCCATTAGAGGTTTTTTTTTGGGTTAGATGGCGTAAATATAAATGTGTCGTTTAACCCCCCACCACTTGACAGTCAATTATCAAGGTTTGTCATGTAAACAAAACATGCTGATTACTAGTTCAGCAATAACTGGTTCTGTGTTGGAGAGTAAACCCACAACATTTACAATTAGAGTACCCGTGACGTTTCCCAGGTAATTACAACAACCAGCCTCATCGGGCAACAGCCAGAGTTGTGGAGAAATCCTCCGGTTTCGAACTATATTTATGCAATCTGACCCAAAAAATATATCTTGGATAATATTGATTGCGAAAGCCTACATGTTACACGTAGTAACATCGCTCGTTACTGACAGACTAATTCCATATGTGAAACACTGCACCTTCATAAGAAATGGCACAAATACCAAATTAATGTACCAACTTATGGTCTAGACTTTATAATTGTGAACGTTTGTAGGTGTTTTAGATTGTCACTATGCTAAGTGACTTGTTTGAGCATTGGAATATTAGACCTCGTATCCGCACCCTGCGTAGAAGGAATCAAGGTTGTTTCTTACTTGTGCGCAGATAAGCAAGTGCCTGGATCCTGAAATCTCCCAGTGCCTCCGGGCCGTTCTGTTCCAGCCCCACTGTGACGAAGGCAGCCTCACTGGAGCATTCAGCCATGCTGACGTTGAGATCATCGGTGATGAGGAGTACACCGCCAGAATGGAGGACAGCAACAACGCGTACACTCAGAACGACAGCATCTGCGTTCAAATGATTATTTCCTTAGTTCAGTGGTTCTTAACCATTACTGCAGCCATGCACCCCTTTGGTTCTCAATCGTTAAAAAACATTATATTAATAAATACATAGGTTTGATGAGACAAAGTAGTTGTACTTACGTGCCCGTGCTTCATATGTGTTTCGATGATTTACCTTCTAAAAGAATCGGGCCATGTCTCGCACCCCCAGAAAGGGAAATATTGCACCTCCAGGGGCCAGGGGGTGCGTCCCCCCTAGGTTAAGAACCACTGCCTTAGTTCAGGGCCATCGCTTATATACAATATCTTATAAAACGTGATGGTCCAGATATTATTTCAAATCTTCTGATTCTTTAAGAGTCAAGTTTTGCTTCTAAAAGAGCAATTTACCCAATATCTTTTCCAAACTCTTGGAGTTCCTAGATCCCAAAGTTTGTTTTGAAAAGTAAATCAATACCAATGATATAAACCCAAATTCAATCCATGTTGCATTTAATGTTAAATATAGTTTTTTTATCATTAAACACAGTTATTAGATGTTTTGTTGCAATTGTAATTGGCAGTCATTTTATGAGACACTATATATACTGTGTAACAATGTAGTGGAATGAGAGCACTCACCACCACCACCCTTGTTCACCTTCTGACTGAAAATAGGCAATTTGTAAACCACAATAATGTTTCAAGTTCATTTATTTATGTACATCACTGTACACCACAATACTGTACACCACAATATTGTACTATACATCACTGTTTCAGAGACAGAATATTTTCCATCAAATGTGTGAAAAACATTTAAAACTACACTTTAAAAAATCCAAAGTTAAAATTATATTCACAATGAGTTTGCGTTAAAAGAAATACAATTCCCACAGAAGATGTTATCCTTTGTGTACGTGTTGTGGGTATAAACTTCGAGGGAGACTTCTCTCTTGGAGGCAACGCGTTTATTTCAGATGAACAATAACAATAGCCATAACACTAAGGGCTATGGCCCCTGTAACACTACGGGGTACGGCCCCTTCACCCGATAACCTAAGGGAGGTACAGCCTCCCTTCTAGCGGGCCCTACAGACTCCGGTCTACGCTCTCACGGGTCCTCCGCTACGGGAGCTAGGGGAGGCGAGACTGACCCATCCGAGCCAGGGTACGGGTCTCACCGCTGGTCCGCTACAACCCGGCTCCTACAAGAGCCTCGGTTGAGGGTCCCAGGGTGCTGGCCTAGTCTTCAGACGTCTTCGGGTCTTGAGGAGATAAACACTGCCGGTCCCGTTGAGAGGACCAGCTTTATACACAAGTTGGGGCTTACCCCGCCCCTAGCCACATCTTCCCTCGAACCTTCCAGAAGGGTCTGGGTCGGGAATGAACCGTTGGCCCCCAGCCCCCACCCCTTGGGGGTCTGGGGTCTCTACTTCCAGTCACGGGGTACCCGGGGGGGGGGTTTACCCCAGGCCAACCACCACACCTCCCGCACACTCCCTCGGCCGCCCCCGATCGGTATGTGAGGGTGGTGACCATAAGAAGACCCACAGCGCCTTGGTATGGCACAACATCACTCCCCCCTCCGTAGCACCCAGCCGTCCCGGCTGGCAATAATCCTAAAGGGTACAACAATGTACAAGATACGCGAGCCTCAACTATAATAACCGCGAAAAAGGTGAGTAACCCGACAT
Source organism: Lethenteron reissneri (assembly GCF_015708825.2). NCBI lineage: Eukaryota > Metazoa > Chordata > Hyperoartia > Petromyzontiformes > Petromyzontidae > Lethenteron > Lethenteron reissneri. Next base: position 705,658 of record NC_083822.1, read on the forward strand.
AAATACCCCAACCCACCTGTACAAATGTACACTATATACAACCTATAGAAGAACAACAAGGTAAGTTCACGGCGTGTGAAGAAGTGACCCCTTCCCCTCTCGAGTTTACTGTACAAAGTACCCCAAAGAGTGAAATAACAGGCAACAAGAATGAACAGAGCGGGCTGTACTCGTGGAGTGTGTGGGGCGTGTATGTGAGTCGAGGGGGTGGGTCAAGAAAATCGCCGAGCCCTGGACCGAGTCCTCCCCTAAGCCGGCGGGACTCAGGGGTGACGGTGGCGGGTCAGAGGGCCGTACAGGAAGAGTGTCCGAGGGGGCGGCGGGGGAACTCCTCTTGGCAGGGTGCGGCGGAGCAGATACCAGCGGCGCCGGTGCAGGCGTCGGTTGTGGCGCCTGGAGAGGGGGGCAAGAACCTCCGCTGTTGCTCCGCATCATCAGCAGGCACACAACCCGGCTCGTCGTATACTTCACACAAACGGGCCGGACTGAGTGGGAATGAATCGGGAGCGCGTGAAACAAAGTACGGCTTAAGAACGCGACGAATGTACGTGCCAGCAGCGGCGACCCCAACGAATCGGCACGCATTGGGGCCGGCCCACATGCACCACGTCGACGGGCCCCCGCCACAGTTTAGCCAACTTGGGGGACGTCCTCACAGGGACCTGAGGGCAGTGAAGCCAAGCTTTGTCGCCCGACCTCCACCTGTGGTCAGAAACGCGGGAGGCCTGCAGGCATTCACTAGCGTGTTGCCACGCCTCTGAATTAATTCTAGCAGCCTCTCGTGCTTCGGTTAGCCTCTCAATGTTAAAGCGAAGCGAGTCGGTCAATTTAGCAGGCTGTTTAGGTGGAGTCACGCCGAGTTGGACGTCAACTGTGGGGGTCGTGCTCCCTGCCATACTTGAGATAAAAGGGCGAGTAGCTAGTCGAAGCGTGGGGGGCCATGCGGTAAGCGGCTAGCACGCCAGGAATGCGCAAGTCCCAATCCTGCTGGGACTCGCTCACTTGGTGGCTAAGCATCGTCGTAAGCGTCCGGTTCAACCGCTCCACCATGCCATCCGTTTGCGGATGGTATGGAGACATGCGTACCTTTCGAGTGCCAAGCAGGAAGCACACGTCACGGAGCAATCTAGAAGATAAGTTCTTCCCTTGATCTGTTAGTAACCTTTCAGGTGCCCCTTTATCCATCACGTATCCATTGAGGAATGCCAGGCAATGGGCCAACGTGTAAAGTATTCTGCCCCAACCAACAAAAACCGATTTCCACGAGGTGTGGCAGGAAATGGCCCCAGGATGTCAAAAGCGACAAGCTCATTGACCCGCAAAACTTGTATGGATTGTAACGGTGGGGCCATTTCGGCGTGCGCATTGCACGCACCCTTCTAACAAATCGGCGACATCAGCCACCATGCCTGGCCAAAAAAGATCCCTACGAATGGTGTCCAAGGTTTTATGCACACCCAGGTGCATCAGCTGGTCCGTCACTATGTAGTCCAGCAGATGTTCTTGCTTGGACCCGGCATGCATCCATGATGTTGTGTGGACAACACAACAACCGCCATTCGCCACTAAGTGGCGGTGACGTCACCACTACGCTTGTGGCAGGCCATGTGCACCTTGAGGCCACGTGAAGTGTCGAACGCCCGTTGGCAGGAGGTCACGGGGCAGACCCAGCGGGTGCCACGGGTCGACTGACTGAGATGTCTGGCTGATTCACCACCTGTGCCCCCTACTGTGCCAACACAGACTCACTCACAGACCCACACAAAGATCCCCCGTATATCCTTAACAAACTGTTGGGGCAAGTGCTGTTAGCGAGCACCTATGCAAGCCAGCACGGCACACGAGGGGTGGGTGGCCAGCACCACGCCCGGCCGCATTTGTCTCCCTAGTGACGATGTTTACACACAGCACCGCGCTAACCGCTGCACCACCGCTCCCCCGCTGTTACAGTGCAGCACTGTCCCCAGGTAAGATGGCCGCCAGTCCCCACGTGACTCGGCGCGTGATCTCACCACGTGGTGTCAGCACCACGTGGTGTCACCCAGCGCGCGGTCTCGCGCCGTCATCGCTGCTCACGGAGTCGCTGCCGCGTGAGTCTCTGGGCCTCTGTGTGAGTCTCTCTGTGTGAGAGTCTCTGTGTGTGAGTCTCTGTGTGAGTCTCTGTGTGAGAGTCTCCGAGTCTCTGGGTGAGAGTCTGTGTGAGGGTCTCTGTGTGAGAGTATCTGGGCCTCTGTGTGAGTCTCTGTGTGTGAGTCTCTGTGTGAGTCTCTGTGTGAGAGTCTCTGAGTCTCTGTGTGAGAGTCTGTGTGAGGGTCTCTGTGTGAGAGTATCTGGGCCTCTGTGTGAGTCTCTGTGTGAGAGTCTCTGGGTGAGAGTCTCTGTGTGAGGGTCTCTGTGTAAGAGTCTCTGGGTCTCTGTGTGAGGGTCTCTGGGTCTCTGTGTGAGGGTCTCTGTGTGAGAGTCTCTGGGTCTCTGTGTGAGAGTCTCTGTGTGAGAGTCTCTGGGCCTCTGTGTGAGTCTCTGTGTGAGGGTCTCTGTGTGAGAGTCTCTGTGTGAGAGTCTCTGTGTAAGAGTCTCTGGGTCTCTGTGTGAGAGTCTCTGGGCCTCTGTGTGAGTCTCTGTGTGAATGTCTCTGTGTGAGAGTCTCTGTGTGAGAGTCTCTGTGTGAGAGTCTCTGTGTGAGAGTCTCTGTGTGAGAGTCTCTGTGTGAGAGTCTCTGTGTGAGAGTCTCTGTGTGAGAGTCTCTGTGTGAGAGTCTCTGTGTGAGAGTCTCTGTGTGAGAGTCTCTGTGTGAGAGTCTCTGTGTGAGAGTCTCTGTGTGAGAGTCTCTGTGTGAGAGTCTCTGTGTGAGAGTCTCTGTGTGAGAGTCTCTGTGTGAGAGTCTCTGTGTGAGGGTCTCTGTGTGAGGGTCTCTGTGTGAGGGTCTCTGTGTGAGGGTCTCTGTGTGAGGGTCTCTGTGTGAGGGTCTCTGTGTGAGGGTCTCTGTGTGAGGGTCTCTGTGTGAGGGTCTCTGTGTGAGGGTCTCTGTGTGAGGGTCTCTGGGCCTCTGTGTGAGGTCTCTCTCTGTGTGAGTCTCTGGGCCTCTGTGTGAGTCTCTGTGTGAGAGTCTCTGGGCCTCTGTGTGAGAGTCTCTGTGTGAGAGTCTCTGTGTGAGGGTCTCTGTGTGAGAGTCTGTGTGAGGGTCTCTGTGTGAGAGTCTGTGTGAGTCTTTGTGTGAGGGTCTCTGTGTGAGGGTCTCTGGGCCTCTGTGTGAGTCTCTCTGTGTGAGTCTCTGTGTGAGGATGTCTGGGTCTCTGTGTGAGAGTCTCTGGGTCTCTGTGTGAGAGTCTCTGGGTCTCTGTGTGAGGGTCTCTGTGTGAGAGTCTCTGGGTCTCTGTGTGAGAGTCTCTGTGTGAGAGTCTCTGGGTCTCGGTGTGAGAGTCTCTGGGTCTCTGTGTGAGAATCTCTGTTGAGAGTCTCTGGGTCTCTATGTAAGAGTCTCTGGGTCTCTGTGTAAGTCTCTGGGTCTCTGTGTGAGAATCTCTGTGTGAGAGTCTCTGGGTCTCTGTGTGAGGGTCTCTGTGTGAGAATCTCTGGGTCTCTGTGTGAGAGTCTCTGTGTGAGAGTCTCTGGGTCTCTGTGTGAGGGTCTCTGTGTGAGAGTCTCTGGGTCTCTGTGTGAGAGTCTGGTCCTGGTGCAAGAAACGCAAGAATGAAGCCTGCCAATGCCCGCCCCCTCTGCTCCACGTGGCATGGCACTGCAGCAACTCCCCGCCCGTGTGGGCCCGTGCAGTTGCACCGCCTGCACACGCGGCAGGAGACGTGGCCACTGGTGGTGTGCCGCGTGCTCGTAGTTTTAGTGGACTGTATCGTCCTTGCCCGCACAGGAAATCAAAGGTAATTGTTTATAGCACGGCCTACATGCGCGTGCGTTTTGTGTTTTAGTGTTTGTTCTTGCTCCGCACATCAGATTAGCACCATTGGCTACGTACGGTGCGAAAGAAGTTAGTTTAAATTTCTACATCCGTTAAAGGAGTAGATGATGGAAAATGTAAAACTGAAGTCTCGCGTAAGGCAGTGTGGCGCTTACAGAAAGACGCGCCTTTAGCTCGTGCAGTTACAGTCGTCTCAAGGAGACGCCACATGAAGATGCGTGAAGGGAATTTAATTTCTGACGGGGAGAAACAGCGGCAACTCGAAATATAAACCATTCTTGGGAGCCTCCCTTAGGTCAGTTCGGCCTTAAATGAGTACTCGGTTCATTGCGAGTGTAGATTCGGGAGACAAAGACGGCTGTGATTCTGCTTACACGACCACTAACAGCACGCTGCTGGCCTTCATAGAGGCTCACTCGCTGCCCTTGATGTTCAGAGCTAAAAGTAGCGAATTGAGTCCCCGAAAGAAGATCTGAGCAGGCCATAAAATAAGGGACAATAAACTCAGAATAGTTTTTTATGCTTTTCATCGTCAACGCCTGCTGTTGTATCATTTCAAGCGGCATTGGTTCAACACAAGCATGTAAGAATTGTTCCAATACCACCAGGTAAATTAGTTGCTAGATGTACTGTTAATGTATGAAGTTCATAGTTTAAAAAAAAGTAATCTAATGTCCGCGATTTTGAATTATCCGCGGCTGTCCTCCCTGTCAGCACGAATAATCGATAATCTACTTTATTAGCTGACGTCCAAAGAAAATCCTAAATGAATGAAAATCAGGTCTACGATTGTCATTCAATTATAGACCTGATTGAATGAAAATCAGGTCTATCGTCATAATTACAGACCCCTTAATCTGTGATGATGACGAGGAGTGGCCGCTTTCAAATGGGAAAAGTCGACGCTGTCTTTGCGCGTCAGGTGCTGCCTTAGCACTTGTTCTGATCCCATGCCTTGGTTGGGATTTTAAAAAATGTCTGTTTCCCAGTGGAGCCTGGGACGCGTCACGCAGCCGCCCCTACCTGCTGCCGGTGTGCGGACACGCGTCTCGTGTGGAGCATGCCTGCAGGACAAAGGCACGCGCGGGCTGCGAGTTTGTGTGCCCGACCTGCAAGGTACAGCTACGACAGTCGTATGGCCACGTTGTGTACGAGTGTGTATGTGAGGGTGTTTGTATCTGCCTGCATGTGCACAATAGTGCAGCGGTTAGCGCTACGCTGCGCTACGAACCCGGCGACACGAGTTCGATTCCCGCTCATGGCCGCCAACACTGGTGACGATTATATGAACCAGTCCTGGACCTCCCCTAAAGTTGACTCGGCGTCAAATGAGTACCTGGTACAGTGTGTAAACAACGCCACTGGGGAGACAAAGGCGGCCGGGCTTGATGTTGGCCAAACACCCTCTCGCGCCGTGCCGGCCTTCATGGATGCTACTCACTATCGGCACTTGCCCCAACAGTCTGTTAAGGCTACACGGGGGATCTTTGTCTTTTGTATGTGAACGTGTTATCAAAACTCCTCTCGGCTGGTCTCGTGTGAAGTCCCCAGTGGTGTAACTGGGTGCTACTGCAGTGGATAAAACAACCTGCAAATATGAGCCAAAGATTTATTTGTTAACAGTGAAAGCGAAGTTTTTCAGGCATTGTCAAAAACATTTTGCAAGGGACCAGAATGGATGAATCCGAGTCAACGACACAAGATGTCGCTTGCTTCTGTCTGTGATTTGCAGTTACGAGTTTTAATCACTGCCACGTTTGCAATAGTTTCCTTGTATTTGGCAAGCAATCGGAGAGGGACAAACGATGATGCCATCTTTTTTGTACGCTTTCTCTTTTTGAAAATGTTGCCGCTTGACATTTTAATGGTACACTACCAAGCTGTCAGTTGAATATGTAGCAGGCTTTCGCGACCAATGTCCATAATCGAGGTTTTTGGGTTAGATTCCGTAAATATAATAAATGTCGTTAATCCCGGCACCACCCAATACGGTCAATTAGTAAGGTTTGTCACGTAACCAAAACATGCTAATTCATGACTAGTACAGCACATCGTTGGAAAGTAAAGATGTATTAAAATACAGGAAAATATATTGTTATACGGCATTCTACAATCTGGAATGCTCTTCACTAACCAGCATCTGTCGTAAACGGCAATGCGAATCTTCCTTCATGTACAGACAGTCCCCAGGTTGCGAAAGATCTGACTTGAGGAAATCTAACCTAATGGGAATGCTTCCATAAATCACGTAACAATAAAACATCGATATTCAGACATTCTTGCGTTAATTACGTAAGCGCAAATATTGCAGCACAGTGAGGTTTGCGGATGAATACCGTGGAGCGAGACGTAAGGCGAGGGGCAACCTTACGCCTCGCTTGAGCTCCACGAGGGTTAAGGCATTGTCGTGTTATGTAATTCTTTCATTTCGTAGCATTATGTCATTGCTTGTTTTATATGCTGAGAGCTTGTTTTTCCCCATGTTTCTATTGCTAGTTTTCTTCATTTAAGTTTATTTCATTAGTTTTTTACTGTATGTACTTTATTTAACACAATTCTACTTCAGTTGCTTATGCACTCAGCCCAGTATCAAGGGGGTATCTGTGTTTTGTCCAGCCCCATGGCAAGGGGGGGGGGGGTAATCTGTGTTTTGTCCAGCCCCGTGGCAAGGGGGTATCTGTGTTTTGTCCAGCCCCATGGCAAGGGGGGGTATCTGTGTTGTGTCCAGCCCCGTGGCAAGGGGGTATGTGTGTTGTGTCCAGCCCCGTGGCAAGGGGGGTATCTGTGTTGTGTCCAGCCCCCTGGCAAGGGGGGGTATCTGTGTTGTGTCCAGCCCCGTGGCAAGGGGGTATCTGTGTTGTGTCCAGCCCCGTGGCAAGGGGGGTATCTGTGTTGTGTCCAGCCGCATGGAAAGGGGGGGTATCTGTGTTGTGTCCAGCCCCGTGGCAAGGGGGTATGTGTTGTGTCCAGCCACATGGCAAGGGGGGTATCTGTGTTGTGTCCAGCCCCGTGGCAAGGGGGGTATCTGTGTTGTGTCCAGCCCCGTGGCAAGGGGGTATCTGTGTTGTGTCCAGCCACATGGCTAGGGGGGGTATCTGTGTTGTGTCCAGCCCCGTGGCAAGGGGGGGTATCTGTGTTGTGTCCAGCCCCGTGGCTAGGGGGGGGTATTGGTGTTTTGCGATGACGCCTACTCACACCTTCGTCTCCTTCGTCAGGTCCCCGGCCTCCTTCTACCTGCAGCCCGACGAAGCGCTTGGAAATTTCCTACCCACGTGAGCATCACCGCTCTCCCCCTCGCCTCTGCGGCCGCTCGGCTCATCTCCGTGTGCGCGATAATGCGTGGTGACATGTTTATTGCATTTCTCTTTTTTTTATACTAACTGCTATAAACTAAACTTTTTTTATTTTAAGTGCCTACTGAACTATATAGCTATTTTTCAGAAGTGACCTGGCTACTGTAATAAAAGACTCCGTTGGTCACTGTTGGTCTCCTTTGGCCTTTTATTTAGTTTCTTTCTCCGCACCCCGCTGGTCCTGTCCGCGGACCAGCGTCGTCTAGCGCGCGCCCCGCACGCGCGACCTCATCGGCTCCTCCACTCTTCCTCACACCCCGCTAGTCCTGACAGGGGACCAGCGTCTCCTCGCGCGCGCCCACGCACGCTCCTCCGTTAGCTCCTCCACTCCCGCACTCCGCTGGCCGACGGCGTGCTGAAGGTCCTTCGGCCACGTGGCCGATGGCGCGGATCTCTTCTCACCACCCAACGTGGCTCAGCCTCTTTACTCCCGCAACTGACCCCGATTTCTTCCGAGCTCCCACTTATATCCTCTCCCCCACGTGACCCTGACTCCTCCCCTTCCGAATCGTCAGATCCGGCCTTCCCGTACTGCCCTGCTGGCTCCGCCCCCATTCACCTCGCTTCCAATTGGAGCCGAGGTGAACGGCGGCCCCTCCCACACGCCCCCCATACCGGGCTCTGCCCCCCAATAACCCGGGCCGTGTGATTGGGCCAGAGCCCAGCAGCAAACCCCATTTACGCTCTCATTTCACTACAAATAATAGTTCAACGAAGGGGCTTATGTGCAAATTTTAATTAGCCAAATACTATTAAGGCATCTTGAATCTAAATGTAGAGGGGAAAACCAGAGGACCCAGAGAAAAATCCACGCGACTGCGGAGGGAACATGCAAACTCCAAATTTACAGCAGGCGTCAGGGTCGGGATGGAACCCACGCCCTCCTGTATACCACGCCACCATGACACTATACTGCCAGCCACCGTCCAACATTCACAAGGTTCAGAAATTCCCTTCGCGGCCTGCGGAACACGCTGCAGATAAAGTTATATAGGGCGGGCACAGAGTACCCACAGTTCCCAGTGTCCACCCCCTACCCACAAGCCTCACCCTTCCCTACCCACAAGCCTCGTCCCTCACCACTCCCTTATCACAATCCTCACCCTTCCCTACTCCCTACCCACAAACCTCACCCATCCCCTACCCACAAGCATACAGGCACCACTCGCGTGGGCGCAACGTGCACAGGTGCAATGCAGGCAGGCCCAATACATAGTGGCATTGCTCAAGATTGCTTTATCAGATCCTCAGTAAGTCTGCACTCCAGCTAACATTGTAGATCGCGGCGCAGACAGCCGAGTTACATGAAAGCGCTAGAGTTTGCTCTACACGGAGCGTTAACGGCCCGCCTCCATTCCGAGCATGCGTGGAAGCGTGCTCAGCAGCGTCAAAGCGAGCCGCCGTGAGTTGGGCAAGAACGTTGACAGCCCTGACCATGTGGAACGTGGCTCGTTCAGATGGCGCGGCGACTCGATCGCGAGCTTTCACTCTAGCGGCGTTGTGACTCGTTGGGGCCGCTCCGTGTCAATGACCCGCGGCGGTCTTGACTGTTGCCCAGCCCAGGACTCTGGGCCTCAATAGCCTATGCAGAGCCAACGCCCTCCAAAACGTTGACCTGCAGCATGTTGCGTGGCCGAAAGGGAATTGCTGAATGTTACGAGGAATGTTGGACCAGTGGCTCGTGGTATGGACTAGAGAAACAAGTTTTCCATTCATGAAAAATGTAACGTGATCTATTTGGTGTTTGAACATCTTAAGACATGTTTTATTGCCAGAAAGGGTAAAACTTATTGTTATTCTTTATACTTCGATGCTGACAACAAGGTCCCATGACAAGTTAAAAAAACAATTCCACAAATGACTAAACTCCCTAAGTCTTCGTAACAGCCGTGCTTCATTGCTTTGTGTAGCAGCGCCACCGTGTGGATGGAGCCTCATAGCACTTGGAGTGTGGCATTTTTTTTATTGTGTGTGGACATCGCGTTGCGGCCTGTGTGTGCGGGGCGTGCAGGCTGAAGGAAATGCTGGAGGAGCGATTTGGTGGGAAGCCTCGGCTGCTCTACCCTGAGCGGCCGCTCGCGCAGAGCGGCCGCGGCGCTGGTGTCTGGCACCTATCTTGTCGAGGGCTCTGTACAGCACAAACCACTGCACCTGGGCCACGGCCCGAATCCAAAGCCTCCGTTCTGACGGTCAGATTCAGGTCTGTTCCCGTAGTCGAGTTCACGTTTAAATTTATGCTGGGCAATGAGTTGATTGAAACCTAGAGATGTAAAATAGCAGACAGGTCACTTCTGTCACCAGGCCTTTTAGCTGCGTTCCAACCAAGGCTTTTTCTATTTCCACACCTCCGATTAGCACAGTTGGCTATGTACGGTGCGAAAGAAGTTCAACATAAATATTCATAAGTTTGTTTACCCCAAGAAGACCTCAAGCTTTCACGACCATTATCCATAATCGAGGTTTTTGGGTTAGACGACGTAAACATGAATGTGTCGTTAAACCCGCCACCGCCAACACAGCCAATTACTGTAGTGAGGTTTGTCACGTAATCAAAACGTGCTAATTCGTTACTAGTTCAGCACACTGGTGTGTTCGAGAGTAAACCCCCAACATTTACAATTCAATACTCTTTGGTTCTTTTGGTAAAGTCACGTAGGTATAAAATAAAATTTAGAATTTGAGTACGACGTTTTGTCAGTAATTCCAACTCACATCAACAGGCGATAGCCAGGGTTGTTAAGAGCGAAGCAGGAGGATTTCTCAAGAGATAAATGTGATGTCTCACTTGTGGGGCAATTAGGCCGAAGGCCGGGGGGGGGGGAGGTTATAAATGCATATAAATTACAGTGGATATCCAATATCGGTAGGGTTATTCATAGGATAATCAACAGACATACATTCACATTATGCATGCACACCATGCATATCCATCCTGCCGTTTTTGGTTGCAAGAAAGACGGGTTTTTTTTATTCCAGCGTTCAGATAGTTGCCCAGTACCAGTTACGTTGCCATGGCGTGTTGTAGGCTGAAGCATTGACGCTAGAGGATGACCGAAACTGAATTTCTGGTTTCGGCCAAAACCGAAACCAGACCGAAAGTTAAATATTGGCTTTTGGCCGAAACCGAAACCGAAAGTTGAACTTCACTTTCGGCCAAAACCGAAAGTTTAACTACACTTTCGACCGAGACCAAAACAGAAAGGTTTATAACCAAAGTTACCGAACACAAGATTTATGAAATACTAGCTTTACTACCCGGCTTCGCCCGGGACTTGGATTCACCACGGCCGGCTGCCTTTGTCTCCCCAGTGGCGATGTTGACACACCGCTTACTCGTTTGAGGCTGAGTCGACCTAGGGGAGGCCCAGGACCAGTTCAAATAATCGTCACCGGCGGTGGCCATGAGTGGAAATTGAACTTGGGTCGTCGGGTTCGTAGCGCAGCGCGCGAATCGCTACGCAGTCGCTGCCCCCCCCTACATACACACAGGATAAGGACAAAAATCCACCATGTAGCCTGTGAGACTGTAGGGGGCAAGTGCTGTTAGCGAGTACCTATGAAGGCCGGCATGGCACACGAGGGGGTGGGTGGCCAGCACCACGCCATGTTCGTAGCGCTAAGCGCTACACATGCGCGGGTGACATGACAGATGTGACATCACAGCTCGCTTGCCGTGCAAAATATATGCATTAATGCACCCCCCCCCCCCCAAAAAAAAATAATACCGAAGTGTATGCATGGTGTACAGTATGGAAAGTACCCACATGGCAAATTTAAAGTTTGTTGCATGTCGGGAAGTACGCTAAACATTTTGAACAGACACATTCACAAATTTTCATTTTTTATATATAGGTCATGATGCAATGCTACTTTAATAAAAAATCTATCTAGAACTAATCATTCAGAGCCTGCAGTAAGAGTCGTTAAATATCAAATCTTTAGGTGTTACTTAGTAATTATATCTAAACAAACGAATGTTGTAGTTAAGAAATACCAGTTTTTCCGCATTCTCGCCCAGCAGGTTGCTGTTTCTTGCATCAGAATCGACTTTAGTGATTAACTGCTCCGTTTATTAAGTTTAATTTTCTACTTCACTCAGATTCGTAATTTTGTTATCACTAATTCGCTACGTAACTATTAACTAACTGAATAACAATATTGTCAGATTTCAATTTAAAGCTTTCGTGACTGCAGGGATTCATCTTCTTGGTTCTTTCGGTAAAGTCACATAGAAGGGAAATAATAAAATAATAAAAATAAAACATAATAAAATAATTCTCACGACGTTTCAGCCACAACGCAAGCAGCTGTCCTCAGGTGAAGAATTCTTCATTTTTTTATTATGTTTTATTTTTATTATTTTATTACTTCCCTTCTAAGTGACTTTACCGAAAGAACCAAGAAGAATATTGTCAGACTTCGAATCTCTGTATCAACACGCGTGTAGACTGAAGAGAACGCAACACATAAGCCAAGGCGGGCAGGCGGCTGGAAACAGACAACAACGGCACTTTGTTGTCGTCCCGCCAAAGAGACTCCACCCACGGATGCAAAAGCAGGCTGCCGTCTGTTGACATTAACAGACCATCGTTGCGGCTGTAACCTCGCTCCCAAGCTGCTGCTGATGTGTTTTTGCAGCCTATCGCAGGATTGCCTAGCGCCGACTGACCGGCCGATAGGCAGAGAGATAAACGTAGCACTAGCGTTATATTCTAAAAATAGATCTTCGGTTGACCGAAAGTCAATATCAGGTTCGGCCGAAATCGAAAGTAAACCGAAAGTAAAAAATGTACTTTCGGCCGAAACCGAACGTATGTCGAAAGTGGCCATTTGCCAACTTTCGGCACCGAAACCGAATTTCGGTCGGCCTTTACTTTACGCATCACCTCTGTGCGACCGACTGGGGATCGCAGCAACTTGAAAAGGTGATCAAATGTACAAGAGGGGTTGGTATGAATCCTATAGCTATTTGGGACTTAGCTTGGAAAAACAAAACCAAGCATGTGTTTATCAAAGGATTATTCAATATTGGGCCAAAACAGGATTGTTGATTACAGTAGACTCTCCATTTTCCACACTAATGACCGGGAGGATGGCCACGGCTAATTCAAAATCGTGGATAATCCCAAATATTCATCTTCCGTGGATCTCTATGCCAAAAACCACTAAAGTATAGTGGTATAAGTTATGTTTAAGTTAAGAAAATTGAGTTGGTTAATGAATTAAACTAAAATTGTAGAACTCACGATAGATCGATGTGCGTGCTCAATGATAACAATTTCCTGCTTCCGCGCAGACGACTCGGCCCACAAAGGGGACAGCAGCAGAGCCACGTCAATCAACATCAATCATTGCAATGGACAATTTTACGTGATTGCATTTACTGATCTGACCGAGGTGGTGGCACGTGCCTGTAAACTCATGGGGCTGACAGGTGGCAGTATAGAAAGTTGGGGCACGTGACTTGTCTGTGCGGCCCTGTGAATGTTGTCCCCTTGTGCTCGTGGGCTTTCGCTCATTACTCAGTGCTGCAAAGCAGTGGCAATGGGAGCCAAGTACAGTAGACTCTCGATTGTTCGCGCTAATTAGGGGAGGACGGCTGCACTAAGACCCATAGAATCATACACAGACACACAGCCTCACAGCCTCACACAGACACCCATTGACTCACACAGAAACCCAAAGACTCACGCAGGAACAATATACTTGCACAATGACCCTTAGAATCTCACACAGACACACAGCCTCACACAGACACCCATTGACTCGCACAGAAACCCAAAGACTCGCACAGAAACAATATACTTGCACAAAGACCCATAGACTAACACAGCGACGCATAGACTCACACAGAGACCCATACACTCACATAGGGACAATATACTTGCACACAGACACAGACACCGAGACCCAATGACACACACAGAGAAAAAAATCCCACAGAGACCCATAGACTCACACAGATACCCATAGACTCACACAGAGACCCATAACCTCACACATAGACCCATACACCCACACATAGACCCATACACCCACACAGAGACCTATAGACTCAAACATATACCCATAGACACACACAGAGACCCATAGACTCACACAGAGACCCATAAACTCACACAAAGACTATACTTGCCCAAAGACCCATAGAATCACAGGAAGACACATTGGCAAACACAGAGACACAGACTCGCACAGAGACACAGACACCCATTGACTCACACAAATACCCAAAGACTCACACAGGGACAATATACTTGCAAATAGACCCATGGAATCAAAAACCCATAGACTCACACAGAAACAATATACTTTCACAAAAAACCAATTGACTCACACAGAGACCCATAGACTCACACAGAAACAATATACTTTCACAAAAACCCATTGAATAACACAGAGACACAAATACACACACAGACCCATGGACACACACAGGGACAATATACTTACAAAAAGACCCATAGAATCGCACAGGGACATTAACTCACACAGAGACAATAGACTCACAAAGGGACAATATACTTGCACAAAGACCCATAGAATCATACACAGACACACAGCCTCACACAGACACCCATTGACTCACACAGAAACAATATACTTTCACAAAAACCCATCGAATCACACAGAGACACAGACATACATCGACTCATAGATTCACACAGGGACAATATACTTGCACAAAGACCCATATAATCACATAGAGACCCATAGACTCACACACAGACACACAGCCTCACACAGACACCCATTGACTCACACAGAAACCCAAATACTCACTCACTGGGACAATATACTTGCAAATAGACCCACAAAATATCACACAGACACACAGCCTCACACAGACACCCATAGACTCACACAGATACCCATAGACTCACACAGAGACCCATAACCTCACACATAGACCCATACACCCACACATAGACCCATACACCCACACAGAGACCCATAGACTCAAACATATACCTGTGGGGGCCGTTGGCCCCCGGGGTCCCTCCCGCCTGCATCCCCTATTCCATTTACGTTACCCCACCTCCTTATTTACCCGCTACGGTTTCGCCGGCATTCGAACACGACGCCCCTACTGTTACAGCCTCGCGCCGCGCTCCCACGCTGCGAGCATACGTGCGCACAGCATCATCAATCAGACGGCACACTCCCCCTCTTTACACCGCTACGTACAGCTCTCGCACGCTGCGAGCGTGTGCCCGTCTATAGCCCTGTGCGGCACTCGCCTCCACGTCGAATAACCACGTTACCAATGCGCATCCGTATCCGACACATAACGAACGTATGCGCACTCACGCATACAGCTCCCCGCGGCACTCCCTCACCACTGAATACTCGCGTTATGATCGCGCACCTGTATCACACACGGAGTGAACACACGCGACACCCACTCTCGCGCCACTCTGCGCAGCGCTCCCCCGAGGCGAGCCGCAGCACTACACTCACCCCTGACTACTCGCGTTATGATCGCGCACCTGTATCGCACACGGGGTGGACGCACGCACACACACGCAGCTCCCCACGCGACACACTGCTCAACAAGATCACGCGAGACCACGCTTCGCTATTAATGATTTATTATCTGCTACCTGCGAATTAGATGTTAAATCAGTGAGTCGACGAGGCTGGCCTACGCTGATACCTTTATACCTATTCCCGATTTATCTGCTATGATTCTAATTCACCTTCTTACTCACTGTTAGAAGTATTCGGCGTCCTGTGGCTTTTCCTCTATGCCGTCGCGACACGTCACGCGGACGTCCGGAGGGCAGAGCTGGGAGCCAACTTGCACGCGTGCCTCTTGAAGAGAAGTGAGAGCCTCTCCCTTGCTGCGATCCCTTTTATCCTCTGTCCCGTACTCCCAAAGGCGCTCCGCTCATGAGCGGCGCATATGCTAATTAATCCTCTGTCCGCGCGGCGTAAACTCTAAACAATCGCTCGCGCACCTCCTGCACGCGCACGGCGGCTCCGCAGCGCCCCTGACACGCCAATCAATGTCCTGCCCGCGCGGCGCAAACTCCAAACAATGGCTCGCGCACCTCTTGCACGCGCACGGCGGCTCCGCGGCGCCTCCACGGTGCTTTTAAATGCTAATCAGTGTGCGGCGTGCGCGGCGTAAATCCCAATTAATCCCTTACCCTCCCTAACAATGGGGCCTGCGCGCTCAAGCGCAACCATCCCAACCTTCCGTGACTATGCGCAAGAGCCCCTGCGGTCCTGCTACTCATGCTATCCCGTCCTTCCCCTGCTTGTCTCGTCGACCCGTGGGGGTGTGTGTGGGGGGAAATGCGCCTCAACCGCGGTGGCCGAATGCCCCACGCCGCGACCACACCACACTAAGGCCAGTCGCAGCGCCGCGGCGCAACGTAGCACGGGGGAGGTCGTCCAATTCCCTGATCGCCGGAAACCGTGAGAGTTAATCCCGATAAGGGTTTCTCGGATAAAAACCGGCCGATCAGGTGATCTCCCCTTCCAGCTCTATGGGAGGGGGAAAATGCGTGCGGGTGTGTTCATGTGAGGTGAGGTGGGGGGGACGCGGGGTCGGCTCCGTTGCTTGGTGGTGGCGAGGTCGGGGATTGGGCGCCTCCCGAACGGCTTCGTGGCGGCGGCATCACATACCCATAGACACACAGAGACCCATAGACTCACACAGAGACCCATAGCTCACACAAAGACTATACTTGCCCAAAGACCCATAGAATCACAGGAAGACACATTGGCAAACACAGAGACACAGACTCGCACAGAGACACAGACACCCATTGACTCACACAAATACCCATCGAAACACATAGACAATATACTTGCAAATAGACCCATAGAATCTCACACAACCACACAGCCTCACACAGACACCCATTGACTCGCACAAAGACCCATAGACTCACACAGAAACAATATACCTTCACAAAAACTCATTGAATAACACAGAGACACAAATACACACACAGAGACCCATGGACACACACAGGGACAATATACTTACAAAAAGACCCATAGAATCGCACAGGGACATTAACTCACACAGAGACAATAGACTCACAAAGGGACAATATACTTGCACAAAGACCCATAGAATCATACACAGACACACAGCCTCACACAGAGACCCATAGACTCACACAGAAACAATATACTTTCACAAAGACCCATTGAATCACACAGAGACACAGACATACATCGACTCATAGATTCACACAGGGACAATATACTTGCACAAAGACCCATATAATCACAGAGACCCATAGACTCACAGAGACCCATAAACTCACACAAAGACAATATACTTGCACTAAGACCCATAGACTCACACACAGACACACAGCCTCACACAGACACCCATTGACTCACACAGAAACCCAAATACTCACTGGGACAATATACTTGCAAATAGACCCATAAAATATCACACAGACACACAGCCTCACACAGACACCCATAGACTCACACAGACACCCATAGACTCACACAGAGACCCATAACCTCACACAAAGACCCATAGACTCACACAGAAACAATATACTTTCACAAAAACCCATTGAATAACACAGAGACACAAATACACACACAGACCCATGGACACACACAGGGACAATATACTTACAAAAAGACCCATAGAATCGCACAGACATTAACTCACAGAGACAATAGACTCACAAAGGGACAATATACTTGCACAAAGACCC
Organism: Lethenteron reissneri; assembly: GCF_015708825.2. Taxonomy (NCBI): domain Eukaryota; kingdom Metazoa; phylum Chordata; class Hyperoartia; order Petromyzontiformes; family Petromyzontidae; genus Lethenteron; species Lethenteron reissneri. Next base: position 722,625 of record NC_083822.1, read on the forward strand.
ATAGAATCATACACAGACACACAGCCTCACACAGACACCCATTGACTCACACAGAAACCCATAGACTCACACAGAAACAATATACTTTCACAAAGACCCATTGAATCACACAGAGACACAGACATACATCGACTCATAGATTCACACAGGGATAATATACTTGCACAAAGACCCATATAATCACATATAGATACCCATAGACTCACACAGAGACCCATAAACTCACACAAAGACAATATACTTGCACTAAGACACAGACTCACACACAGACACACAGCCTCACACAGACACCCATTGACTCACACAGAAACCCAAATACTCACTCACTGGGACAATATACTTGCAAATAGACCCATAAAATCTCACACAGACACAGCCTCACACAGACACCCATTGACTCACACAAAGACCCATAGACTCACACAGAAACAATATACTTTCACAAAAACCCATTGACTCACACAGAAACCCATAGCCTCACACAGAAACAATATACTTTCAGAAAAAAACCCATTGAATCACACAGACACATAGACATACACACAGACCCATAGACTCACACAGGGACAATTTACTTGCACATTGTCCCATAGAATCACACAGAGACACATAGACACACACAGAGACCCATAGACTCGCACAGGGACAATTTACTTGTACTTTTCAAATATACTGCCACCACCTCCTCTTGTTTGCCCGTCTCATCAACATATATTCAATCCTTAAATTTCTATTAGGCTAGGGAATTATACGTGAGGTAAGCCATGTTTCAGACAGACAGAAGATGTCTGGATAAAGATGATTGAATTCAATCTTGAATTGCTCAAATTTTGCTTTCTGGCCTCTAATATTGATGTGGGCAATGCCAACACCCTGTCGGTATTTTAAATCTATTGAGTTACATGGTGAGTGATGGGGAAGGTGTGGCACTAATGCAACCAGGATTGGTTTGAACACCCAACATAATCAACAATATAAACATTGATTGTTTTAGAATGTATTTTCTACTAGAGTGCCATCCTAAATGGCGTTTTCTGGCATATAGAGAGGTATGTTTGTGATTCATATTTAAGCTTCATATAACAGGAGGTTACGTATGAAACAAATATGAATTGTAGAATATTGAAGACTGCAAGAACAAAATGAACATAATATAGGAGATGCATTGTTTGAGAAAGTATGTGGGTTTGTTGTGTCTGATGAATGAGGTCACATTGTCAGAGAATTTGATGGGTTGGCTGACAATGGGGTAAAAAGACAGCTGATTTACTGGGTGGGAGACCAGCAGCAGTCTGCTCTACCGGTCCTCAACAGCCCAGTAGCAGCACATACAGCAGCCAGGGGAGGACCTCTTTCGAGTGGGAGCTCATCCCAGGGTCTTGACCGCGATCTGACAGCTGAGCTCGGGTGGGTTGAAGATGCGCATGAGGTCCCCAAGCTGGTGGAGCGGCACGCCGCCCATCCAGCTGTAGTGCCATAGATGGGCCACACTTACCAGCAGTGGTGGACAGGGCCCATCTGCAGGTAGCTCGAACCCCCAGGGGAGGGGCCACTGTACCAGCCCAAGAGGGGCGGGGCTTGCTGGGGGCTCTCGGATCCTAGACAGCTAAGCCCCTTGGCGCCACCAATGGGGGGGGGCTGTGTGTGCTCTGTGGGGTATCTAGGGGCACACACAATCCCACCCCTCGATGGGCAAGAGGCATAAAAGGGCCGCTCCCTGGTCGATCGGGGCCAGTCGCAGCTCAAGTCCCAAGACCAGCCAGCTTAGGACCCTGGACCCCCTCGTCCCGCTTGTCCTTGTAAGGGCCGGGACGCTGTGCGGGCCAGTGGTGGGACTCTGGGACTCCCGGCTCTACGTCCTTGCAAGGGCGAGTTCCGAGGAAGCCAGAGTCTAGACCCGCACCTTGGCTGGGTCGGGTCAGGTAGCCTCCCCTCGGGTAATTGTAGCCGGAGGACCCCAGAGCGTAGCTAGAGTCAGGTACGCTAAGAGTAGGCTGTGTCGCTAGGCTGTGTCGCTAGGCTGTGTCGCTGGCTGTGTACCTAGGCCGTGTACCTAGGCCGTGTACCTAGGCCGTGTACCTAGGCCGTGTACCTAGGCCGTGTACCTAGGCCGTGTACCTAGGCCGTGTACCTAGGCTGTAACAGAGTATCAGGACTGTTGGAGTGTTGTATTATAATAAAGAAGTTACCTCTACAAGTGTCTCCGGAACCCATTACACAGCTGCTGCTGGATAACTGGATGCGCATCTTGGCCGCCAGCTGCTCGGCCTCACTGCGTGTTCGGCACAACAGCGCCTCTACGCTGAAGCCATTGTTAAGCAGCAGTGACACGAGCAGCCGGGCCGTGAGCCCCATGTTGAACACCCCCCACATTTGGGCAGCCTGGCTCCCTCGCTTTGTCTCTCCCAGCTCCTCATCCTGGTCCCAAGCTTGAGTCTCTCCCAGGGGTCCCAGGTGATGGTGATGACTGGTGGTGCTGGTTACTCTTATTGGTGGTGACTGGTGGGGGTGATTGGTAGTGAAGATGACTGGTGGTGATAGTGACTTCGTGGTGACTGATGGTTACTATTGATGGTGGTGGCTGATGGTTGTGCTAGCGGTAGTGTAGAGGTTAACGCGCTGTGCAACATATGTATCGATCCGAATTCGATTTCTGCTCATGGCCAACGAGAGTGACGATTATCTTAACTGTTCCTGGGCCTCCCCGACGTCGACTCAGCCTCCAATGAGTATGTGGTGTGGTGTGTAAACATCTCCACTGGGGAGAAAAATGCTGCCAGGCGTGTTGCTGGCCACCTAACGTCGTGTACTGTGCCGGCATTAATAGGTGATCACTAACAGCACTTGCCTCAACAGTCTGTTAGTTAAGTATATACGGGGGATCTTTTTTTATATGATGATGAGCATGATGGTGGTGATGTCTAATAGTGCTCCAGTGTGATGATGGTGATGACTGTAACATAGTGATTGAGATGATGATGCAATGGTGGTGGTGGTTGGAGGTGACTGATGAAAGTTGCTGTTGTGATGGACCTGTCTCCTTGTCACACCTCTCTACTCAAACTTACTCACCTGGGTCTGTCTCCTTATCACACTCACCTTTACTTATGTA